>NW_003302552.1:1159920-1426926 GCF_000004255.2 Arabidopsis lyrata subsp. lyrata
TATACTCCTCAACAAAACGGAGTTATAGAAAGGCGCAACAGAACTTTAATGGAGATGACTCGGAGTATACTAAAGCACATGTGTGTTCCGAATTTTCTCTGGGGAGAAGCAACAAGACACTCGACGTACTTGATCAACAGAGTTGCCACAAGAGCTCTCAAGAACAAGACACCATATGAAATGTTTCGTTCTAAGAAGCCCAACATTAATCATCTACGTGTGTTTGGTTGCATTGCATACACAAAAACAGAGTCATCTCACTTAAAGAAACTAGATGATAGATCACGAGTGTTGGTACATCTTGGCACAGAACCAGGATCCAAGGCGTATTGCTTATACGATCCACAAACACGTAAGGCAGTGGTGAGTAGAGAAGTGGTTTTTGATGAATCAAAAGGATGGAACTGGAGACAGAGTATTGATGAGCTAAACAAAGAACTCAAAATTAATTTTGGGATCTTTGGGAATCATGGCATTCAAAGAACAAATCAAGTCAATGAAGAAGAAGAGGTCGAAGGAAATAATGGAGAAACAGAGGAGGTGAATGAGAATAGTGAGAATCATGAAGAAAACAACAACTCTGAAAGTGGAGAAGATGACGCTGAAGATCAAGTACCCGCATTAAGGAGATCACAAAGGGAAGTTAACAAGCCTAAATACCTAAAGGACTACGTGTTGCTAGCTAAGGAAGAAGGAGAACGCCTACTCATGTACTTGAATGATGAGCCTAGAAACTTCTATGAAGCAAGAGAATCGGAAAAATGGATGCTTGCATGCGAAGACGAGATTCACTCCATTACAAAGAATCACACTTGGGATCTTGTTGAATGTCCAAGAGAAGCCAAGCCAATAGGTCTAAAGTGAATTTTTAAACTCAAAAGAAATTCCGATGGAAGTATTAATAAATACAAGGCTAGGCTTGTGGCTAAGGGATATTTGCAAAGATATGGAATCGACTTTGAAGATGTGTTTGCTCCGGTAGCAAGAATTGAAACAATACGTCTCCTTATTAGTCTCGCAGCTTCAAAAGGATGGGAGATACATCATCTTGATGTCAAGACAGCATTTCTCAATGGCGAGCTAAAGGAAACTATCTATGTAACTCAACCGGAAGGCTTTGAAGAAAAAGGATGTGAAGAAAAGGTCTACAAGCTCAAGAAGGCTCTGTACGGTTTAAAGCAAGCTCCTAGAGCATGGAATGAGAAGTTGAATCAAGTTCTTAAGGAACTGAAATTTGAGAGATGCTCTAAAGAACCTTCGGTGTATAGGAAAATGGTGAATCAAGATGTTCTTCTTATTGCGGTGTACATCGACGATTTATTCGTCTCGGGGACAAATCTTAAAGTTATAGAAGAATTCAAGAAGGAAATGGCATCTAGGTTTGAGATGAGTGATCTTGGTAAGTTAACCTACTACCTTGGAATTGAAGTCTGTCAAAACAAGGAGGGAATAACTTTAAACCAAAAGCGCTATGCTTTGAAAATTTTGGAGGAAGCTGAAATGACGAAGTGTAACTTGACTCATATACCAATGGAGGCTGGCTTGAAACTGTCTAAGGCGTTAGAAGAAAAGGACATTGATGCTACTAGCTACCGAAGAAATATAGGTTGTCTTCGTTACTTGCTTCACACAAGACCCGATTTATCTTATTGTGTAGGAGTGTTAAGTCGGTATATGCAAAACCCTAAGGAATCACATGGAGCTGCAATGAAGCAATGTCTAAGGTATTTGAAAGGGAGTACTACACTTGGACTTGTCTATCCGAGAGCATCTTTAAAGGAGTCAAAGCTGATCGGGTATAGCGATAGCTAGTAGTCATAATGAAGATCCGGATGATGGAAAGAGCACGACTGGACATGTGTTCTATCTTTGTGGGAGCTTGATCTCTTGGTGCTCTCACAAGCAAGAAACTGTGGCACTTTCGTCATGTGAAGCTGAATTTATGGCAGCTACGGAGGCAGCAAGACAGGCGATATGGCTTCAAGACTTGCTTAGTGAAATCATGGAGTCAACATGTGAGAAGGTCATCATTCGAATAGACAATCAATCGGCAATTGCTCTTACGAAAAATCCGGTGTTTCACGGTCGAAGCAAACACATTCACAAACGGTACCATTTCATAAGAGAGTGCGTGGAGAATGGATTAGTGGAAGTCGAGCATGTACCTGGTGATGAGCAAAAGGCCGATATTTTGACTAAGGCGCTTGGGAGGATCAAGTTCAAGGAGATGCGTGAACTTATTGGTGTAAGAGATATGAGTGGAAGTGACTTCAAGCTTAGGAGGGAGAATGTTGGTTAAGCTTGAAGATATCTTGGAGAAGAAGTAATCCTAAACCGAGTTATGGTTATTAAGAGATAAGGTTGTTAAGAGATAAAGTTAAATATATTGGGAGTTATCCAATATATTATGAGTCCTTATAGAATTAGGATTTGTACTTCTTGTATAAATAGAGATGTCGAGTAATGGCATAAGATTGTGAGAGAGTTTAAGTTTTGAGAGATTTTCTTAAACTAATAAAGAGGTTATTGAGGTTAATACGTTTGGTTGTCAAGAGCTTAAACATCAAATATCATTTTACAATACTTGAGGTTTGAAACTATCAAGACTATTTTTGACGTTGTTATGTCAAGACCTGAGAGTTAAGACGAAACAGTACGATCATATCAAAAGCAAATCCAGTTATAATAGGGCCACTTGACCCTAAATCCATCAACCAACACATCCTGACATGCATAATAACAATAATAATATACTGATAATAAACTAATCATATACCCTTAAAACGTAACCAATGGCAGAAAGCTTATAATAAAGAGTTTCTTTGTCTACTTGTATTTGTTTTTTTTCATTATCAAATTAGTGTTTGACTTTCCAAAATTTACTCCTATGACAAAATGTTTAGTGACCGCTATAGAAAATATTAATTATGCACCAATATGTATAAAGTAACACATGTTTAGTTTATATAGATGAGAATTGAAAATAGCAAATAACAATTTCTCACGTTACACTGGATATACGGATCCATCAAACTATTTTTCACTATAGAGAATTGCATCTTGATTCTTGAATCTTGAACAATGAAAAAGTTCTTATAATTATACCCTAATCATGTGCATGTGTATATATATAATGATTTCAAGATGCTTGATGCTTCTATCATGGGGCGAGGTAATAGAGGGATCAAGAGATTAGTTGTCTCTTGCCTGTCATTTCTGAAATAGATTATTACATTAACCCACGTGCTTTTTATTTTGAAAGGTTGACTATTTCAACACTTCCAAGCAAAACTTTATGCCTAAATTTAAAGAAATTAATGAGTTTTCTTAACCTAGATTACCACGGTTGCGCAAGACACTAGACCCTCAAAAGAGTCAGATGTGTCTCTCTAAATAAATATTCACAAGCACTTTATTTCTTAAGAGCTAAATTTTGCAAAGAGGATGTATCTAATTAAAGGGTATATATTTCAATTATATATTCTTAGTGTAACTCATTGCAATAAACTTGTTCTATGTTAGTATTACCAATGTATGGTAAAAAGTAAAATAGAATGAGCGATATACTGAAAAGTCTAGTGATGATTTCTATGTAGTGATAGAATAGCCAACTATTTGTCGAACGGAAATTGAGTTTACAAACCTATAATTAACCATAGTGTTAATGTTTTAACAAAAAATAAAAATGTCATAACCAATAGTCCAATACTATATAAAATACAAAAAAAAATCAAGGGAAGATCTTGGGTTGGTGCAATACTTACAACAGAGAAAAAAGTAATGAACAAAAAGACATTTTTCTATATATATGACAATGATTGAACCCACCATATATTGCGGATGAATGCAAATACTTTGTTTATTTTCTGATAATGAATTAGCGAGCGTTGTTAAAAATGAACAAGATTTAATTAGTTGTTTGAAATTTTGAATACATTCTTGTTGGCAATATATAGAGAAGATTTAAGAAGATGATATTATTAGGTCTTCTTGAAGATTTCGTAATCTTTTCTTAACCCTACATTAATATTAGTATTCGACCAAAGAAGGGAATATTATCTTATCAAAATGGAGATAGATTATTTTTTAACTAGTTGATCAATTGATGTATCTCTTGTGGAATCTAGCTCTCCTCAAGCCCTCTGAGGATCCTTCGTCCCTCTTTATTACGATCCGACTCTTACTCTTTTTTTCCTTTCTTTTATATTATACTAGATCATGACCCCGCACGTACGTGCGGGGTTTCATATTTTAAATTTTTTTTAACAAAATTTAATTCAATATAGATTATTATGTTGTTTTATGATATATTCTCTGTTTCACAAAGAGTGTCATTCTAGAGTTTTATTTTTGTTTCACAAAAAGTGTCATTTTACATTTTTAATGTAACTTTTACATTAAGTTTCCTGATTTACCATCAACCCAAAGCTACTTTTTATTGAATTTAAATCATTAATCACTTATTAAATAGGGGCATACATGTATAATCTATATAATTTAACATTTTATTCAAAAAAATACATGTATAATCTAAAGTTTTCTTAATTTGTGTGAAATGTGTCAAAATGACACTTTGTGAAACGGAGGGAGTATATTTTAGTGTATTAGATCTGGATCCACGTACGTGTAGAAATATTTTTATAGAAATTGTTATATGGATTTTAAAAATATAAAATATTTTGTTGTATTAGTGAACTTCATAATATTATAAAGTTAGAGTAATGAACAAAAAATTCAGTTGCGTTAATGCATAATTATATTTTAAGATCCGGACTAATTTAGTTGCAAAAGTTAAATGGTGCTACATTTTTATTTTCTTAACTAATCAAAACATTTCTAACAGTTTGATTACATATGTTAAATAGGATATGAATTCGGTTTTAGTTTGGGTTATTTCATGTATATTAGCAAGGCGTAACTATTTTGGAACAGAAAATATATCATGTCCGGTATCTGTCATAAATTCTTTGTTCCATAACCTGTCACGTACATGTAAAATAAAAATATTACGGTCCCATATCTGTCATAAATAGAGTATGTGTAACTGAAAACATATGTACATGGTTATGTGTAAACAAATTTATTTTATATAGTGCTCATAAACCGAACTCATACCAGTTGGGTTTTGATTTTTAGGTGGTGTTATTCAATGATGGATTTTAATAGAATTTAAATCCAACACTAATCCAGTGTTATTCAACTAATGATTCCAAATCTAACTTTAAAATCTGGTGTTATTGGATTTTATACTTCATTAGATTTAAAAGTTTGGTGTTATTCAACTATGATTTTAAATAATTCATTAAAATCCAGTGTTATTATGGATTGGTGTATTATGGATTGGTGTAAAGAAGATCCGGTTGAGAAGAAAAAAAAGAAAACACAAAATATTTCGAAATTAATATGTACAATCTATTGTTTAGATCTTTCTGAAACTTGCTCTATATGAATGCCCAATATCATTTTTTTAGAAATTGTGAAATAAAATTTTGTTTTATATTTCAAAATTTGTGAAAATATTATAACAAAACTGAGTCTTAAATATTTGTATTTAATTTTTTTACGAAATTTCAAATTCAATCTTAAAATTCTCCATTGATAAAATTTTTTAAACTATAGTGTTTTTAATTTTGAATTAAAATGGTATTATTTTTCTTTTTATTTTTGATATAGAATAGTTTATTAGGATTGGTTTAGATAAAATTTTAGTTAGAATATCAAATCTTAGTTTTTCAATTCTCATTGGTTAACAACTTTTAGAAAAAAAATTTAAATTTTCGTCCATAATTAATAAGAGAGAGAAAGTGAGTTTAATTTTTTGGAAAATAATAATTACTTTAAGGAATTTTATTATTTTTTATTTAAATATATTATTTTGTGATTACTATTGTATCTTTAATGAATTTATTTAAAAACTAAAACCAATGGCATTTTTGTAATACTTTACATTTTATAAGATTATTTATGTTTGAGTGCTTCCTAATTAATAGTATAGATTTCTATTTGTGTATATATAATATTTCTATTTGTCTTGTAAAATCAGATATTTAAAAGTGATTTTTCTTGTTAATCTAAGTAAAAAATATATATATTATAACTAGCTTTTACACTACAAGAAAATAGCTTATTTCCTAGGACTGAATCCGTCAGTAAACTCTCAGAAAATGGCTTTTCAGACGAATTTCTAAGAAATTATTGTCGTCGGTTTGAAGTGGTCGAAAATCCATATATGTCAGAAATTCTTCAAAAATTTCCGAGGAACAAATATTCCGAATAATTTTCAAGAGATTTCCAATGGAAAATATTTTTGAGAAATTTCAAAAGAAACTATATTGTTGAGGTATTTCCAAGGGACAAAATATGTCCAAAGAATTTCCAAAAGAACCATATTTCTGAGAGATTTTCAAATGACAAATATTTCCAAGGAATATATTATTTAAATTCTTAAAAAAAAAAGAACAATTATCACTATATATTCGATCCTAAATATTCATATTTAGTAATAGATACACATTGGCATCAAGAACTTCGAGAGAGTATTATCAGTATCAATCAGTCTAATGTATGTTATTTTTTATTAATATTACCAACCAATATCTAATAGTATTTGATCCTTTCACGCCTACGCATAAACTTGAGTCGTATTTATGTATAAGAATATAATCGTGTTTAGCCATTACCAAGTCCAAATCTAAATCTCTCGCTCTCTCTCTCACTCTCTCTCTCTCTAGAAGGTAAACTTCAACTTCATTTTTCTTTGACTGCTTAAATTTCTCAAATTCTTGTAAATATTTTGGGAAAAGCTTTTGGAATTCAAGAAATACTAATGTCATATGATTTCATTTTCTTGGGTTAATAGTTGCCTCATATGATTACCAATTTTTCAGATTTTTAACTAAGAAGCTAGCAATCATGGCCACAACGATGAACGTTTTCTCTACCAAATGGTCCTCCGAATTGGTATATTTCTATACACACATACATACATATTTATGTGTGCCTCTCTTTCCTCTTATGATTTTGTATATATATAAAATCTATATTCATGTTCTTTTAACCTACTTTTTTTTTGGCAAATTTCATGAATCTTTATTATATGCTTTTCGTGTAGGATATAGAAGACTATAGTATCATCCAATACCACATGAATTCACTCGTCGGAGATGTTCCACAGTCTCTCTCATCTCTTGATGATACCACCACTTGTTATAACTTTGATGCTTCTTATAATGATGATTTGGTCGAAGAGAAACCTTCAAAGATCCTCAAGACCACTCTCATATCGCCAAAGTTACATCCTTTTTCTTCTTCCAATCCTCCTCCTCCAAAGGACCAGCCCTCTTCTACGATTATTTCTTTCGAAAAGACGGGTTTAAATGTAATGAATCACAACTCTCCAAACTTAATATTTAGCACCAAGGAAGAAGAAATTGGATTACCAAACCAGAAAAAAACCGAGCTGATAATAAGAGGGACAAAGAGGGCGCAACCCTTGACTCGAAGCCAATCAAATGCTCAAGATCACATACTCGCAGAGAGAAAACGGAGAGAGAAGCTTACTCAAAGATTTGTAGCTCTTTCAGCCCTAGTTCCTGGCCTAAAGAAGGTACACATATGTAAAAGGAAATCTCTTCTTCTTCTTGTTTAATAACGAGGCTCATATCAACCAAACGATAGTAGTCTTTTCTTAAATCTTTGTATTTTGCTAGGCAAGAAACCAATTTTCATGGACAGTATAGTATATTCTCTCTTTTCTTATACCAACAATGAAAATTTATTTGAGTTTTGACTTCGGATCTCCCGGTCATGAGACTAAATTCTTTGATCAGGACGGACTTTGTGAAACTCGAAATTTACTAAAAATCCTCCATATATATATAAGAATTATGATTTTTATATATACAAATCATTTGCAGTTTCAGCTTGATGGATATTCATTTTGATTAGATATTAATATATTTACATGCTATATATTGAAATATGCATATATGTGACTATAGATGGACAAGGCTTCTGTGTTGGGAGATGCAATAAAGCATATAAAGTACCTCCAAGAGAGTGTGAAAGAGTATGAGGAACAAAAGAAGGAAAAAACAATGGTTGTTGTAAAGAAGTCTCAGCTAGTTTTAGACGAAAATCATCAATCATCATCATCCTCCTCAAATCGCGACTTCTCGAGTTCAAATCTTCCAGAGATAGAAGTTAGGGTTTCGGGAAAAGATGTTCTTATTAAGATCCTATGCGAGAAGCAAAAGGGTAATGTGATCAAGATTATGGGGGAAATTGAGAAGCTTGGTTTGTCTATCACCAACAGCAATGTCTTGCCCTTTGGACCCGCTTTTGACATCTCTATTATCGCTCAGGTAACTATATTCTCATACAAGCTACAAAATAACTTGTAATAGATATGCATTGAACATGTATATTGTGTGAAAAAAGGAATCAGTTCTATAGATAATGCATATTATCTTAAATATTCGATATTTTGATTACTCGAAAAATCTAATTGTATATTGTTGATTCTTTTGCAGAAGAATAACAATTTTGATATGAAAATCGATGATGTTGTGAAGAACTTGAGTTGTGGCTTATCAAAGCTCACTTAATTGGTTTCACGTTTCATACATATGCACATTCATCATCAATTTCTCTATCCGAAGAATCCAAAATCGGGTTTTCCATGAAAGTGGTTTTTTAAAAGTTGATAAGCTTGTTGTATGGAGGTTCTTAAGTCATTAAAAGATCCTTGTTCTTATGTTGTTTAAGTCTACTCTTCCTCTCCATGAAAGTGTTTTTTCGCAGTTGTAAGTTTGGATATATATTTCCTGCGATGTAAAGCATTTCGTTAGTTTAATAAATGTACGGTGTGTTTCTTAATAAGTTTGATCAGTTTTTTCTGTCAATTAAACACATCTAGTCACTACGGTATTTATACGATAATTGATGTTAAAATGGTTTAGTAATACTAAAATAACCTTTGTTTTTTCAAACCCATATATCTAAAAGGGTACAAGGCTACAACCAATAATTCATACTGTAGAATGAGAAGATGGATTTCTAAATGGGAAAAATGCACAATTTTTATCCTTTTAAATTGCTTTTGCGCGTTTTGTCGCACCGGCATAAATCATTGCAAGTTTTGGTAACATGGTAGGGAAGATGAAGGCATTAAAGCAAAAAGAAAACAAGGTAGCTAGGGAAGATTACGAAAATGCCTTCAATGAAATTTAGGAAGATTATATCATTGTAGATGTATATAAAATCAAACTCTAACCAAAAAATCGTCAACCCTAACTTCAGTTTAAAATATATATAATCAAGTTTATAATCAAGTTTAAATACGTGGGGATGTGCCTTTAGTCAAGTGGTTAAGTATACTTGACTCCGCTTTCCCCACCGGAGTTCGACTCCACTAAATCGCGTTACTCCGCGTAGTAGGGATTGGCTATGGATCGGGCCTTGTCGATCCAAAGATATAAAAAAAAAAAAAAAAAAAAAAAAAAAAAAAAAAAAAAAAAAAAAAATCAAGTTTAAATACGTATATTATATATATAGCTTTCTAGAAACTATAGCAATTGAATCCAAACAAAATAATCATTTAATTGAATTGAAAAACGTGGGCTAGACCTCAATTTTATAAGTAATTAATTTCAACTCGCCATGATTTAGTTCACATCTTAAGGAAAAAAGTGAAAAGCAAAAGTATTACTCCTGTCTCCTAGTTATAGTGGGAATTCCTTAAAAACAGGCGAACAATGACAACTTATTTAATTGAATTGAAAACGTGGGATTTTCCTATTCTATTGAAAACCCGTTTCACGAAGGTCAAACAAATGTGAAAACCAAAAGTGTTCTATGGAGTATTGTTTTGTCTTCGTCAGGTCCAAAAACCAAAATGCCTAGAAGGTCACATAAACCTAACACCAATCTTAATTATGTAGGTACATGTTTATCGTCTAGATATATTTAACGAATTACTGTAACCTATCGATCGCTTTTAGGAAATTCAACATATGATAAACTAAAAAAACTATTCTATAATGATAAGTAAATTTTTTTTTAGATTATATGAAGAATTCAAATATTACTGATCCAGTGGCTAACCAATAAACACTAACAATTTTCATACCTAAAAGCTAAACTTTTTTCTTATAATATATATGGTTAGTTCCCAAATATTGGAATTATGACGTAGGAAGAAGACAAAACTGGAAGGCCCCTTAATAGTGAGTTTGATTAGGACGACAATAATAAAATGAAAATGATTGGTCCTATCCAAACTCATTGACGAAATAGTGTGTTAATGATAATATGTAATAATGTTATATATATGATAAAAGATTGGTCGTCGTCAGCTGGATTTATGATATTTTCGGCGGCATATCCCGTCCACACCGCACCACCAACCGGAAGGTCTGTGTAACCATAGATACACATTTGTCTCACTTTATATCATTAAAAAAAAAAATTATATATTATATGTTATCCAGATTTCGTATCCAAAATTTTCTAACAAAATCTCCATTTTATATTTCTACTGACCTTTTTAAAAGGTACTGTTATGACTTCAATTCAAGAGGTACGTACCAAATCTTTATTATCAAATATATCGAGACGATAGACATGTACACACATAAACATATAATTGTTATTGTAGTACGCAATACTACGGAAAGAATATTCCAACAGCTTTCCATGCCGCATACATTAGCGTTTATCCTAACGTTCCAAATTTGCGTTGGAGAGCAAGTTCCAGATCTGCTTACGGAAAAATACAAACTCAAATTGAGACCCTTGCATTTTTGGGTTTGAACACATCTTGCTATGCAACCCTAGCTCCAACCGCATATATACATATATATTTCCTTTTTGGGTTTGTTTTCAAAGGGAAGATGAGCAAAGCGAGTCCACATTTTCTTATAAAATTGCTTGTGAAGAAGAAACAATTGGGTCCAAGATTACTAAAGACAAGGGTAAAAGTACGATGGGGTCTTTTTTTTTTTTTAATTAACAATTTAAATATTGATATTTTTGGTACTGTTAAAAAAAACTGAATGACTTCATTTTTTTTTTTTTGTGAGAAGGGACCTAATTATGAACATCAAAAACACATATATAAGAAGTATATATATTTCTTTGGTGTGTTTCGATTTTCTAAATGAAGATATTTAATTAAATATTAATGTTTGAGGTGGAAGAAAAAGACAATATCAACAAAAACTCCAACATACTTATTTATTCACTTAGTCAGTTTTAAAAATGTTTTAGTACTTCTTTGTTAATTGATTAAATATTATGTGTACTAAATATTTTTTGTTTTTTTTTTTTGTGTGGAAAGGAATTACAAAATTATAATTGATATGGTTATTCCAAATAAATTATGTGTTTATGAGCATATTGCTTTCACAGATTTCATATTTTATAACAACTAGTATATATAATACTTTCTTCTAACAAAATATATATAATACTTATGGTAATAAAAAAAAATGTCGACATCCACATGGCATCATAACTTCTTCTGCAACATATCCCTCGATATCATATCCACCATTAATCTAATTTATTGCAGAAAAATGGGGCGAGATATGTTTTTGTAGCACTGGAAAATCGAATGGCAATGGCATTATGGAAACTTTCATAAGTTGCATACTAAAGATATTTAATTTAGCAATATGTAAAGAAGAAATCAATTTTCTAATTAATCACCTTCAATTTAAAATGGTCATACGGTGTGAAAACATTTGGATAACTCGAATTAAAAAAAGATCCAAATATTTGGATAAAAATTCCATTACCTCTAGCTAAGTTTAGGTACTACACAAAAGGGTTTTACTTACAATTCTCAAAGATATAGTGAACCTAATTTCCATTAATGATTATTATATTAATTTAGATGTGATTTTTCCTTTTGAAAAAAATTAGGTTTGATTGTTGGACGAATAAAATTGGATATAACAGTTTCTCAATTATTACAATTTAAAGAAAACAAGTGCTTTAACAAAAGGAGGAAACAATTGTAGTAGTTATCTGTCAACTAATGACAATATGCCACATAATTATTAAATAGTTTAGAAAATTGGATATACCCATCTAAAGTAACACCACATACTAGTACTTAAAATACAACTTAAGTTGATATATCCAATAAAGTTTTATCATTTATTGTTTCAAATCATATTCGATAAAGTTCTACAATGATAATCAACTGTTCTTATTATCCTTGTTAATATATGTTATAGGTTTGATGTTGTAATCATGCAATTCATTAACCTTGAGATGCATAGTTTGAGTCTTATATGTTCTATTTTTTAGATTTTTCTTCCAGTTTTGTTTTCTAGTACGCTTAAATTTTTCTGTTTGTTTTAGGCATGATAATAGTTTCAGCCTGCAATAGGTTTGATGATTGATAAAACGACTGTTAATTTAGAGCTGTGTTTACAGTTTTTGTTGTTGTAAATTTCTTATTTCATAGATTTTGGTCTTTTTCTCTTTTCGTGTATCACTATAATCTTTTGTCAAATTTAAAAAAGTTATAAAATTTACAAAGTTACAGATAATAGTACTTAAAAGATTATAAAGTATAACTTTTATATATTTCTTTGAAAAGTAATGAGGTTGTTAGATGGAGTGATGGACGGGAGGAGGCTTTAGAGACTTTTTCTTGATCCTTGTTGGCTTGTTGTTTCCGAGTGGGAATAAGTTCTCCATATACATATCAACACGAAAAACACGTGCGTATTTACACGTATTGATATTTGTTGATGATTCCTTGCACATCAATAAAATACACAAGGAAGCCTAATAAATGTGGTAAGACTTTTAGGACGTAAAAAAGATAGTATTTTATTCTGTATAAAGACAAAAAGCAAATGTGAGGGAAAAAAAAAGAAGAAAATAAAAAGCTTTATTGGTTGGTTAATAAAACCTTCGGAAAAGAAGAGTAAACGAGTAACTGATGACGAAATAATTAGGAAAAACCTTTTTTTTTTTTCCTGTCGTTGTTCGAACTATTAATTTTCAGTGTTTACAGATTTAAGTACTTTTTATTATGGAAAACTACGTTTTGTCCTATAAACGAAGAAAAAGCTATTTTCTAATATTTATCGCGAATCTCATATTTTTGAATTCGATCCAAATGGCAATCGAACACGAAAATCTATTTTTTCTTCAACTAAAGTTTTGTTTCTCGATTTTCTAGTTTTATCCGTAAATTTCATCTCAAAAAGATTAGATATGTGCTCGTCCGGTCTTCTTTGATATGTGCTAGTCTGGCTTTCTTCCTCGGCGAAACTCTTCTTAATTGGTATTAATTTATAATTTCTAGCTCTAGGCCGAGAAACAATAAAATGTGCACCTCATTTAACCTTAATTTGATTCGGTTGATATGAACACCCCTCTTAACCTCCTTCACAGCAGAAGGGCTTTATCTAATATCAAGTTAAGACATGATGCAAAATTGGTGACTCTTCTTTGGGCAATAGACAGTATGTGTGGCCACATGATGAACCATGTATTATTTGCTTTAGAAGACTCGAATTTGAAAGGTGCCATTTTAAGACCAAAAGCTTGGCCATCTTATAGATTTGAAAGGGAACTTATTGTGGATACTTTGAAACTGATTCTAGAGTAGAGATTGATCTTTCAAGAAGCATCAGCACATGGAGGAGCTAGTTTCATTGTCAAAAGTGTTACTACGAACGGTCGTCTTCAATCGTATATAGTTTCAAGGACCCCGAATTGGCTTAGTAGTGTCTTTGCGATGAAAGAGTTTAATCCTCTTACTCTGCTTTTTGTGATACTTAGTGTAGTTGCTAATTCTGTGGTAGCAATTATTTTGTAAAGGTCTTTTTGTATAAAATTGCTTAGTTTTTGAGAATTCTTGTCTTTACTTGTGAGTTTTAAGAACCATATTCTAATTGTTGTAACCCAAACCAAATCAATATAATTATGAGCAATACTTGGGTTTATCCCTAAGGGTGAATTCTTTTATTCACCTCCTTTTATTTTAACCAATCAAAATTCGCCACATAATAAAAAAATTAAACTCATTTAATTATTAAATCTAATCCCTAACCACACTTTTGTAAACCTAAACCGATATATAATCTCGTTTAATTACAAATCTAAACCCTAATTCTCCTTTGTAAACCCAAAACGCCAATTAAACTCGTTTAATCGTAAATAATCTAAACCTTAATTGTACTTTCTAAACCCAAACTGACATTTAACCTCGTTTAATTGTAAAATCTAAATCTGTTTATAAACTCAAACCGATATTTAACCTCGTTGAATTTAGCTAAATATTTAGTGATATATTTGGCTGAATCTGGTTGAATATTATATTTGGTAACCGCTAAATCTAGTTTATTTTTTTTTTTATTTTCGGTAGAATCTAAAAATTATTAAGACTTTAAGTGAAAATATCATCAAGTTAGTATAAATACTGATAGTATAAGTGAAAATATCTAAATAAAATAGATAGAAGAAGCACTTATGATATTAGAACTTATGCCTTTGATGATCATTAACTTTTATACTGATAAAGAAATATTACAATTATTTAAATTAAATATATATTGGTTAGCAAAATATAGTTATTCTTCTATATTTTATTTTTCAACTATTAAAAATATGTAAATAATTAACAAAAGTTTTTCAAAGCATTATTGAAAACTTAACTTCAAAAATTATAATAATATAATATAAGATTATCTTTTTTTTTTGGTGCGAATAATATAATGTTATCTAATTACTTTTTTTCTATTGCTCTTTAGTATTTTAATAAATAATATGATGAGGATGAGTAAGAACATTAATAAAATTTTCATATTTTAAATAATATTTTAACATAGCTATGAGTTATTTTTCCGAAATTTTAAAATTCATTTTAAATTATTTAAAATTTATTAAAACTATCCAAAATTACTCATAATTATCCGAACATGAATTCGAATTTTGTCCATTCTAGTAGTGATTTTGTGTATTTGAATTATTCGTATATCATATCCATATTATCTTACTTGTTTGAAAATATAAATTTAAAGCGTAGTTTTTGATCTCCAAATTAAATATTTTAATTTGAACTGTATACTCGTTATATCCGAACTTTTATCTGAAATGAACATAGTTGTGTGTGAGCTGATATACAAAAAACTGTTGAATTTAGTTATACGTATAAGTGGTGTTCAAAATTGCTTAATCTCGCTAAATTTATTTTGTGTGCTACTATTTAGAGCCTTAATGTCTTAAATATGCATCAAATATTACAAGAAATGACTAGACATCTGTAAAAGGAAAATTACAAGAAATCAAAATCACATCATGGAGACATCCACCGTACGTGTTTTTATGCATGTGTTCATATTCAATTATTCATGAAAATAAGATCTAAAAATTAACTTTTTTTCTTATGCCGTTTTTTTGCATGTGAGCTGTTGACGCGGCAAACATTGTAATCTCAGACCTCTAGAAGCCAACAAATTATACGATCATAATATTTTTACATATACGTCACGTTTTATGCATTATATACACAATCTGGTCAACGTAATTATAGAGTGGAAGAAAATTAACACGCGTCTCGTTGTCAAATATATAAAGCGAATACCTGAAAACACTTTCTATTCCATAAACACTTTACGACAAAACATAAAGACATCTCTCGAATTGTCTTTTAATCTTGTCTAAATTAGGAAAAGATTTGACTTTTCTTTATGGATGAAGACTTCTTCTTAACCGATTTCTCACTAGAAGACATTGATTTCGACTTTAATATTTACGAGGAAAAAAATCTATCACCTGATGAATCGAATTCACAAAGATCAGCTGATCAATCATCAAAATTTGATCATCAAATGCATCTTGAGTTCCTCAGAGAGCAGCCAAAGCCAGTGGTGAAGATCAACAACAAGCAACAACTGATTTCTTTTGACTTCTCTAGTAATGTGTCTTCTTCTCCAGCCACGGAGGAGATCATTATGGATAAATTGGTTGGACGTGGAACCAAAAGAAAAACATGTTTTCATGGCACAAGATCTCCGGTTCTAGCGAAAGAACATGTTTTAGCCGAGAGAAATCGCCGTGAGAAGCTTTCTCAAAAATTCATTGCTCTTTCAGCTCTTCTTCCCGGGCTTAAGAAGGTAAATTTTGTAAGTTTTATATCTACTAGGTATTTCATAGTGAAGAATAACACATGATAAAAATAATATTATTTAATCAATATCAATTGGTTTTGAGAATACATAACTATCTTGTGGTGTTTTAGGCGGACAAGGTAACGATTCTTGATGACGCGATCTCACGTATGAAACAACTCCAAGAACAACTAAGAAAGCTCAAAGAAGAAAAAGAAGCAACAAGAGAAATTCAATCCCGTATTCTTGTGAAGAAATCTAAACTACTTTTCGACGCGGAACCTAACCTATCATCTTCTACTCTAGATCATGATCAATTTGATCAAGCGTTGCCAGAAATCGATGCAAAAATATCTCAAAACGACATTCTCATCCGAATCCACTGCGAGAAAAGCAAAGGGTGCATGATTAACATACTAAAGACAGTTGAAAATCTTCAACTGCGCATCGAAAATAGCATCGTTTTGCCATTCGGAGACTCAACTCTCGACATCACAGTCCTTGCACAGGTGATCATTTTAATAACTATATATATGGAATACTAAAATGGATAACTTGTAGCTCATTCAATATAATATTGATTTCATTAATTATACGGATTATCTACAATTATCTTCTTAATTTTTTTTTTTATGGCAGATGGATAAAGATTTTTCGGTGAGTGTACTTAAGGATCTCGTAAGGGACCTGAGACTCGCAATGGTTTAGGTCTTCTTCCAAGTTTCAGTAACCTGAGAGATTGTACATGCATTGACGCAATCGTTTCGTGGATTTGCTGTCGTTTTCTTCCTAAGGATTTTTCACACGTGTTCTACCACGTGTTTGATGAATTTTCGATAAGGACCGTTGAGAATTAATTTAGATGTAAATTTTTTCTGTTAATAATTAATTTAATGTAACAGAATTTTCAAAAAAAAAGTAACAGAAATAAATGTGGCCTTATCCTTGTAATGCCTTTTGGCTTGTTAATGTATTTTGGAATTATTGACAAACCCTCTTCGATTCTTAATGAAATTCACATTCTTACCAACAAGAAAGATATTGTAGCTAGAAAGCAAGCCCTTCAACCAACAAAAAAAAGGAAAGAAGATATTGTAGAAATTAAAGCAAAATTACATGGAAGGTTAATGTTATAAACTTCTGAAATGTATATGAACCCTTGTTTACAGTCCATTTGAATATTCGGAGAAAAAGTCTATTCATAGGTTACATCTTTCCCAAATTAAAGATTAGTCTAAGTTTCTTCATAAATCTAGGATTTATCCTGAGTTATAAGAGAAAAAAAAAACATATCAGTAATTGCTGCACGACGTGACCAAATAGTAATTATTGCACGACGATCCGATACGATTAAAAACCCAATTCAAAACTTTTAAGTATCTTTTTGTCTTGTATAGACCTAAAAAAACATTTCTTTGTTTTGAGTATTTTTTTTTTTTTACCATTTTTATAATCACCCCAAAAAATAATTTAGCATCGATTAAGAATAAATTTTCAATAAATTAAGCATATTAAGATTTCTTTCTTATTTCTTGATTTCCGATATACATAGTCACACGATCAAGGGTCAACTATAGCTTGAAAACATTGTACTTTGTGATCTTCAGATTGACACATGTCTTATCTCTGTTAATAACGCTTTTAAATGTTTTCCTTACTTACTTTTTTTTTTTTTACACCTTTTAAGCATCTCCAATGGTGTTCTATATCTTGCTACAAATTTTATATTTGGAGCAAAATCACTTCAATAGTGTTTATATATTGTTCTAAAAAAAGAGATAATTTGGAGCAACACTATTCATATCTCTATTTTTAGAGTACAACTTTTTTTTTTACAAAGTTTATATTAAAACTTTTTTATTTAGGTATAATATGATACTATATTAAAATTAAGGAAATACTTAGGCATCTCCAATGTTATTGTAAAGTAAAAATCATAGTTACTAAATTAATTGAAATTTAAAATATAATAATAACATATATTAAATTAAAAAATAATGCCATCACAAATGATCGCTTTCGGAACCACTAATGATGATGATGCTTAAATAAAATATATTAATTATTCGATCTTCTATCTATGTGTTATAATAAAATTTAATTTTTAATAATATGGTTATATTAGATAATTGTTTAAAAATAAACTAAGTCGATAGAATTCGCAAACTTTAAAAATAAAGAACTCTGTGAAGAATTAAAAAATATATTAAAATAGAATGTTTATTTTGGAGCAAAAAATAGAGCCAACTATTGGAGCAAACCTCTGCTCTATGTTTAGAGCACTCCAAATTTAGAACAAGAAATAAAGCCAACCATTGGAGATGGTTTAATGCTGTAAATGGTAACATGGGTTTTGAGGAATTCTTGAAAAATTAAAATTGGTTACATCATTTGCATGTTGAGGAATACTTGAGGGATTTGTGAGGAATTGTTGATGTTTCAAAATTTAAATTTGTTTTTAAGTTGTTTAATAAATTAACCAATTTAATTATTATTAAAACTAAATAATTATTAAAACTATAATATCTAATTTAGTAGTAGAAGACTTCTACTAAAAGTTATTAGTAAGAAAAATTATAAACTAGAAAAATAAAATCGTTTAATTTTTATTGAAAAAGTAACAATTACTAGTTTATTTTATTAGCTTATGCTTTTATATGATATTTATATTTGATAAAAAAAAAGATTAAATGTATCACATTTTTAATATTTTACAAATTTGAACTTTTTTCAAATTAAGTTATTATTTGATGTTTAAAAAATTATTAAATTATATTAAATTTCAAGTTTAATATTTTCATTTGTTTTTTATTTGCTCTTGTTGACAAAATAAAAATTTGGAATCTATATTTTCATATGTTTTTAAATTAATTTATTAATTTTAAAAAATTGATTAAAATTCAGCTGTTACTATTTAAATTCGAAGATATTCAGTTAGATTCCGCAAAAATCATCATTAAATTCAGCTTAATTTAGCCGGATTCCACTGTTACTATTTACACAGTTACTTTTCTTTATATATTTTGAATTTAAAAACTCCATTCATATCGAGAAAGGTGTGATCACATGAATCACATGTGTACTATATATATATCACGTGATCAATTCTATACCCGTTAAAATTGGTATATTTAAAGAAGAAAAAACACTCTCGGAATGATTTAACTCTTAACCACTGCAGTTGAAAGTTTGTCAAAAGCGTGACCGTATATATACATGAGAAATCACGTGTTTGCTTTATTACGTAGTCAACATCACCTTTCATATGAGATTTACTCTGAATTTTGATATGAGATTTTCCTTGTTAAAAGTTAAAACAAAATCATATATAAAAATGATTTGAAGGGTTCAGTTTTTTAACAACCAAAACTATACATAAAAACAAAAAAATCAGATGGTGATAGAGTGATGTAATACTAGCATAAACCACAACTAGATTACAATTTACAAATCATGTTCGTTTTGACGAGTTTCAAAAATTCAAAAGTTTTTGTTGGAAAAAAGAGTGAACATATTTCTTAGATAATGTGGGGTTTATATATCCATTAAATTATTCATACGATCCTTGTAGCGATAAGGGTTTTTTTTTCTTTTTTTGATAAGGTTCATTCATTTGTTTCTCATCATAAATCTCCGCAATTAATATGTAGACAATAACAATAAATAAAGTGTGTAAGGGGTAACATGGAGAGTAGAGATCATTAAGTAGTACTTATAAGACTTTAATAAAATGGATCTCGATCGTTTCCAAAAAGAATAGCATCTAAAGGTGGATATAGCTTGTAATACTTTTTATTCATTTCGTTATATATTCTTCAAGAACCATTTAAAATTTGAAGTATTAAAAAATTCAGATAAAGAGTAATGGTAATGACATGTACCAGTATTACTAATTTGCTGTTTGGATATTCGTACAGATCTCAAATTATTCTATTTTATTATAATTAATAAGAAATATTTTCTTCGTTTCGAATTAGTTGTCGTTAAGTTTTGTTTTAAATTAGTTGTCGTTTTCTGTTTTCAATGCAGATGTTTGATAGACTTTCCAATTTTATCCATATTTTTAAAGTTTATTTATTGATGATATCAAATAAAACAATACATTAATTAGGGGTAAAACAGAAAAAATATAATGTTTTTTTAATATAACTCGTGAAAAAACCATAAACGATAACTAATTTAAACCTCTTTTGAGATTTAGTTAATTTCGGATGACAAAGAAAAAAAGACAACTATTTTAAAGCGGAGGGAGTATAACTTATTTTAACTATTATTGTGAATTGTTTGAATTTTATACATTTAATATTACCATCCACACAATTCAAAGTCCATCTTCATAATATGCATTGCAGTATGGTGAAAAATTATTTGTTATCCACATAAACACTGTTGGTAATAAATATTTGTTATGTATAGTCACATTGTATGTTTGAAGTATATATATACTGAACCATATTTTTTTTTCAATTCGCCAATTAATCAGGGGCGGAGGTAGGTAAGGGATAGGGGCCAATTGACCCCCATAAGTTTTGAAAATTCCATTATATATGTTAATTAAGTAATTATAGTGACCCACATTGAAGATAATTTTGGACCCCTATGCACCAATCAACCATAACACATAAGAAAAAGAGAGAACCTAATCTATTTGGATTCATGTAAATACTTAAAAACCAATAGTTATAATGTAATTATTCATGATTTACATGATTAAGTCATGCATGACCACGGTTACGGTTATTGCGGTTACGGTTTATTAACCTCCGGTTACGGTTATAAAATTTCTCTAACCGTAACCTTAACCGTTATATATACGGTTAAAACGGTTACGGTTAAATACGGTTACGGTTACAACGGTTACGGTTAAATACAGTTACGGTTATCTAATTATTACGATACGGTTAATATCAAAGACAAAAACTTAGGTATTTTTAACTTTTAGAATGAAAATTTTAATGATGATATATCAAATAATATATATTTTACAATATATAATATATTTTACAATATATAATATATTTTACAATATATAATATATTTTATAATATATAATATATGTAATTATGTACTTTAATATTTATAGTTAATTAGCTATTCTGTTTTATTAAGTAAACCAACGAATAACTAAATAAATGGTAATAATTATAATGATTAAGTTATTATTTTATTGACAATACGTGTTCCAAACAATAATATAGAAAGGATGTTATGAGAATTAAGAAACGATTACAGGAGAAAATAATAACTTGTAAATTATTTATTATTTGATTTGTGGAAAATGAGTAGTGGACGAGTGAAGTGGTTTAAATTTAATAGTGGGGCGCATTGAACTATTTAAGGCACTTTTTTAGTGAAATAATTATGTATTTTAGGTTTTAACTGCACGGTTAACTATACTTAACCGCACGGTTAACCGTACGGTTAACTAACGGTTTTGATACGTTTACGGTTAATTAACGGTTACGGTTAGTATATTTTTTAACCGTAACAAATTTCTTTTTACGGTTAACGGGTACGGTTATTGACCGTTTTATACGGTTACGGTTCGGTTACGGTTGAGAAACGGTCCGGTTACGGTCCGAAATACGGTTACGGTTAGTTTTTGGTCATGCTTCATTAAGTTAAAAACGTAAGGAGATTATTTCTGGTTTTTTTAACAAAATACTTAGTTTTTTTTTAAGTTTTCACAATAACAAACCAGAAACACTATAACATTTATATAATTATTTCATTACATTTTTGGATACGGATATTTATGTTTTTTATACATATCAGTTTTACCTTTTAAAAATTCATAACTAAATAATCTTTTATTGTTGTAAATAATTTGTTTTGACCCCTATAACTAAATTTTCTAGCTCTGTCACTACTTTGAGCCCGTAACCAAAATTTTCAAAACAATTGTTGGTTGGGCTTGATTCCTTGGATTTAGCTTTTGGGATTTGCGTTTGGACCTTTGCGCTTCTGCTCTATTGGATCTTCTGATTCTTGGTTAAGGGCTAGGTTTTGATTTTGAGTTTGTCATTCGGATGGTATTTCGTTGTGAGGTCATCTACTATCCCCTTCTCTCGGCTGCTTTGTTGTAGTCTGATGGGTTTCAGGCCAAGCAATGGACTCGACCTTCTGCTCTTCTCTTGCGAGGACGTCACTAGTTTCATGACGGTAGATGGCGGAAGCTAGGTTGACGAGTGTCCGTGTGTAAGAGTGGTTTTTCTTCTTTGACTTATCTCAGGTCAAATCTCAAGGGTTGTCTCTTTGTTCCTAGCTCTTTGACTGTTCTGGTTTGGCGCGACGGTGGCAGTTTCTGTTTCTCTGTTTTCAGTGGGCTCTGCTTTCATTCTTGTCGGCGTGCTATTGGTTTGACTTCGGTTATATGGCACATCCGGTCTCCTTGAGGCTGCTCGACGCTAAAGGTTCTATGGGAAGTTAAGTGAAGTCTACTGTTTCAGCTGGTCGGTTTTAGAGCATTGATCCATTTTGATCCTTAGTGTATGTCCATCTTGCCTTGTAGTTTTAGTTATGGATATGACTTCCCTTTCATAGGGCTTTAGACTCCGGGTGATGCGTCACACGGTCACGGAAATAGCCTTCGGGACGATGGTACGGTCGGCGATCGGTACGGACAGGGCCTTCGGTTACGACGGTTACGGCGGTTACGGCGGTTACGGCGGTTACGGGACGGCGAGGGAGGTTGACGATGAGTAGCTCGAATCGCCTAGACTCCAAAGAGATGATTTGCAAGGGTGGGTAGCGACAACCGGTGAGTATCTCGAACCGGTGGTGACTTGGAGAAGAGGGGTGTGAAGGCGGAACGAGGTAACGACACACGAGGGATGGTGGGCTCGTGATACGGTTACACTTAGAGGCTTTGAATCCGATTCAAAGACTCTAAGGAGCTCTCAATGTTTTCGCAACAAATGAGAAAAGGAAAGGACTGATTTTTATTTCAAAAGAAGCTAACCCTTACAAGTGACTTAGAGGGCCTTTATATAGGCGTTTACAAGGGAGACTCATAAAACCCTAAAGCAAACAGTCAAAGCGCGGGTCAACAAGGATAGACGTGTCAAAATACAAACCATAAGACAAGAAGAGCCTAACGGCTTTATTACGAAAGGAAGGAGAGATGGCCACGTCATGCGGAGATGCGTGGTCATGCGCTAGCGTACGTTGGCCTCGTTAAAACCCTCTTGGTAAACCACGTGGGATAAACCCAAGTAGGGAAAAAGAGTACCACGTCCAACTAGTGACTTTGATGCCTTCACCTAGTGATGGTGAAGACGGTCCGGACAAGCTCATGATCGTCCGGATGGTCGAGTCCAATGGGGCCGTATGGCCGTGGGTCGTGTACTTGGATGAACTCTTCCGCGAAGGCATTGCACTTGATCCTGAGATTGCGTGCAGCTCCCCTTGACCTTGTGACAGCTCCCGGAAGGATTTGAGGTACCTTGGTCGCCGGTAGTGTCCCGTGGGTCGCTCCGGGTTGGTCCATGTTCCGTCCCTCGTCCCGGCCCTCGTCCGGATCGTTGCTCGTATGCTGTCCGGTAGGTTGGGTCTCATTATCCCCTCCCCCTTGGGAAGGTTCTGACCTCAGAACTCCTTCATCATTCCCTACATCAAAAGGAACCAAATCAGAAACATTGAAGGAAGTAGATGTGTTATACGTACCGGGTAGCTCCAAGCGGTAGGCGTTGTCGTTGATCCGCTCGATGACTTGGAAAGGGCCATCTCCTCTTGGGCTAAGCTTGTCCTTTCTACGTTGTGGGAACCGCTCCGGTCTTAAGTGTAACCAAACCCAATCTCCCGGCTTGAAAATCATGGCTTTGCGGTGTTGGTTGGCTTTTCGCGCGTATTGCTCGGTTCTTTTTTCTAGATTTTCCCGGACTTCGGTGTGTAACTTCTTGATCAGTTCGGCCTTGGCTAATCCGTCTTGACATTCTATCTCATTGGGTGGTAAGGGTAGCAAACTCGCGGGGGTTAAAGGTTTGAATCCGTAGGCCACTTCAAATGGAGACTTCTTCGTTGCCGAATGCACGGACTGATTGTATGCGAACTCCATAAGGGGAAGTAGCTCTAACCAAGTGCCCGGATTGCTTGCCACGGTGGTCCGGATCAAGGCGCCTAAGGTTCGGTTGACGACCTCCGTTTGACCATCCGTTTGAGGATGACACGCGGTTGAGTATAGTAGCTTAGTTCCCATCTTTCTCCATAAAGTCCTCCAAAAGTGACCAAGGAACTTGGGGTCTCGGTCCGACACGATGCTACGGGGTATCCATGGAGCCTCACAACTTCCCGAAAGAACAAGTTGGCTAAGGCCGTGGCGTCCGATGTCTTGTTGCAAGGTATAAAGTGAGCCATTTTGGAAAATCGGTCTACTACGACGAAAATGGAGTCTTTGCGGTATTGGATAGGCAATCCAAGCAAGAAATCCATAGATAAATCGACCCATGGTGCATTCGGAATCGGTAGGGGCTTGTAGAGGCCATGTGGCCATGGGGTGGCCTTGGCGGTACGGCAAGTGATGCAACGGCCTACGAACTTCTCGACCATCCGCTTCATCTTAGGCCAATAAAAATGTTCCTTTAAGACTTCCAAAGTCTTAGTAACCCCAAAATGCCCGGTTAGGCCTCCTCCATGTGACTCTTGCATTAGTAGGGTCCTAATAGATCCGGCGGGTATGCAAAGCCTTTTGTCCCGAAAGAGAAACCCGTCTTGGATGTAGAACCGTGAGTGAATTCCTTTGCCGTGATCCCTATAACTCTCCCCAAACTCCGGATCTTCTTTGTAAACTTCCTTGATCCCTTCAAAACCCAAAACCCTTGCCTCCATGGTTGTGATCAACGCGTGTCTTCTTGATAGCGCGTCGGCTACGACATTTTCTTTGCCCTTCTTGTACTTGATAACGTATGGGAAAGCCTCTATAAACTCTAGCCACTTCGCGTGTCTCTTCTTCAAGTTGGTTTGGCCTCTAAGATGTTTCAAGGTCTCATGGTCCGTATGGATCACAAATTCCCTCGGTAGTAGATAATGTTGCCAAGTCTCCATAGCTCGGACCAAAGCGTATAACTCCTTATCATAAGTCGGATAGTTGAGGGTAGGGCCATGTAACTTCTCACTAAAGTAGGCCACGGGTTTGCCTCCTTGGGTTAGGACCGCTCCAATCCCGATGCCGGATGCATCACACTCTACTTCAAAGGTCTTCTCAAAACTTGGTAGAACTAGGAGAGGCGCTTGTGTTAATCTCCTCTTTAGCTCTTGAAATGACGCTTCTTGACTCGATCCCCAAGTGAATTCTTCACTCTTCTTAGTGATGGCGGTAAGAGGTGCGGCTACAGTGCTAAAGTCCTTGACAAAACGCCGGTAGAAACTTGCTAAACCATGAAAGCTTCTCACTTGACTAACGGTTGTCGGTGTAGGCCATTCCTCTATTGCTCGAATTTTCTCTTGATCCACTCTAAGGCCCTGCTCACTCACAACAAAACCTAGAAAAACTAGTTCATTAGTACCAAAGACACACTTCTTGAAGTTAGCGTATAGCTTTTCTTCTCGAAGTGTGACCAAGACCATCTCTAGATGGACCAAGTGATCCTCTAGGCTACGGCTATAGATTAAAATATCATCAAAATAGACCACAACAAACTTATTAATGAAAGATCTAAGGATGTGATTCATTAACCGCATAAAGGTGGATGGGGCGTTGGAGAGGCCAAATGGCATGACTAGCCATTCGTAGAGTCCTTGCTTGGTCTTGAAAGCCGTTTTCCATTCATCACCCTCTTTCATTCGGACTTGGTGGTAACCACTCTTGAGGTCAATCTTGGTGAAAATAATGGCTCCATCCAACTCATCTAGCATATCATCAAGCCTTGGGATTGGATGTCTATACTTCACGGTTATGTTGTTGATGGCCCTACAATCCACGCACATTCGCCATGTTCCATCTTTCTTAGGTACTAGGAGAACTGGTACGGCACAAGGGCTAAGGCTCTCTCGGACATATCCTTGCTTCATGAGGTCTCCCACTTGCTTCTCTAGTTCTTTAGCTTCGGTTGGGTTGACTCTATAGGCGGGTCTATTTGGCAATTGAGCTCCCGGAATAAGATCTATTTGATGTTCAATCCCTCGGATAGGTGGCAAGCCATGCGGTAGTTCTTCCGGAAACACATCTTGAAAACGCTTGATGATGGCCTTAATCTCCTCCGGAATGTCCTTGCCTTCACAATCTATAGTCAAAACATCTTTAAAGACCATTAGTAACACTTGGCAAGAGGAGTCACATAGTGATCTCCTAACATCACTAGAATTAACCAAGAAATTCGACTTAGAGCTAGGTTCACTAGACATTTTCGATTGCATTTCATTGACTTGGGTGGGTGACAAAGGCTTTAAGAAAATCCGTTTACTATTATGGATAAAAGTATACTCATTGGTAAGGCCACAATGCGATGTCTTCTTATCAAATTGCCAAGGCCGACCCAACAATAGGTGGCTAGCTTGCATTGGGACAACATCGCATAAGACTTGGTCTTGGTAGGGGCCAACACTAAAAGAAACTAGACACGTGTTCCGAGACTTGGATTACGGATTTGTTGTTCAACCATTTAAGCTTATAAGGTTTGGGATGGCTTGTGGTAGCCAAAGAAAGTTTCTTGACCATATAAGAACTCGCAACATTGGTGCAAGAGCCCCCATCTATGATCAAGCCACAAACCTTCCCACTTACCATGCACCGGGTGTGGAAGATGTTGTCGCGTAGGTTGGAGTCGTCCATGGCTTGGCTTGTGCTTAGCATGCGGCGGATCATGAGAAGTTCTCCAACTTCCGGTTCGGCAATGGCTTCCTCGATCTCGGAGTTAATGCCTTGGCCTTGTGGGGCGTCGTCTTCGTCTTGGGATTCATAGTCTCCGGCGGTGGTGATGATCATGGTGCGTTGGTTGGGGCAGTCTCGGGCATAATGACCTCGGCCTTGACACTTGAAGCAAATGATGTCTCGGGTCCTTGAGTCGGAGGGTTGAGGTCTTGGGTCGGGACGGTTGTCTTTGGTGGTCTCTCGGGGCTTGAATCTTGTGTCGATACGGGCGGCTTTGGGTTCGGTGGTACCCCGGTTGGTCTTGTCGGCTACTCGGTTGTTCCCATGAGACGGTGAGGCGTTAGGCGACCAACTTGGAAGTCCTTGTCCCTTGGTCCGGATGGTGCTTGCAATTTTCTTCTTGATTTGTTGTTCTACTTGGATAGCTAGGTGCAACATCTCCTCAAACCCTTGGTAAGATTGGCGTTCAACCTTCCTTGTGATCCGGTCATTCAATCCGTCTAAGAATTGGGCCATCAAAGCCTCTTCGGTCTCTTCTAGTTGTAAACGGTTCCTCAAGTGCTCAAAGTCCTCATAATATTCCTCAACGCTTTTTATTCCTTGAGTGAGCTTCCTAAATCGCCGTTGTAGGTCACGGCTAAAGTATTGGGGAATGTATCGGCGTCTCATGATGGCCTTCATTGCGTCCTAAGTGGCCACGGGTCTCTCGTGATTACGTCGTCGGTCGTCGACGTCGCGGTCCCAACAAGTAAGGGCATGGTCCGTGAATTGAGCGGCGGCTATAATGACCTTTCGTATCTCCGGGTAGTTGTAACAAGAGAAAACCTTGTCCATTCGGCCTTCCCATTGTAGGTAGGCCTCCGGGTCAACCTTTCCCGCAAAGGTTGGGACGGTAAGCTTGCAGGAGGGTCCGGTGAGATTAGGACCCATTGGTCGTTCGTTGTCCCGTCGGTTGTTTCTTCGTCTTGGATAGTCGGGGTCTTCTTCATCCGACGTGTGTCCCTCAACTTGACCTTGATCTTGTTCTTGGTCGTCGACTGGTGGTAGTCTTTGGTCTCGGACCCGTCGTACAAGGGGCACGGGTGGTGGTATAGCTTGCTCCAAGAGATAAAGCCGATCATCAATCCGTCTCATTTGAGCTTGGATTTGGGTCAGAATAACTCCAAGGTCGGGTGGAGGAGCGGGTGCTATAGGTGGGTCTTGTCCGGCCATAGTACGGATTCTGGTATCCGGGAAATGTCAGACGGCGGCTGGTGGTCGATGGTACGTATGGTCGTTGTCGTGGTCCGTTTGGTCCGTACGGCTAGCGAGGTTCGTTCCCCCTGTCCCAAACAAAGAACACGTGCGTTTTAAGGTTGCGATATGTTGATAAGATGGAATCAATTTCAACAAAGGTGACAGCTCATGATTGGAGAGAGAACGGTCAAAAAGCAACAAAAAGCAACCTAAGACCAAAACAAAAACGCTAGAGGACAAACGGTACGAAACCGTGTGACCCAAAACGATACACGTGGTTTCAAGGCCACCAAACTACAGCGATAACACTAAGGAACAAAACAACTAAAGATCTAACAGCCTAAAAAGATGAAAAACACGGTGAAAAGCACGATGAACACGAAGAACACGAAAAAAACCAAAACCGGCTAAAACGAAAAGCGACTTCAAACGAGTGGTTTTCAAGGCCACGAAACAAAAACCCGAAGCAAAACTCAAGCTTTTAACCCAAAGTGATACTAAACACACAAAAAGACTAAGACTTTCTAAGAGAAACAAGAAGGGAAGGCGAAGAACACAAGGAAAGCAAACCTTTTTTTTTTTTTTTTTGAAATGAAACAACAGTAAACAACACAAAGAGAACTAAGAAGGATAGATACAA
The DNA here is from genome assembly GCF_000004255.2 of Arabidopsis lyrata subsp. lyrata. Taxonomy (NCBI): domain Eukaryota; kingdom Viridiplantae; phylum Streptophyta; class Magnoliopsida; order Brassicales; family Brassicaceae; genus Arabidopsis; species Arabidopsis lyrata. Next base: position 1,188,740 of record NW_003302552.1, read on the forward strand.
CCTTAGGAACGTTCGGCTCTGATACCAAAAACTGATGCGTCACACGGTCACGGAAATAGCCTTCGGGACGATGGTACGGTCGGCGATCGGTACGGACAGGGCCTTCGGTTACGGCGGTTACGGCGGTTACGGCGGTTACGGCGGTTACGGGACGGCGAGGGAGGTTGACGATGAGTAGCTCGAATCGCCTAGACTCCAAAGAGATGATTTGCAAGGGTGGGTAGCGACAACCGGTGAGTATCTCGAACCGGTGGTGACTTGGAGAAGAGGGGTGTGAAGGCGGAACGAGGTAACGACACACGAGGGATGGTGGGCTCGTGATACGGTTACACTTAGAGGCTTTGAATCCGATTCAAAGACTCTAAGGAGCTCTCAATGTTTTCGCAACAAATGAGAAAAAGAAAGGACTGATTTTTATTTCAAAGAAGCTAACCCTTACAAGTGACTTAGAGGGCCTTTATATAGGCGTTTACAAGGGAGACTCATAAAACCCTAAAGCAAACAGTCAAAGCGCGGGTCAACAAGGATAGACGTGTCAAAATACAAACCATAAGACAAGAAGAGCCTAACGGCTTTATTACGAAAGGAAGGAGAGATGGCCACGTCATGCGGAGATGCGTGGTCATGCGCTAGCGTACGTTGGCCTCGTTAAAACCCTCTTGGTAAACCACGTGGGATAAACCCAAGTAGGGAAAAAGAGTACCACGTCCAACTAGTGACTTTGATGCCTTCACCTAGTGATGGTGAAGACGGTCCGGACAAGCTCATGATCGTCCGGATGGTCGAGTCCAATGGGGCCGTATGGCCGTGGGTCGTGTACTTGGATGAACTCTTCCGCGAAGGCATTGCACTTGATCCTGAGATTGCGTGCAGCTCCCCTTGACCTTGTGACAGCTCCCGGAAGGATTTGAGGTACCTTGGTCGCCGGTAGTGTCCCGTGGGTCGCTCCGGGTTGGTCCATGTTCCGTCCCTCGTCCCGGCCCTCGTCCGGATCGTTGCTCGTATGCTGTCCGGTAGGTTGGGTCTCATTACCGGGGAAATCTTGTTTTCCGCCGGTTTTAGACTCTAGGGAAATCTTGTTTTCCGCCGGCTTATGCTGTGTAACACATGTATCCTTTCAAGTTATTATCAATATCTTCAGATGACAAAAAAAAAAAGATGTAAGTTGTATGGGAAAATGATTACATTCACAACAAATGTTTTTTTTTTAATAACAATGCATTATGTAAATTTAAACCCGAATGGCATGTATGACACATGGATGATATTAAAACAAACCACAATAGTATTACATATGTTGGTCGCTATAACCAATAATTATCATATGAAATGAAACAATATATACACATTTTTCATATATAAAAAGGTCCTTGAGCAAAGTAACTTTTAAAGCTTATTATGTAATTATAGTGTAAGTAAACAAGATTTTTTAATATCTTTGTATAATTTAAAGATTAAATTTACAATTCTGTTTGGATAAAACAAAGTCTCTTGAATATCAATACCCTATAGACATTTTTTTTAATATTTATTTATTCAGAAATTCTCTTTTCGCCGGTTACTGTCAAGTTATTTATGGGTTTGAATCAAATGATAACACAATAACAACACTACAAACGATAGACAAGATCTCATGATCTTATTTTCATTTTCCCTCATCAATTTTTAAGGTATACATATATATTTATATATATATATATATATATATATAATATTGAAACAACCATTTATAATAGGAAAAAAAATACTCAGCTACACGAAGTATAACGGAATACATGGCTACACATGCCAAGTTTAAAAATGTACAACCAACTACACGAATTAAATGTATTGCATGCCCACATATACCAACTATATGACGACATGTGCTTAACATCACAAACATTTATTCCGGTACACTAATCAACGAAATCCGGCGTTGACCATTGTTGACAGGTATTGACCGGCATTGACCAACAAAAATATTCAAAAAAATTTTTAGTAATTAGTTAATTTTTTTAGTATTGACCGGTAGTGATTTTAATAATTAGTTAATTTTTTTAACTTCAAAACTAAACTAAAAGTGAAATGAAATAAATTTTATTTTTTTTTTTAGAAAAATTGAGTATATGACTCTTTAATCTAAAGTTTGCATGTTTAAAAAATATGAAGTTTTTTTTGCTAAAATCAAAATCATAATACATAGTTAAAACTTAAAAACATAGAAAATTTTACATACTCTTTAGTCTAACTTTAATATATTATTAATTTATGTAATTAAAATTATTAAAAAAAAATTTCGTAATAACGGATAAATAACAAAAAAGGTCGTAATTTGTTTTTTTAATATATAGCAAATAAAAAATCTAACGATATTGATTTTAGCAAAAACATTTATAAAATAAGAAGTTAATGTTTTTATTGACAATGTAAAAATAAGGAATTCGCTTAATTATTTTTATTTCACTTTTATTTTAGTTTTGAAATTGAAAAAAAACTAACTAATTATAATAATCAATTTATTAAATATATATACAAAATTTATTTAAGTTGAATATACTATATAGAATGTGTTTTCCTCTTTAATTATACAATACAATAAAAGATTTAATAGAATAATTTTTTTTTTGTTTTTAATATTAAAATATAAAAAAATTGAATATTTTTGTTGGTCAATACCAGTCAACGATGGTCAACGCCGGATTTCGATGATTAGTATACCAGAATAAGATGTTCGTGATGTTGACCACATGTCGTCATATAGTTGGTATATGTGGGCATGCAATACATTTAGTTCGTGTAGTTGGTTGTACATATTTAAACTTGGCATGTGTAGCCATGTATTCCGTTATACTTCATGTAGCTGAGTATCTTTTTTCCTTTATAATAATTTTTTAGTGCTTGAAAGCAATTATTGCTCTTTGGTTAAAAGTTTGAGCAACATAATGTTCAAAATCATCAAAATTTGATACCTAAAAATGGATGAATAAACATAATTATATAATTTTCTCTGAAATTAAATATGATTAGAGAAATTGTTAAAAATGTCCATTTTTCAATACCCCTTTTCAAAAATGCCCCTTTTGAGAGTCCATTTTTAAGTTTGCCCTCTTTTAATTTTTAATGACCATTTTACCCTTATTTGAAACAAAATTAGGTCCACACAATACAAAATATTTTTTGGCGGGAAAAGTGATCCCGCAATTTTCCCGCCAAAACACTTGTAAAAACCTTTAAAATACCTTGTAAAATTTTCCCGTAAAAATTTTTCCCGCCAAAAATTTTTTTTTGCGGGAAAAGTGATTCCGCAATTTTTTTGCCGAAATTTTTTTGGCGGGAAAAATTTACAAGGTATTTTAAAGGTTTTACGGAGTATTTACAAGTGTTTTGTAAGGTTTTACAATGTATTTTAAAAGGTTTTACAAGGTACTTATAAGGTTTTATAAGGTATTTATAACTTGTAAAACCTTATAAAAAACTTGTAAAACCTTATAACTTGTAAAACCTTATAAAATAGCTTGTAAAATCTTATAATATCTTATAAATACTTTATAAATACGTTGTAAAACCTTTTAAAATACATTGTAAAACCTTATAAATACCCTGTAAAAACCCTTTAAAATACCTTGTAAATTTTTCCCGCCAAAAATTTTCCCGCCAAAAATTTAGCTCCAAAAAATTTGCGGAATCACTTTTCCCGCAAAAAAAATTTTTTGGCGGGAAAATTTTTTGGCGGGAAAAAATTTTACGAGAAAATTTTACAAGGTATTTTAAAGGTTTTACAATGTATTTTACAAGGTATTTTTTTAAAAAAAAAAAAAAAAAAAAAAATCCAACCGCTACCGCCCGCAACCGCAAACGCTTGCGGGAAGGAGCTTTTGAAATTCAGCGATTTCGAACGGTTCGAAGCGGTACGGAGCGGTTTCTATGATTGGTACCAACCGCTAATAACCGCAACCGACCGCTAGTAACCGCTAGGAAAGTGCTAGCGGGAGAACCAATCAAGCCCTAACAATTTGACTAACACCATTCGTGTCAATAATGTTGATTTCGGCTTACGATTAGAAGTTTATGTAGATTGTTTGAAAATTTTGTTTGTTCAGATAGAAATACATATTGTGTGTATTAGTTGATGCATAAAAAAAACACATGGCATACTATATTGAGGTTGAAATTCATACTTTTCATGTTTTAAGATAGATTTGTTTGTTTCCCTCCCCAAAAGAAAAGTGTAGATTTTTTGGCATAAAAAAAATAACCATAAACATTATATTAAAAGTAAAACCACAATAAAAAAAAAAATCTGAACCAATTCATAAAAATTAATCGATCCCGAGTTCTGAGAATTAGTCTTGATCTCTACTTTGCTATATATATAAGAACAATCGGTATACTAAAATAATAAGAATCGAATGCATTGACCTCAAAAAGAATGTAATAATAATAAGAATGCATTAAGAGGCAAAAAAAAAGATAGTCATCACATGATTCACGAGGATAGGAAAATGGTTCCAGAGAACTGCCTTTTCATTTAACAACCAAAAAATGTTTTCTTATCAAAACAAATTTGATTCATCGCAAAAGAGAGATTATTATGGTGTTTATCGTATTACAATAAGAAAACTTAGTGTAAACGTTTCACAAACAAAAAATTATAAATTAAAAAAAAAAAACACAAAAAACTAAAAATAACATAAAATTTATATGGCTTTGATTGGTCGGCTATGAGAGGATGTGAAAAAATATATTAAAAGGCTAGTTTTTTCAGCTTATGAAAATATCATCACTAGTTTTTTTTTTTTTTCAAAAGTACTATTAAAAAATCATTTTTCCCAAAATACCACATAACTAAAATAGAAAAATTTTAAACCAAAAAAATAAACTAAATTCTGACCCAAAAATACTAAATTCAAACCCAAAATTTTAAATTATAAATCTGTAAAAATTATTTTTAGTGTTTGTAGTATTTTTAATTGTTATTAACTGCAACCTGTCTCTTAGCCAATTAAGCATGTAGGATATTTTACAAATTCCATAGAATATTAAATATATTTTATATTTTATGATTACTTGTATTCTGTAATATTTTATATTATTGGTTAAATTTATAAAATCAAATATTAAATGATAATTTTTAAAGAAAAAAGTAAAATTTTTAAAATGAGTTTTTAGCGCTGCTGTATTTAGTTCATCTGTACCACAAACTCAATTATAGATATTTGGTCCACAAAGAAGCACAGAAATTAAGAACTAGTAGAATGCAATTATATCACCATTAATTTGTCCAGACAGATTCAACGGGAGCCTCATATTATTGCATAAACAAGTAGAAGTTATATACTATAGTCTTCAACCTCTCCTGGCTTTAGAATATAAAATCAATTATTTTCTGTATGCTAAGTATAAATTCTAAGCATGAGCATTCGGATATTCGGGTCGGGTTTTTCGGGTTCAGATCGGATTCGGATCGGGTATTTCGGATTCGGATTCGGGTTTTGATATGATAATAGAAAGCATCCGGATATGTGTTCAGTGTTTGAAGCGTATCTTCTGAATGACGATGAATCAAAGCACGAAACCACTTGCAGAATGTGCTCAGCTCAATTATCTAACTCCTCAAAGAAGAATCAAAGCAAACGGAGATCAAACGAATGAGTTATTCAATTTACAAATCAGGTGTTCTCCAGTTTACCAGATTCGGACCTACGCGCATTTAATGAAGAATTCCGACCACACAGAATGAACTAAGCTACAAACTGAGTTGTTCTACAATCTTGGTCTATGAGAGAAGCCCAGCAAAGTAGATTCAGCCCAAAAACATCAAAGAAGATCAATTTTCGTCCATTGCAAAGACTACATTTAATTCTGTCGATTTCTCTCTCTTACATGCACTTTAGAGTTTAAATTTCATTTCTCTAGATGTTTTGCATGTTAAGCCATTAATGTGGACGTTTTGATGTATTTCCTCTATATAATGAGGTTCATCTCATGAATAAACAAGAAGCCTTTTTGATATTTTTGGAATCCTTTGAGAGTGAGTTTTCATTTTTCGTCAATGGTGTGTAATATCCATTGGATTGGTTAATGGTGTGACCATTGATCAATACATGATCCGTCTTGGTGCGTCATATCCAGGGGGTCTTGTCGAGAGTGATTCTCATTTTCAGCCTTGAATTCGTCTTAGTGTGTCATATCTAAGGAATTCAAGTTCGGTAAATCAAGAGTTTTCCGCAGCTCTTGTGTGACCATTCGCTCCACCATCCTTGTTCTTCGTGGCTTCACCGTCCGTTGAACCTAAGGAATATCTTTTCACCGCCTTAGAGTGCCGACTCCTCGGGAGATTCTCATCAGGTTTATCCGAAGTATCCAAATATTAGAAATTTTGTATCCGATTCTATACAAAGTATTGGAAAAACACTCAAAAAATCTATAAAACCCAAATATTTTAACCCGAATATAGCCTAAAGTAGCTAAAACACCCGAAAATATCTTAACTTCCGAAAATTTTAGGCACTTAGGTTATTACGAATATAAATATTACTAATAATTTATAACTATGTACTTATATTTTGGGTATGTTCGGGTACTTGTTCGGGTTTTCGGGTTGTGAAGTTTAGAATCCGTTTGGATATTTTAAAATTTCAGGTTCGGATTCGGATCGAATTTTTTGAGTCGGATTCGGTTCGGTTCTTCGGGTTTGGGTATTATGCCCAGGCCTAATAAAATCTATTCTACGTCATGAAAGATTTTATTGTAGTTTTCTTATAATATACTGTAATAGAATATTTTACACGTAAAAAATAATGGTTTTGGACATTGATTAGCAAATTCGGATCTGCAGTGGACCACGTTACTTGCAATAACACGTGGGGAGTTGAGTTCAAGTCTATGTTGATGTTTTTTTATTGATAACTAGGGTAATCTGACTTTTTATCATTCGCCTAATATTTTTGCACTGAGTTTAAGTGGTGAGTAGTCAATTTCTCGAGTTTATTTATGGCATAACATCGTTTCGACTCGCTAAATGAAAATAGTTAAATAATTTTGTGTTCGAGAAAAATTGATCTATATCTTAAACGAACATGGCAACTCTTAATAAAACATGCTCATATAGCTGTGGTCTAGTAGAAAAGAAGAATTGGAGAAATATTATAAGGAACTAACCTATGTTCGATCCCTTCTGCAAACAAAAATCATATTTGTATGATAAGTGTGGTCTTGGGTTTTGGTCCAAGCAATTCACATAGTATCCGAAATTAGGCTAATTGGGTACTCCTAGGAATTAGTCGAAAGGCATTCCAAACTCGAGGTTAGGCTGTATAGTAGTCCAACACCTAGGTGTTCCCGACGAATTCACACGGTAACATTTCGGTGTGTTTTCTCCGAGACTGATCGGATAAAAAAAAAAAAAAAAAAACTCTTACTAAAATAGAAACCATTAAACCACTACCACTTGATTAGTGTGTTAATGTTGCAGCCCAAATCAACTTGTTAGATTACCATCAGTGGTAAAAATAATGAAACTCAGTATATTCTAGCCGTAAAAAACTCAGTTGTACATCCAAGTTGAACCGTTGGAGTGCTATACAAATATGACTATTAAACCATGACACTGCCGAAGTGTTATAAAACTCGGAATGGTGCCATTGTGGAACAACATCTTTACTAAAAAAGGGTTACAATATTTTATTTTCTTTTTGAATCTTTTTAAATTTGAGCATTGGAGGATCTTTCGGAAAGAACTTTTTGTGCTTCTAGCGATTTCGATCATTTTCTTCGTGGTACTCATCTATCTACTCCCCAATGATCGATTAAAATATTGCACAAAGAATTAAAATTTTGTCTAATCAAAAGAAAATTTACAATTTTTTTTTATATTTTTTCAGTTATCCATATATGTCATAAGCTTTATCTACATTTGATCTAATTCGTCCACGTGATGGGCTGTATTTTCTTACCTAAAGTCGTAGACTCACAAATCTATAAATCTATCAAGATTAATACATTTATGGTATACGAATCACATTATTTGATCTTTAATTAAAGTCTTGTTAGTTTTCCAAGGCCAGATCTCATCGCATCGGTAGCTACTCAAATCCCCACCCATTAGTTTCAAGTTCAACCAAAACAATTCTCACATTTAATTTTTTTTCAGGACCTTAAATTTACTAAAAAAACAATTATTGCAAAACCTACCGGATCGGGTAACCGGATATATTGTTTTAAAACCCATATGCTCTTATTTTCATGCCGATATTATAAACTGCAAAATAATGATTAAAAAAGACCAAAATCATATAGATCCACTATAAAGAGTTCACTCGACCACATTCACATAACAAAACAAAATCATACATACTCCAAAACAAAAGAAAATTTAAAATATATCCTAAAGTTTTCTTTCCTTTCGCTTCTTGTTTAGTTTCAACATAAACTTTTTTTTGCTTTCTTGATCTAAGAAAAAAAAGTTTTAGTGATTTCACTGAAAAAATGGAAGATTCAAGCTTTATGGATTTGATGATCGACACTGACGAGTATCTGATCGATGACTGGGAATCCGATTTCCCGATATACGGAGAAACTAACACCAAACCCGGTTCTGAGTCTGGATCTGGAACCGGGTTTGAGTTGGTACCAGAGAGACCAACAAAGCAAATGAAAACCAACAACAACATCAACTCAACATCTTCTTCTCCGTCGTCGTCTTCTTCTTCTTCGTGTTCGCGCACGTCACAAGTGATCTCATTCGGGTCTCCAGACACGAAGACAAACCCGGTCGAGACATCATTGAACTTCTCCAACCAAGTAAGCATGGATGAGAAAGTGGGGTCCAAAAGAAAAGATTGTGTTCACAATGGAGGAAGAAGAGAACCACATCTACTGAAAGAACATGTTTTGGCTGAACGAAAACGTCGACAAAAGCTCAACGAGCGTTTGATTGCTCTCTCTGCTCTTCTTCCTGGCCTCAAAAAGGTCAACATCTATAAACCATCTCTTTCTAATCATACTTTAACTATTTGCGTTTGATTTTATATTTTCTTTTATATATAGATTCTTTTACAAATAACCAATAGAAAGAAAAAAAAAAACTCATTTTGAAATGTAAAATTTAAACATTTTTAAATATAAATAAAAACATTTTCGTATGTTTGCTGAGGTTGGCGTTTAAATTTTACATTTTTTTTTATATATGTTTGCTGAGGTTGGCGTTTTTTTTTTTATGAAAAATGTAAATTTTAAACGCCAACCTCAGCAAACATAAGAAAAATGTTTTTATTTACATTTTGGAGTTTTTTTTTTACATTTTGCAAATATAGTATAATGAAACTCTGATTTTTTTTTTGAGTTTTTTCTTTCTCGTAGAAATCGTGTTAAAATTTAAAACAATATATAGGCTTGTAATTTTTCTTTTTTGGTGGTTCCCACAACTCATCAAATCGGGATGGTGACTCAACGTCAGTAAATATGGTACTAAATTTGTGTGTGTGTGTAGACGGACAAGGCAACCGTTCTTGAAGACGCGATCAAGCATTTGAAACAACTTCAAGAACGGGTAAAGAAGCTAGAGGAAGAGCGAGTCGGGACCAAGAATATGGATCAATCGGTTATATTGGTGAAGAGATCTCAAGTGTATTTAGATGATGATTCTTCGTCTTATTCTTCTACTTGCTCTACTGCGTCTCCTCTGTCTTCTTCTTCGGACGAAGTTTCGATCTTGAAACAAACAATGCCTATGATCGAAGCCAGAGTTTCAGGCAAAGATTTGCTGATTACAGTTCATTGTGAGAAGAACAAAGGGTGTATGATTAAGATCTTAAGTTCCTTGGAGAATTTTCGTCTTGAAGTAGTCAATAGCTTCACTTTACCATTTGGAAATTCAACTATCGTTATAACCATTCTCTCTAAGGTATGTTATCAATCTTCTAATATTTTTATTTTATCATATATTGATTTTATGTATAAATATTTTAATCTATATTTGCAGATGGACAACAAGTTTTCTCGACCTGTTGAAGAAGTGGTGAAGAACATTAGACTTGCGTTAGCTGAATAATCTTTTTAAAAACGTTTTATGTGAATTTCGCAGTGAATAAACGTGTTAGATTTGGTCCCCAATTTTGACCAGATCACTCGGTTTAGTTGAATAATGACTAGTTGGATAATAAAACCAGAGATATGCACGAAATATGGGATTTTGTCGTTTGTTGAGTGCAAAAGCTGGATTGGTGTGTGTACCTAATTATGGCTGTATCATTGGTTTGATACTTTATTTTTTTTTGTCGAAGCATTGGTTTGATACTTTGATATATATTTTTCCCCAATGTCATTGGGTTGGATCAATAATATACCTAAGAGTTTATTTTATTGGCTTCTGGTTAATTACTTTATGATTATACTTTAACCTGTAAATCTTTAACCGAAGAACGAGAAACCTATGCTAACAATATTGGGACTTCTTGCTGCTATAAGCAAATTTGATTATAAGTTCTTTATTGTGCTCTTTTAAAAGTTATAAGTTCAGTTGACCTCTATGGATTCTTATAAATTTTTATTTACTTGTATTTTGAAATAAAAATTGTTAATATAGTTACAAATTTGCTTATTGAACTAAATAAAAAATAATGTTCAAGATTTATATTATATTGTGATATATGATTTTATCCTATTATAGTCTTGGTTGGTAGACCAAATGCTATTTTAAATGGTCATGTTTTATTTTTTTTTTGGGCAAAGAAATGGTCATGTAAGTATGTACTTTTAAATTTTTTCACCCTAAATCTTTTTTTTTCAACCACACATTAATTAAAAATTTACTCTTTGATTGGTAGCCCAATCAAGAAAAGAAGAGTTTGCATAAAAAAATTCATAACTTAAAGATCTAGAAGTCTTGGCTAAATAATCGACTAGGAGATTACAAGAGCGAAAAATATCTGAAAACGAGAAAAAAAATACAATTAACTCGGAGTGCACCAAACTTATCGAGAATATTGGAAAAAGCGGACCAATTCGGAGGAGATTGCACCATAGAGACTAACTCTGCACAATATATTTTGAAAACCTGACAATTTTTCTTTTTTGAGAGAATATTCTTAATACAATCCTCCACTTCTTTTTATAATGAAAGATATAATCATTGCTTATTTTCAACATTAATCACACATTATTTGTAATCATATTATTTTATGTTTATACTAATCTTCTATATCAAAACTTTACTATTAAATAAATATTATTAATTGATTTTTTAAAATAAATATAAAAAGATTATTTTAAAATAAAGTTCATACTTGAAGAAATATATTTATAGTATTTTAAAATATTTAAAACAAAAAAAAACTTTATAAGATACAAATGGTGTCTATTTTGTATATAAAATAGACACAATTGTGACCCCATTAAATATAGACATATAAAAAATATATAAGTATCAAATATTTTTAAATAAAGTTTGTCTTTTTTTTACAGGTATAGATATGTCTCTTTTGTTCTTAATACATATAGTGACTCCATTAAAAATAGTTGTTAGCTCTGGCACTAGTTGTAGACTTGAAGTAATAAATTTTGAGACAATTTATTGTGTCTTGCGAGTGGGCTTAAATTCCCCCGGGAGACAATGATAGATAAAATATTTACTCCCTCCGTTTCGTTTTAATTGTCGTTTTAGGACTTAAATTTTGTTTCGTAATAGTTGTCGTTTTAGGTTTTCAATGCAAATGTTTGGTAAAAATTCCAGTATTATCTCTATTGTTTTAATGTTTTGGTCAATGAAAAAATTTATAGGATATATTAATAAAGGGTAAAACAGAAAATTTAATGCTTTTCTTAATTTGTGTGAAAAAACCTTAAACGACAACTAAAATGAAACGAAGGGAGTATAAGATATAGACATAAATTGACGAACAATAAATGTCATTTAAAGGGATTTTAAGAGCATGTGTAATGTAAGTCTCTCACCATAGTCCCTCAAGTATAAAAGTAATAATAAAATAAAAAATAATAATATTTAATTATGTGAGTCTCTCAAAAAAATAGAGAAAGTCTCTCAAAGTCTCTCCTACGAGAGACTCTCTCTACTTTTTTGAGAGACTCATATAATTAAATATTATTATTTCTTATTTTATTATTATTTTTGTATGTGGGAGACTTGCATTGCACATGCCCTAATGATCTTGTATAAGTTAGTTTAGAAAAGTTGTTGACAAAAAAAATTTCTAATGATCTTCCATTGGGGTTTCTACATAAAGATTTATGTAGAAGTGTATTATTATGATAGTCTTAATAAACTTGTTTTCTTCTTTTTCTTTTTTTTTTCCCTTCAAACTCTAATCAAAGTCTTCGTAAATTTGTACGTACAAATTAAATATCATAAATTATATTGAGAAAGTGTCGACATCGGCAATCTGTCATATGTGTGCATTACATGACCTAAGGGCTGAGATAATCAAATTATAATATTTTGTTCATGACCGTATCGTAACACCCTTTTCTATAAAAATACATTATATTACACTTATTGAGCATTGAAATAAATAAGAACTACTATACATATCAAAAGAAACTTTGGAAAGTGTTATGGTCCAAGTTTAGTAGTTTACCTACTCCTTAACTTGTCTAAACCCACTTGAAGTAAACTTAATAAATATCTCACTAGATGTCTCATAAAAACGATCCAAGAAGATATTCTTTAAGAGATCTTAACTCTCTACAATCATCTTAAAACATTATATAGTAGCCTAAACATAACACATTAACACCTAAATCCTAAACACAACCGTAGATCGCCCTCATTGGTTTCTCTCTAACCTAAATCGTTTCCGCTACCTAAGAAGTTACTTAGATGAACGCAGATGACTTGATACGGAAACTCTATTTAGCTAAAACGACAACGTAGCCGTTGTTTCCATCGTTCCACAGTTTTAACTTAACCTTCTGGTTTATAAATGTTTGAATATGAAACAAAACAAAACAAAAAAAAACAATTGACGAAACATACCAAGAAGATGAGAAAAAATGACGCAAGATTATTGCTCTGTTCTCACTTTTGTAACCCAAGTACACAGATCATAAACGTTCTCGTATCTAAGAACAGAGTGATTCGACGGAACGATAAAACAATCGAAGATTTTACCTAGAGGAGATGAGTTTCTTGAACCTTTTAGGATCAGATCCCAGAATACCCGCTATAGCTTTTATTGCGAAGTGTTGTTCTTATTCAAAAACTATCACTATTCCAAAACCATCACTTTCAAGTGTTTATTCACGATCAAGTCTCTTTATTTCTTCGCAAAGGTAACACCTTTCTCAATACTTCCTGAAAGCTCTTTCTTTGCCTTCTCTAATCCCATCCTGATCAATTACCAAAAACAAAGAGCGGAAAAACGATATGAACATACAAACAGGTCGAAGATAGTTCAAGATATCAGGTCGATCAAGACTTCAGCTTTTACCTCTCATATTCGTTCAATGGTCCAAGACCGTACACTTCGTCGATCCCACATCGTCCCAGACGCACCTTCGATGCAAAGAAGGGAAGCTCAGTCACCTGTATGAGGAATAAGACAAAGTCCATATGTTCATCTTTTAGGGTTAAGAAATATTTTACAGTTATAATTATGTACAGTTGATTATAAGGATTGTACATGGGATGCCACATATGCGCACTCAACGATGTTTGCATCACCTCGTAGACCCCTGAGGCAAGCATCTGCAAACTCCACTGCTGCATATGCCTGTAGTTTATCATTCAATAGATTAAAATATAAATCAAAATCCCGGATTTGTCATAAATCTCACAGACCTACCATGGATAGCGTTGCAGAACCTGCACCAGCTTTAGCCTGCAAAATGATTTAAAAGGTAAACACACCGCTTGATTCGAAGTTAGTAACAAAGAAAGCAGAAATAATGGTTATACCTCAACAACTTCAGTGCCACCGTTTTGGATGCGGTCTGTGAGATATTCAATCTCTTTTTGAGTGAATGAGCAAGGGGGTTTCACCTGTAACAGATATGATGATGAGAATAGAATATCTACTTCAAACAAACAGAAAGATGACTTCCATGTGAATCATCTGATCTCAAACCTGAGAAAGCAGCGGTAAAATTGTAACTCCTGCGTGTCCTCCAACAACCGGAACATCAACTTCACGGGGATCAAGACTCATTACTTCTGCCTATTTAAAACCATAAATGCAAAGAAGAAGATAGTTGAGTTCTAATCGCCAATAGTACACACCATTCTAAGCTCATGACATTAACCGAGTTATCATTTGATTCCTATAAAGCTACCAAAGAGCGAATTATTAGTGCATACCACAAAAGTATTAGCTCTAACAACATCAAGCATAGTGACTCCCATGAGTTTCTTTGGATCAAAGGTTCCAGCTTTCTTAAAAACCTCAGCTGCGATTGGCACCGTGGAGTTCACCGGATTACTGATTATATTCACAACTGCTTTAGGACAACATTTAGCTATAGCTTCAGAGAGTGTCCTCACGATCCCAGCATTAATGTTAAACAGATCATCCCTCGTCATCCCTGGTTTCCTCGGAACACCAGCAGGTATAATCACTAAATCCATCCCCGTAAGTGCTTCCTCTAACTGCGGTTGCCCGAGAAATCCACGAACCTAAAACAAAGTTACCCAAAAACATTCACAATAATCTCATGTATATGATCTTGAGCTCAGTTCTCTATAATAATAACAACAACAATCATCACTAATGCTCAATTTTATTAGCTATATCTATTAAATCATCATCTAAGTACTTACAACGGCACTAGTGTCCATGTGACTAATGTCTGCGGTAACACCAGGAGCATTAGCAACATCATAAAGATGAAGAACCGAAACCAAAGGATTCATCTTCATCAACATCGCAAGAGGTTGCCCAATTCCTCCAGCTGCTCCAAGTATCGCCACTTTGAATCCAGGTGATCCACCTTTTGCCCGACAAGCCACCCGATTCAAACCCGACCCGTCAACCATCTAAACCCAAATCATCCAAATCCGATCACACGAAGGAAAAAAAACCAAACTTTGATCACCAAAATTGCTTAAGAACCTGATTATCAAGATTAGGAGGATTGAGATGAGCAGAGATTCTCGCGATACGTTGGTTTGGATCCATAGCTGCTTCAACACCGAAATTGAGGTCTGAATCGGTAAAAGGGTACGAAGAGATTTATATAATAGAGAGAGATAGTGATTGAAGACGAAGATGAAGATGACGTCAGCAAAATGGATCCATGTATTGGGAAGCGTGGCAAGAACAGAGAGCTTATCTATCTTCTCAATACAAACATTTCCTATTTTAGGAAGCCGGTACGAAAATTCCGGTACAGTTTTCCGGTACGATTCAAGTTAACCATATCTTTAAAATTTAAGATAATTTTATTCCAATCAATCTCTATACTATTAAAAGAGAAGTACAAATGAAAATGGGTCGGGTTAAAATCAGAAAATTGACCCGAAATTCTGAAATCGGATCTTTGAATTTTTTTTGGAATATAAATTCGAATTAATAATGAAAAATCGAATGAAAAATGAAATATTTATGGAAATCAAATAAAATCTGATTGTACTTATGGCAACTAATTATAAAAGCATATTCCGAACAATATTATACATTAATTACGTATAATAATTTTTTTCATATATTTTTGGAACTAATTCGATAACAATCAACGTTTTTATCATTAATTTCGCTCATTTTAGCCAATTATCATTAATTGAAAGATATCTTACTTGCTTCTAAAGATTTCTAGAAAATTTATCACACATAAGTAATACCCCATCTGTTTTATAAATTAAATATATATTTTTATTTTGGTCGTGTACATTAAATAGATATAAAATCCATATAACTAATTTTAATTTAATTAGATTAAATCAAAATTATGGTATTTTCATACCTATAGCTTACCAAAGAAGTTTAATTTTCAATTTATAAAGATTTATTGAATATGATTTTAGAATTATTCAACAAGATGATAAGTATTTATTAAATTTTGTGAATCATGAAAAATAATAACTAATTTTTAATCATTATATTTCATCTTTCAATCTCTCACCTAAGAAATAAGATACATATTCTATTATTCCTATGTCCAAACTTTATTTTGTTGTATGACTAAATAATATTCCCATTAGAGCTGTCAAAGCGAGTTGATTCGTCCCGTTAAGCCCGTTTACGATAGGCAAAAAATATTTTGACTTGTAGTTGTCGGTCCGCACGATCCGCGGGTAACATATATGAAATACAAACCCGTTCCGCGAATGTATGCGGATTTGCGGGATTGTCCGTGGATTTTGTTTAAATAGTTTTAAAGTAACCAAAATTTAAAATACTACTAAAATAAATAAATAAATAAAAATACTATTATAGTTTGTTTAAATTACCACATGTTGAATAAATTATAATATTATCCATAAATACTAACATGCGGGCTGATCCACCAATCCGCGGATGAAAACCGATTAAACCTATGACCCACTGCAAATTAATCCATGTGGCTCGCTTATTTGCGTGTTTAATATATTTTCCCAAATCTACCCCATAGTAAGATGATTTGGGCTCGATCCGCGGTTTTTGACCTATTTTGACTGTTCTAATTCCTATGAATCGTCTAATTTTAGAATTTTAAGACACAAAATTCTATTTTGTAAATCATAATTAATACGATGGGTTTATTTATAAATTTTTTTAACATTTTCTCTACAATTCGTTATTATGAATATTTATAAGTATACTACATGATTCGCTCTACTAAAAACACACAATATTAAATTCAACGTATGTAAACCAATATTCCCCCGCGGTGGACCGCGGATCCGATCCTACTTTTGTACTAAAATCTTTGACTGCTTTGTTCTGTTTGCTTTCAAAGCCAGCCCAAAACAATGTTGGGCCACAAACCTATGGGCCTGTTAGGGAAATGCTGGCTCATATGTGAGATGATTGCTCCCACAATATGTAAGACAAGAATTGGATGCGCTCGACTAGATTCTAGTTCATTGGGTGGTTTTGGGTTTTACAGACTTCTAAAACATTTTGTTGCTTTTCATCTGATCCCTCGAAAAATAACACATGTAGGGCTCTGACTTATCCATAATCTTGCATGTCTCCAAGTTTTGGGAGGCATGTAATTTCTCCTTCAAAGATGAACATGTGGTAGTTTTCCGGTTCCACTATGACTGATGACTGGAGCATATTATCGATGAAATATGGATAAATTGTTTTGAGAGACGTTGCCATGGTTTGAAATTGTGTTTGTCCTTGTAATTTCGCATTTTGTTTGCTTTAGTAGTGTCTCCTTATGCAATCAATGCTTTGGCTTCTGTATAAATGAGAAAACATGCTTCTCTTATAAAAAAAATCAGTTATACTTGTTACTCGTTCGTTCTAGCTAGTAACTACATATAGTACGTACTTTTATTTGATCCGCCCAAAACAAATATTCGTCATATTAAGTATCCGCAAAAAAAATATGAATATCAGCAAATTACGTGATCAAGCTTATTATTTGTCCGAAATGAAGTGAGAATAATCTGACTAAAATTTAGTTATTGGGATTTATTAACATTATACAGACCTATGAATTTTACTTTCTATCTAATAAAGAGACAATCAAGGTATTTCTTTAATTATATGGGGCAAATCCTCATTTCCACTGCAAAAGCGAAATCACAAATAAAAACATAAGACAAAACCAACCCATGATACTCAAAGCCGACACATTCTGTCTTCAATGACAAATATTTTGGATACCAAAAGCTAAACAGATCGAATCTCTCAATTATAATTAGAGCTGTCAAGCGGGCTTGAAGTCCGCGGGCTAAGCCCAATTAGTACAGTTGCGGGGCGGGCCTGGACACTTAAAATTATGTCCATAAAAACGCGGGCATAGCGGGCATGGTCCATGCGGAAACGGGTTTAGCGGGTTGACCCGTTGCGGTTTGGCGGGTTTGCGGGTTGGTCCGCAAAAATGAAACCTTTTGTTTCTCTTAGAGGTGTCTGATACGTTTGAGACAAACCTAAAAGTCTAAAACCCTACAGAACTGATTCTTTTCTATTGTGTTACAAGGAAAGCGAAAAGTCACGCTTCCCAGTTTCAAAACTGTTGAGAGTTGGTAAAGTCTAAAGCTAGGTTGTGGACCTTGCTTGTAATCTTAGACTACAAACTAGATTGAATCATACCTAGGTGTGGGTGGTTAATCTAGTGCTTTTGAGTGTGAAAATATGAATGAAAAAGTGGATTTCTAAAATCGTTTCTATGGTTGAATAAAGAGAGAAAGTTGACTAACCTAAAAGAGAGTGAAAATTACAACAAAAACTCAAAGGCTCATATCATTCATCATCCATCACAGATTCTCAGATTCTCAAAATCGATTCAATATAATTTTCATAGAGCCACATTCAACAAAAACCAGAAAGTTGTAATGGTAAGTTACAATTACAAAGTTAGTCTATTGATTAAATTTTTAGTCATGTTCAAACTTAAAAGGTAATAGTATTTTTATTTTGTGTAGGAGTCACGTGATTCTTACGATCTTAGATCGATAGATTTGGAATCTCAAAGAGTTATTGATTTTGCAAATGCTGAACATGAGCGACAGACGTTTAATGGAGCTGAAGCATCTAAATCTCGAAGAAAGCCATCCATTGAGATTGAAGATGATGATGATGTTGATAGAGAAAAGTCACCACCACAAAAGAAGAGAAGTAAGTCTCATGAAAGATCTAAACCTAGTAGAAAGCCATCCATTGAGATTGACGGTGATGATGTCGACAAAGAAACGTCACCACCACAGAAGAAGAGAAGGCAGTCTCGTGATGATAATGATGAAGATGGTGATGATGAGGGTGATGATGATGGTGACGATGGAAAATCATCACCAAAGAAAAAGAGGAGGCAGTATTCAGACGTGTGGGAACACTTTACCGTGATTACTAAAAAAGATAAAAAAGGGGAAAAAGAAGAAAGAGCAATGTGCAAGCATTGTAAGAACGATTATGCATATAATCCATACAAAAACGGTACAAATTCATACCGACGTCATTTGGAGGTGTGTAAGCTTAGGATTAGAAGTGGTGATATTGGTAAAATGATGATCAATTCAGAAGCGAGGTTGCAAGCTAGGAAGACTTTAAGTATGATTACTTTTAGTTTGGTTTGAGTTTTAAGTATGACTTTGACTTTATGTTTGAGTTTCAGCTTTGGTTCTAATGTTTTAGACTTTGAATATTTGAGTTTTAAAAATTCAGTCTTTAAGACTTTAAGTGTTCCAAAGTTTCAGGTTTGGTTTCATGGCTTCAATGTTTCAGACTTTAACTTTGTTTAAGTCTTAAGTCGTATCGTGTTTCATTGTTTGATTTTCAATGCTTCAAGAGTTTCAGGTCTCAATTTTTTATGGTTAATGTGAAAACAAATCACACATTTAAAATTACCACACATTCACTAATCAGTCACTGAATCACACATTCAAAGATCACATTACATGTATGACACATTCAAAGATTACACATTAACATAATGCCCGCGGGCCGACCCGTTTACCTGCTGGACTTTGCGGGGCGGGTATGGACACTGTTTTCTTTGTCCGCGGTTTAGCGGGCGTGCCCGTTGCGGTCTGAAAAAATTGCGGTCAAATGCGGGTCTGTCCAGGCGGACGCGGGCATGCCCGTCTGACAGCTCTAATTATAATAAACAAATAAAATCCAAAAAGGAAGATTAACTTTTAATCGCCTGTCTAAAATCCTACCTAATCAGTATTTTAAAACACCAAAAAGTTTATATCATTTATTTAACTTATAACAAATTTCACGTTTAAATTCAAATTATGTATAACGTTTTAACATTTTTCTTTTTAGAAAATGGTGGAGTTCATAGACCGTGAATTACTTTTCAATTCATGGACTATTTTTAAATCTTTTCTTTGATATCTGATCTTTATTATATTAGATTTAGTTTTGAAAAATTTGCGAATTCTCTTAAAATAATATATTAGCAATTTAGCATGAAAGAATTGCAGGTTACCTTGTAAAATCTTATCTACATATTAGCGTAATTGTCGACTCATTGCTTGTATTTATCATAAATAGTCAATAATCTATAGATTTAGTGCAAGATTTTCAAAATCTATAGTCATTTGAGTACTTCCCTTAATTGTTACATTTCACTAGGATTGCTTTCCAAATATTCAACTTTCAGATTCTTACATCAATAAGTTGAAAAAAGTTACACCAGTAAAATTAGTTTTATGAGCTAACTGATAAATCTCAAAATAAATTTTAGTTTATATAGTAAAATATATATTTTATAAATCTTTTAAATGTGCAAAAAATAAAATAAATCTTTTCAATGTAAATTTACAGCTAAAATTTGCTGTAAGATTCAGACGTGTAATTTTAATTCAAAACCTAGCTAGTAAATAATAGTCTACACGTTTTTGATTTCCTTTAATCCACATCAACGTAATATTAAAAATTCCCAATGTTTCCATAATTACGTAACTTTCTAAAATCGTTTCATATAATTTCCAAAATTGGTTCTATCAAGAAATAGATTTGATTCTCGACTATATATATTAATAATAATCTCTTTTAACTAGTTTTAAGCTAAAACTATAATACAAAGAAGCAAAAGATGAATCATCGTCTCGCCGGAATAATTAGCCCACTTGGCCACATTACTACAGATCCAATTCGCTCCTCCTCCGTTAAACCACCGTCTCCGGTTTACTACAAAACCATAATTAACCATTTGAAATCTCAAACCGGTATCCACGTTTCACCTGGGCTTACCAATCAAGAGATCTCAGCCGTTGAATCCTCTCTTGGTTTCTCTTTCCCTCTTGATCTCCGTTCGATTCTTCAAACCGGTCTTCCGGTTGGTACCAATTTTCCCATTTGGCGAACCGGGTCGAACCGGAATCATCTCCTTCTCCCTCTTCTTAATCTGTCTCAAATCGTCGTCAGAAACGGATTCTGGGTCGATTCTTGGGGGATCCGACCCGGAAACGACTCGGAGGCTTTATTGCTCGTGAAGAAATTGATCGAGATCGCTCCGGTTCTCGTCCCCGTGTTCGGCGATTTCTACGTCCCTTCGACGACGCCAAATTTGGCGGGAAATCCAGTTTTCCAAATCGACGGCGACGGAGTCAGGGAATTGAGTTGCGACGTTGCCGGATTCCTCAAGGGACTCGGTCGATCGGAAGTGCAGACGGAGGATCGAAGACGGAGACGAAGAGTGGAGTTCTGGAGTGATGTGGCGGAGAGAGGGAGATTCGTGGTGGCGCGTGATACCACGCGCGATTGGTGGAGCGCGTTGGGTTTAGAGGGGTTAAGGGAGTGTTTGGACGACGCGTTTTGGAAGCTGAGGGAAGGAGGATGGACGGAAGATGAGGTTCGCGATATGATGATGATGGACGGTGTAGATCGAGACACGTGGTGTACTAAGCAGCAAACGCAATCGCGGGATGTGGTGTACGCGTTTGGCGGTGAGGGGATGGACGAAGGAGATGAAGACACGTGTACGGAGGAAGAGGATCACCAGAAACGCGAAGTGACGACGTTGAGGCATTTGCTGCTTTGTGATCGTTTGATGAGCTAAAATTCAATTATCATATTATAGTTCTTGTAAATTGGTAAATTTATGTGTTAGGTGAAAATTATTTTTTTGCATGACATTATGTTTCATGGATTTTAGGAGATTCTAAGCTATAATTTTGTTCCAATGTTGTGACCAAAAATATACTTGTCTTTTGGTTGTTGAATTGTTTTGGTTATATGTTGCAATATCATCAAATCTTCAAAGCATAAATTGTTTAACAAAAATCTTTATTCACATGAGATAATGAAGTTTCAAGAATTTGCTTTAAAGACAAAAATAATCATGTGTTCGGTACAAAAGAAAAGCTATAACTTATACTCTGGGAATGACAAGAAAATATGTTTAAAAGAAAAAAAAGATTACAACAAATTACAATGACACAAATTCAATTCGTAAAAAAAAAACTCTCTACTAAAACAACATCAAATGAGAGAATTTGATCAACCAGAGGAGATTTACTCAGCCGCAACACTCTCATTGCTCCCTCCATTTCCAGAGTCAGGCAAAGTTTCAAGATCGGGGCGAACATCTTTTACTTCTTGAGGAAGATTAGTATCCGAAGAAGAATCAGAATGTTCTTGAGTTACCTCTGTTTCACCATTCTTGTTGCTTTCCTCTTTCTCTGAAGTTTCTGATGTTTCCTCTGATCGCTTTTGTTCAGTATCTGAGTTGCTATTTTCTTTGCTAGATTCACTTGTGTCTTCGTCAGTCTTTTTCTCGACCTGTTCCTTCTTCTCACTCTCAGTACTTCCATTTTCTTGTGAATCGTTGGACGATGACTCTTCTTTCTCTTTTGTCTCGGTTTCTTTGTCTTCCTCTTGCGATGCAGACTCTTCTTTCTCAATCTTCTCGTGTTCTTTGCCTTTAGTTTCCTCTTGAGACGAAGACCCTTCTTTCTCAATGTTCTTGTTTTCTTTGCCTTTAGTTTCCTCTTGAGATGAAGACTCTTCTTTCTCAATCTTCTCGTTTTCTTTCTCTTTAGTTTCCTCTTGAGACGAAGACTCTTCTTTCTCAATCTTCTCGTTTTCTTTCTCTTTAGTTTCCTCTTGAGACGAAGACTCTTCGTTTTCCTTTGTCTCGGTTTCCTTGTCTTCAGTTTTTTCTTGGGAAGAAGACTCTTCTTTCCCCTTCGTCTCGGTTTCTTTTTCTTTCGTTTCCTTTTGGGACGAAGACTCGGCTTTCTCTATTTTCTCAGTTTCCTTGTCTTCGTTTCTCTCTTGAGAAGAAGACTCTTCTTTCTCCTTGGTCTCAGTTTCCTTGTCTTCGTTTTTCTCTTGTGATGAAGACTCTTCTTTCTCCTTTGCTTCGGTTTCTTTGTCTTTAGTTTCCTCTTGCGACGAAGACTCTTCTTTCTCCTTTGTCTCAGTTTCTTTGTCTTTACTTTCCTCTTGAGACGAAGATTCTTCCTTCTCCTTTGTCTCACTTTCCTTGTCTTTACTTTCCTCTTGAGATGACAATTCAGAAGATTCTACCTTCTCTTTCTCATCTTCATCTTTCCTAGTTTCTTGAGAACTTCCGTCTCCAGAACCCGTTGATTTCCCGGTCACAGAAGACTCACCGTTAGAATCATGGAACTCCTTCTCCAACAACTCATTCTTCTCCATAGATTCACCCTCAGATTTGATTCCCTCCGACGAATCCGATTCATGACCTGAGGATGAACCAGTCTTCTCATCACTACTGCTTTCCCCATTATCGGTTGCGTTAGGCAAAACACTCTTGATAACAGAATCCTCCACTTCTTCAGTCTTTATACCCGACTTGTCTTCCAATTTCTCACCGTTCTCCGACTCACTAGTCTTCTCCTCAGACTCATGGACTACCTCACTAGAAGCATCATCTCCCTTGTAATTATTCTCTCTTGCCTCTTCAATAATCGCTTTCTCATCTACATCCTTCTCTTCCGTACCACCACTCTTCTCTTTACTCTCTTCGCTCTCATCTGTACCTCCGTTTTCTTTCTTTTCCTCAACCTCACTCTCTTCGGTACCACCATTGTCTTTCTTCTCCTCAACCTCACTCTCTTCCGTACCACTCTTTTCTTTCCTCTCTTCGCTCTCCTCTGTACCTCCATTGTCTTTCCTCTCCTCAACCTCACTCTCTTCATTACCACTCTTCTCTTTACTCTCCTCATTCTCTTCGGTAGCGCCATTGTCTTTCCTCTCCTCAACCTCACTCTCTTCAGTACCACTCCTCTCATTCTCTTCCGTACCACCGCCATTGTCTTTCTTCTCCTCAGCCTCACTTTCCTCTGTCTCACTCTTCTCATTCTCTTCCGTACTACCGCCATTATCTCTCTTCTCTTCAACCTCACTCTCTTCCGCACCGCCGCCATTATCTCTCTTCTCCTCAATCCCTTCACTTTCCTTCTCCTTACTCTCTTCACCTCCTTCTACAATCTCATTCTCCTTATCATCACCACCGCCATTAAAACTCTCAACAACATTCTTACTTCCTTCATCCTCAGCTTCATCTTCAACAACACGAGGGATAAGATCTTTCCTACCAAGCTTGACAACTTTATCACCACCACCACCACCAACAACAATCTTTGCACTTTCCTCAAACTGAGATTTCTTCTCATGAGAATGCTTAACTTGATAAAGCAACCATATTCCAACACTAAGTAACAAAGTCAATTGAATACAATGCTTCACCTTGAAACCCTTTGATCTCTGTCCTCTTCTTGGTGATGATCTAAACATACTTCCTCAAAACCTAAATTCCAACAAATCAATCAATACCCAAATTTCTCCAGATCAGATCTAAGCAAATAATACCCTAAACAAATTCAATTTTTGAACATAAAAATGGGAACTTTACCAGGAAAGGCAAATCAAGAGAGCTTTTTTATTTCTGGGAAAACAGAAAGATGAAGAATTTTTGATAAAGGAAAGATTTTGATTTTTGGGATCTAGAGAGAGAAGTAGTGTTCCCGTTAAACTGCCACTAAAATCGTGCGTCCCTTCAATTGGAATCAAAAGCAAATTGCAGAGAAAAATTAGTTTTTTAAATTAAGAGAGAGCTTAACACTTGGAAGATGACATGTGAATCTGCTTTAACGTCGTCGTTTTTGTGACACCGACAGTTTATCACGACGTCGTTTCTTCTTCTCTAAGGAATGGTATTTTGGGCCTATTAGAAAAAATTTGGTCAACTATGGACCTATCAATCTTTTTAGGTCAATAACTAATGGGTTCATCAATTGTTTTTTTTTTTACAAATTCTTCAATCTTTTTATAAACGAAATTACAAATATTAGTTTTGAAAAAATAAAAACATCAGTAATATTGTATTGTTATATTAAAAATTTCTTTAAATTTTTTTATATTTAAGTTAGAACTATTAATACAAATATGTTTAATGTTTAAAAACAACCAGCAAAAAGAAAGAAACATGAAATTAATGTTGAAGACGCCAAATACGATTGAGGTGTTCCATCTCGCGTTACACGTAGTATTTGTTTAATATTTCGTGTTTTTTTTACAACAAAAAAAGTTAAAAGTTATCTACTAGTTTCCAATAGCTGAAAAAGATTACCCTGGAGTGTATATTCGTCCATCTGTTTAATATCTTTATCATTTGGTCTAAGATCTTTAAATATCCTTTTCCAAACATGCTTTTGTGTAAACTGTTGCGAAACACAGACCCATGCAAATCCATCAAAATGTCGTCAAACAATTTCATGATGAAAAACTTGCCAATACGGCCCATCCCAGATATATAAACCACTTGTATGCTATTATTCTCCACCACATGAACAACGCTAAGTTAGTAGAGAGGCTAATGATGCATCTTGCTGAGCTGAACATGTTCACGCAAACATCAGTGTCCATTTTACTAAACCTAGGCTGGTTTCTAACTAAACCGAGATCCTTCATTCAGAGAGATAGTCATGTAATACACTACAAGAAAACATAGCAATTTCCGACGAACATTTCCGACGAAATATTTAGTCGGAATTATTCCGACGGATTTCCGGGGAATTTCCGACAAACTTCCAAGAAAATAATATTTCGTCGGAAACATAAAAACTTTTCCGACGATTAAAAATTCGTCGGAATTTCGTCGGAAATATTTGTCGGAAACCATGGAAAATTCCGACAATCCAATGTCATCGGAAACTGCTCGGAAACTTGTCGGAAAATTTGTCGGAAAAAACTAGGTAAACACGTGATTATTCACTGCACATGTTCCGACGTAATCCCGACAACTTGATCGAAAAAATTAGTAGGAAAATTTGTCGGAAATATTAAAGGGAACCACTTTAGAATTTCCGACAAAATGTTAGTCGGAAAAGTTTTATATATATACTAGACAACGAAAAAATCATAAACACAAGAAAATAGTTGAAAAAAAAAAACAGACACACAAGAAAATCTTGGAAAAAAAAATGTCTTCTCATAATATTTATAAAATTAGAGAGTGGATGTATAATCGATTAGATGATGAGACCGGAGCTATGAGGCAGGAGTACAAGGAAGGTTTAATGGAATTCATGCAGTTTGCATCTAATCAAGAAATGACGCGTATCGAAGGTATTATGGCATGTCCTTGTGTCAAATGTTGTAATGATCATTTTCTTGCAAAAGACATTGTTTGGAATCATTTATATTGGGGAGGTTTTACACCAGGATATTATATATGGTTTTCTCACGGGGAGGATTTTAGATCGGGTCCTAGTAGTAGTCGTGAAAGAAGAGATGAAAACGTTATAATTAGCGATGAGCATATTCACCAGGAAGAAGATATTGTAATTGGAATTGGTAGTGGTGAATTTCATGATAACGTAGAAAATACTAATGTTGCGGAGGAACCCAACTTAGAAACACAGGGATTTTTCGATATGTTAGATGCTGCAAATCATCCGATATATGCAGGATGTAGAGAGGGTCATTCTCCTTTATCCGCCGCAACACGTATGATGAACATCAAAACAGACTACAATTTAAGTGAAGATTGCGTTGATGCGTGGGCTGATTTTATCCACGATTATCTACCGGAAGATAATTTATCGCCAGTTTCATACAACGCAATCCAAAAATTGGTATCTGGGCTAGGTTTACCATTCCAAATGATTGACGTGTGTAGAGAAAATTGTATGATTTTTTGGGGAGATAATGTAAATATGTCTCAATGTCGTTTCTGTGGTGCTGAAAGGTTTCAGGTTACTAGTGGGCGAAACAAAATACCATATAAGCGTATGTGGTATTTGCCCTTGGCTGATAGGTTGAAGAGGTTGTATCAGTCAGATCGGACAGCGGAGGGTATGCGATGGCACGCTGGACATGAATTCACCGGGGAGATTTCACATCCATCGGATGCATCGGCCTGGAAACATTTTTGTTCTACATATCCAGTCTTTGCTAATGAACCAAGGAATGTCTATCTTGGTTTATGCACGGATGGATTCAATCCATTTGGAAAGTCAGGTAGAAAATATTCTTTGTGGCCAGTAATAGTCACCCCTTACAATCTCCCACCTTCCCTTTGCATGAAAAGAGAATTTCTTTTCTTAACCATTTTGATTCCTGGTCCAAACCACCCTCGTCGTTCACTTGATGTGTTCCTACAGCCGCTTATAGAAGAGTTAAAAATGTTATGGTACCAAGGGGTTTGGGTATATGATGTCTCCACAAAGACAAATTTTAACATGCGTGCTGTATTGATGTGGACTATTAGTGACTTTCCCGCATATGGCATGTTATCGGGTTGGACAACTCATGGAAGACTGTCATGTCCATATTGTCAAGATAATACAGATGCCTTCCAACTAAGACATGGCCGGAAATCAAGTTGGTTTGATTGTCATCGTCGTTTTCTAAGACGAAATCATCCATATCGTCGTAGTAAGACGTTGTTCCGCAAGAACAAGAGTATCCGTGATCCACCGCCACCTGAGTATGATGGTGATTATATATTGAATCAATTTCGTGATTTTGATGTTGACTGTACAGCATCGGTAGGGGGTAATGGCCATGTCCGAATTGATGGATATGGAGAACATCATAATTGGCATAAAAAAAGTATCTTCTGGGAGTTACCGTACTGGACAAATCATCTACTCCGCCACTGTCTTGACGTTATGCATATTGAGAAGAATTTCTTTGACAATATAATTAACACCATTTTAAATGTCGCGGGTAAGACTAAAGATAATATCAAATCCAGAATGGATTTACCCGATATATGTGCGCGCGAGGATCTCCATTTGCTTGCAGACGGAGTAGGTCCTATTCCTATATGGAGATTAGATGCAAGCAAGAAGACCAAGTTTTTTCAGTGGATAATTGATGATGTTAAATTTCCTGATGGCTATGCATCAAATCTATCATATTGTGTTGATGATCACAGTGGTAGATTAGCTGGGATGAAAAGTCATGACTGTCACGTCTTCATGCAGCGTTTACTACCATTTGCGTTTACACAACTCCTACCAAATGTTGTCCATGAAGCAATTGCAGGTACAAACAACTTATCTTTCAATTATTTTAATATGTTATTATTCATGTATATATTCTTTTTTTGTTTACAATTATTAATTAAATTGCAGGTATAGGTGCATTTTTTAGAGATTTGTGTTCAAGATCTCTAACAGTCGAAGGACTACATACACTTGAAGATAATATCCCGATTATCATTTGCAATTTGGAGAAATTATTTCCCCCATCATTCTTTGATGTCATTGAGCACTTGCCTATCCATCTACCTCGTGAAGCAGCACTAGGCGGTCCAGTTCAGTACCGGTGGATGTATCCTTTTGAGCGTTTTATGTTCCATTTGAAGAAAAAAGTTAAAAATCTTAGCAAAGTTGAGGGATCAATAGTAGCTCAAAGCATAAACGAGGAGACTACTCATTTTTCGGCCTACTATTTTGCTCCAAATGTCCAAACAAAAGCAAGAAAACCAGGTAGGTACGATGATGGGGGTGTGCGGCCTTTTTACCATACATCTGTCCCAGATATCTTTTCTCAAATCGGGAGACTGAGTGGGAAGAAAAGAGAAGTATGGTTTACAGATCAAGAATTTAATCACATTCATACTTACATCCTCCGGAACTGTGACGATGTCATACCATTCGAGAAGTAAGAAACAAAATTCATACCTTAATAATACGCATATATTATTTGCAAAATAATTACTTATACAAAAAAACAAATGTCTGTAGGATCTTTGATGATCAAGTGTCTGGAGCGTATCCAAACATGACAGAGGCTCGAAAAGAGGAAATGAAGCAGACACAATATGCTAATTGGTTAAAATATTATGTAAGTTTTCACCGTTGATTTTACATATATTATGAACATGGTTACTATTTATTAAAATCGTACATTTGCTTGTATGTTTTGCAGATCAAATCAGCCGCAAGTAGGCAGGAACACTATCCAACATGGTTTGAAGAGTTGGTTGGAGGTCCTCTATCAAGGGCAATGGCATACCCGATGTATTGCACTCGAGGCTACGTTTTCATAAAACGTCCAGGGATTACTAACAGAAAAACAGTGAATTATGGGGTCGTTGTTCGTACAGATTCGATAGACTACTATGGTGAAATTACTGATATATTAGAGGTTGAATATCCGGGAGTCATAAATTTGAAATGTATACTCTTCAAGTGTGACTGGTATGATCCTAGAGTTGGAAGAGGTGTTAGACTTACAAAGTATGGTGTCACAGAGATCAACTCGACTAAGCAGTTAAGAAAGTACGATCCGTTTATACTTGCATCTCAGGCAGCACAGGTTTGCTACATACCATATCCACAAGTAGGTGTTCGACAATATCCATGGATTACGGCTCATCAAATAAATCCAAGAAGCAGAGTTGATGGGGTGAAAGAAAAGGAACCGCTACAACAAATTGCAGTAAACGAAATTACGCAAGTAGATCAATCTGTCGGTGACATTCCCCTCGTTGATATTGAGAACATAGAAGTCGAACAGATATGGGAAAATGCGGAAGACGAAGAGGATGGAGAAGAGTTTGAAGATCAAAATGATTCTGCTAGTTCAGATTATTCTTCCGATTCTGAGTAAATCAAATATATCTTCTTTAGTTTTATATATATATTTTATAAAATCTGTTTAAATGCTTTTAAATTTATCATATTATATGCATTATAATTTATTTGTTAAAAAAATCTGTTTCTATTTTATAATAATTAAGCCATTCTAATATTATATTTTATTCATACTTTCGTCGGAACTGTCGTATGAAACGTTTGAGATTAAATTTGTACCGCTTAAATATATCTTGATACAAAACAGGGTATATTTAATTAAAGAAATCCTTGACACAAAATAATTAAAATTATTTAAATTAATATACCCTGTTTCCGACGAATTTTCCGACGACATTATTTTCTCCGTCGGAAAATCGTCGGAATTAGGCTATATTGAATTAATTTATTTTTTTTACTTTTCTTTCAGAAATACTGAAGCGGGAACATTTTCCGACGAATGTTCCGACAAATTTTTAAATTTCGTCGGAAAATTCGTCGGAATTAGTTACATTAATTTCTCTGACTCCCGGGAAAAGTAAACGGCAATAAATTTAATACCCAATCTCCGACGGAATTTCCGACGACCATATTTGTCGGAAATTGGACATTAAATCTCGCGAATTCCCGCTGCATTGTTTCCGACGAATTTCCGACAAATACCCAATCTCCGACGGAATTTCCGACGACCATATTTGTCGGAAATTGGACATTAAATCTCGCGAATTCCCGCTGCATTGTTTCCGACGAATTTCCGACAAATATGTTCGTCGGAAATTGTTATATATATACGACTCACAGATTTTTACCTCTTACACACTTCTCACTCTTATAAAATCTCTCTACAAAATCTCTCTAAAATCTCTCTGTGATAAACAAACGTTAAGGTAAGATGTTTAGTTTTATTTTCTTCATAATTTTGTTTATAAAATTCAAAAGACTAATTATAAATTTTTTATTTGATTAAGGAGATGGATAATGGATCGTGGAGTGGATATATGGCGTATTGTAATGAACGTGGGTTTGCTCCGGATTTGAATCTTGGGCAAAATTTTGGTTCCGAAACCCAACCACCGGATGATTTTCCCATGGAGGACACGGAAGTTCCGGAGACGGAACCATTGGCGATGCCTACACGGAATGATGATGCAAATCCACTCGATTCTATGACGCTAGACCAATTACTCCGTGCTCCGGGTCGAGATAAATTGAAAAAGATCGACCCAAGCCGTATGAACGGAACAACTTGGTAAGAAATTGTATTATTTAATTTATAGTTTTACGTAGATAATCTCAATTAAATAATTTGGTAATTATAGGTATAGATTCGATAAAGGATTCACAAAGATTATCAAGAAAATCATGGAGAGCGATTTCCCCGATCCCGCTCCGAATATTACGTCGGTCTCCGGAGACACAAAGAAACGTTGGTTTAAGGCATTTGTGGTTAGTTTATTTAAATAAAATTTATGCTTTATTTACTTTGTTTATAATTTTAGCTAAAAAAATTAAATTTTAAAATTTTACAACACTAAAAATATATATATTTTAAATTTTTTAACATTGTAGCAAAAATTTTATTGGGATTATGGTCTTACGGCCGAAGTACAAGAAAAATTTGAGGAGATATGTGGGAGTCGTTTATTGGATTATGTTTATGGATGGAAAAAGAAATGGCTTAACGGGAAAGAAAAGCCAAAATGGATGCGAGAAAACGTTTGGCAAGGGCTTATTGCATATTGGTTACAAGAGCAAAATAAATCCCGTAGTGAAACTAATTCTCAAAATCGCAAGAGTGAACGCGGAGGCTATGGCATGGCTAAACATACTTGTGGATCAATGCCATATGTCGGGAAAAAGGAAAAAATGGTAAATAAAAATTTAAATTTTTTACATTTCAATTTGCATTATAATAAATTTTATTGTAAATTTTTAACTAATAAATATTTTAAATGCAAGCGTAATCCTGAAACCGGTGAGTATCCCGATATGGTGACATTCATGGAGGAGACTCACAAACGGAAATCGGACGGGACATTTGTTGATAAAAAAGCTGAGGCAATAGCTCGTCGATGTCGGGAGATGGAGAAAGAGAAACTCACACAATTGAGTCAACATTCGGACACGCCTGATGATTATCAACTCACCCAAGCAGAAAAAAACGATATTTTCCGATCGGTAAGTAATAGTAATTAAAATATTATAATTTAGATAATATGTTTTATTTCCTAACAACATTTTCATTATAATAGCAAGTTGAAGTTAAAAAAGGACGTAGATTTGGATTCGGTTCCATTCCGTTTGACGAAGACATGGGCGGAAGTTCGTCATATTCACATGTACACGTGAATTGTCAAGAAAACGCAGCCGAAATCATCGAGTTGAAGAGTCAATTAAAAGATTGTAAGTTTTGGATGGATATGATGGCCCGTCTTCATCCCGACATCGTTCCGCCTTCTCGCCAAGATCAACCCGGAAATGAAAATGAAACAAATAACGTTGACACTCTATTTGATAATATATAATATTCGCGTTTGTAATAATTTTTAGTTGTTTAAGAACTTATTAATGTTTAATTATGTTTTTTATATTATGTGGTGAATTTTATTTTTTTTAATTATGTTTTTATATAATATTTGTGTTTGTTTTATTGAATTATTACAATTAAATTAAATTAATATTATTTAATTTAATTAATTATATTAATTAACAATAAAATATAAATATATTTTTTAATAAAATATAATATTTCGTCGGAAATTCATCGGAAAATAATAAAAAAATACGATTTGTCGGAAATTCGTCGGAAACTATTAAATATATTATTATATTATATTTTGTCGGAAATTCGTCGGAACGTTCCGACGAACTTCCGACGATTTGTGGTCGGAAAATCGTCGGAATCGTACTCGATCTTGCGGCGTCGTTTGTAGGAATCTCCTCGGAATGTCGTCGGAATATGCCGTCGGGATATCGTCGGCAATTTTCCGTCGCTATTCCGACGGACATTTCCGACACCTTTCCGACGGGCTTTCGACGAATATTTCCGACGATTTTCCAACAAATATTTCCGACGAATTTTCCGACAACTCATCTCGACAGAAATTTCTGACGAATTTCCGACGAATATTGTTTTCCGACCAGAGAATTCCGACAAACTTGGTGTAGTCGGAAATTCGTCGGAAACATCCATTTCCGACGAATTTCCGACTATTTGGTTTGTCGGAATTTGCTATGTTTTCTTGTAGTGATATGACTTGCATTTCACGTTCAGCTCAGCAAGATGCATCATTAGCCTCTCTACTAACTTAGTGTTGTTCCAAAAAATCATACAATCTGAAAGTAACGAACCAATCAAAAGTTCATTGGGCTTCATCAGCATGATCTTCCAATCCATCTTCATATCTTACAGACTAGATATACATTTCGACTACATATCTAAAATATTCAATATGCGTCAAGATTCTTTAATCCGTTTTCAGACCTACATGGCACAAGTGAAGGTTGGAGTTTTGACTTTAAACCTTTCTTCTCGCATTTCTCAAAACCTACAATGACTGAACTCCACAGTCGAGTCTCCACAAAACCTATCAAGCATAAATATCACTCTTACTTCGATATTGTTCTTGAATCTCTGAATCACAACGTAACAATGCACCAAAAGAGAAAGCTCCAAGATTTATGTAAAGTAACCAAACCAGCTAACACAATCTCTTTTTCTTGAAATCTACCATATCAGTGTTGGAAGTTGATTCATTACTTAATCCTACATAAGAGAAAAGACAAAGAGAAGTGTGAGAAGATGAAGATGATGAAGAAAGGAGAAGAAGCATAAGGTGAAGAGAAGAACAAGTGTTTTGTCGTAGAAGGAGGAAGAAGAAGAAAGAAGAAAGAGGCCATTGGGCCATATAAGTAATTAGGGCTCATATGTGTTAATGGGTTTTGTTTATTAAGAAGAGTATTAGGTTAAGGTTGAAACAAGTAAGAGTAGTATAAATAGTTTATGTGGTTGTAACTTGTAAGAGACTCCAAAAGATTAACAATGTAGTCTTTGGAGAAAACGGTTCTCGTTATCTCTCTAGAACAAAGAAACCAAATCTGTGTGAGAGATAGAGACCAAGTGATCTAACCAAAGAGGTTAGATATGTGAGAATTCAACAATCAGAACTTCTTCGTGAAAGCGTGCCTTAAACAAATCCATTGATCCTCTTAATCATGTGTTAATCTTTTTTTGTTTTGTTTTTGGTACTATGAATCGCAATTGACATCAACTAGGTGTTAATCAACTCACTGTACAAATTTGCACCTTTTTAGATACTCTCCACATTTCAATATGAGTGTCATTTTTAAGCAAATAAAAAATTAGTTGATATTCAATTTAAATTTCCAAAAGTAATAGATAAGGATTTTCGTCGACACGAATGTCCATTCGCATAATGAATTTTTTTTATTTTCTTTAACAAAAGTATCATTTCTCGAAGAAAAATATTCACCTCATAAATCGTGTTTTTTTTTTTTTTTATAAAATCTTTTTTGATTAAAACGTCAAAAGTTTTTCTTCCTTGATGCTGCAAGTGAAACTGATGGTAGTATTCTTCCTTGATGCTTTGAGTGGTTCCCTTCACTTTTTAGGTTAGGGATTGTCTACTTCATAAAAAAAAAATCTGTCTAGTGAATCTCTTAGCCAACACATTTAAATTATTTGGAATATAGCAAAAAAAAATTCGAAAAATCAAAAGAGAACTTATAAATATCCAATAAGTTGCATTGAACTTTCGATATGATTGCTCTTGAATTGGTGTTACTGAAAAGAGCTCGACTCGATCCTCAGGCTGTTGAATCTCTTCTGTACGGAGATTAAATCCTTATCTAATAAATTACAAGTCAATTCACAAGGAACTGCAACTTTCTCCATCTAACACCTGTCTTAAGTCCCAAATTTTCATCTTTCACCTTTTTAAACAATTAAATTTTATTTTAAATAGAAAAAAAAATTTACGAGAAAGTGTTTTTTTTTTTACACAACTGTTGCTCCTCTTCTCCCACGATCTCGATATCAAGCTCCACTTATCTCGACAATGGAACAACATCATGGCTTCATACATAAAGCTATCAGATCTCTTCCTTTTCTGATTCACTAGTATTAAGGCCCATGCCATGTGTTGTGTAAATTAAACAAAAAAATAATAATTATAACAATGGGTAATATCTATTGGCAAAAAGATTTAACGAAAATAGAATTAGATTAAACAAAAATGAAATTAACAATTTCATGTAGTAACAAAATTTTCATTGTTTGATTAATAGATTA
Source organism: Arabidopsis lyrata subsp. lyrata (assembly GCF_000004255.2). Lineage (NCBI taxonomy): Eukaryota > Viridiplantae > Streptophyta > Magnoliopsida > Brassicales > Brassicaceae > Arabidopsis > Arabidopsis lyrata. Next base: position 1,223,644 of record NW_003302552.1, read on the forward strand.
AACAAAAATTTCATTGTTTGATTAAAATCACAATCATTAGTTCAGCGAAATCAGATTTATTAATTGTTATAAAAGAAAAATGAAACGTCGGAGGAAGAAATGAAAAGGTGTTTTTTTTTTTTTATTACTTTTGATTAATAGTGAATTTAATTAGTTATGAGAAAAAAAAAATCGTGGAGGAAAAAGTGTTTTCTCAAATAAATTAGTAAATGGAACGTGGGATGAAGAAATGAATTTTTTTTTTTTTTATATTTTTGATTAGTTGAGTTTAATTAGGAAAGAGGATAAAAGGACAAAATTGTGGGAAAAAAAAAAAAAAATTTATCAAATAAAAAGTAAATTGGCGTAGAAAAGTAAAAGAAGAGAATTTGAGACTTATGCCACATGTCAAAAGGAGAATATTGCAGTTTTTGTTAAAGTGACTGTTGATTTAGTAGATATGGATGGGTAATATCTATTGGCAAAAAGATTTAACGAAAATAGAATTAGATTAAACAAAAATGAAATTAACAATTTCATGTAGTAACAAAATTTTCATTGTTTGATTCATAGATTAAACAAAAATTTCATTGTTTGATTAAAATCACAATCATTAATTAAGCGAAATCAGATTTATTAATTGTTATAAAAGAAAAATGAAACGTGGGAGGAAGAAATGAAAATGTGTTTTTTTTTTTAATTACTTTTGATTAATAGTGAATTTAATTAGTTATGAGAAAAAAAAAAAAATCGTGGAGGAAAAAGTGTTTTCTCAAATAAATTAGTAAATGGAACGTGGGATGAAGAAATGAATTTTTTTTTATATATTTTTGATTAGTTGAGTTTAATTAATAAAGAGGATAAAAGGAGAAAATTGTGGGAAAAAATAAAAAAAAAATTTATCAAATAAAAATTAAATTGGCGTAGAAAAGTAAAAGAAGAGAATTTGAGATTTATGCCACATGTCAAAAGGAGAATATTGCAGTTTTTGTTAAAGTGACTGTTGATTTAGTAGATATAGATGGGTAATATCTAGAGAAATTGTTAAAAATGCTCCTTTTTCATTATCTCTTTTCAAAAATGCTCCCTTTGAGAGTCCATTTTTAAGTTTGCCCTCTTTTAATTTTTAATGACCATTTTACCCTTTTTTGAAACAAAATTAGGTCCACAAAATATAAAATATTTTTTGGCGGGAAAAGTGATCCCGCAATTTTCCCGCCAAAACACTTGTAAAAACTTTAAAATACCTTGTAAAATTTTCACATAAAATTTTTTCATGCCAAAAATTTTCTTCATAAATTTTTTTTTGCCGGAAAAGTGATTCCGCAATTTTTTTGGCGAAACAAATTTACAGGGTATTTTAAAGGTTTTACGGAGTATTTACAAGTGTTTTGTAAGGTTTTACAATGTATTTTAAAAGGTTTTACAAGGTACTTATAACGTTTTATAAGGTATTATAACTTGTAAAACCTTATAACTTGTAAAATCTTATAAAATAGCTTGTAAAATCTTATAATACCTTATAAATACCTTATAAATACGTTGTAAAACCTTTTAAAATACATTGTAAACCTTATAAATACCCTGTAAAAAACTTTTAAAATACCTTGTAAATTTCTCCCGCCAAAAAAATTGCGGAATCACTTTTTCCGCAAAAAAATTTTTTGGCGGGAAAACTTTTTGGCGGGAAAAAATTTTACGGGAAAATTTTACAAGGTATTTTAAAGGTTTTACAAGTTTTTACAAGTGTTTTGGCGGGAAAAATTGCGGGATCACTTTTCCCGCTAAAAAATATTTTGTATTTTGTGGACCTAATTTTGTTATATTTCCTTATATATTTGTGATATCTTTTATTAAAAGAAGGGTAATTTAGTCATTTTGTACATAAAAAGGGGTATTTTTAAAAATGGATAACCAAAGGGGGCATTTTTGAAAAGGGGTATTGAAAAAGGGCATTTTTGTGAGTCTCCCTAATATCTATTGGCAAAAAGATTTAACGAAAATAGAATTAGATTAAACAAAAATGAAATTAACAATTTCATGTAGTAACAAAATTTTCATTGTTTGATTCATAGATTAAACAAAAATTTCATTGTTTGATTAAAATCACAATCATTAATTAAGCGAAATCAGATTTATTAATTGTTATAAAAGAAAAATGAAACGTGGGAGGAAGAAATGAAAATGTGTTTTTTTTTTTAATTACTTTTGATTAATAGTGAATTTAATTAGTTATGAGAAAAAAAAAATCGTGGAGGAAAAATTGTTTTCTCAATAAATTAGTAAATGGAACGTGGGATGAAGAAATGAATTTTTTTTTTATATATTTTTGATTAGTTGAGTTTAATTAGGAAAGAGGATAAAAGGACAAAATTGTGGGAAAAAATTAAAAAAAAAATTTATCAAATAAAAAGTAAATTGGCGTAGAAAAGTAAAAGAAGAGAATTTGAGACTTATGCCACATGTCAAAAGGAGAATATTGCAGTTTTTGTTAAAGTGACTGTTGATTTAGTAGATATGGATGGGTAATATCTATTGGCAAAAAGATTTAACGAAAATAGAATTAGATTAAACAAAAATGAAATTAACAATTTCATGTAGTAACAAAATTTTCATTGTTTGATTCATAGATTAAACAAAAATTTCATTGTTTGATTAAAATCACAATCATTAATTAAGCGAAATCAGATTTATTAATTGTTATAAAAGAAAAATGAAACGTGAGAGGAAGAAATAAAAAGGTGTTTTTTTTTTTAATTACTTTTGATTAATAGTGAATTTAATTAGTTATGAGAAAAAAAAATCGTGGAGGAAAAAGTGTTTTCTCATATAAATTAGTAAATGGAACGTGAGATGAAGAAATGAATTTTTTTTTATATATATTTTTGATTAGTTGAGTTTAATTAGGAAAGAGGATAAAAGGAGAAAATTGTGGGAAAAAATAAAATAAAAATTTATCAAATAAAAAGTAAATTGGGGTAGAAAAGTAAAAGAAGAGATTTTGAGACTTATGCCACATGTCAAAAGGAGAATATTGTAGTTTTTGTTAAAGTGACTGTTGATTTAGTAGATATAGATGTTTCCTCTCTAACTCTAATCGGGTAAACTGTTTTTAATTTCTTAGATGTTCTGATTTTAGGGTTTCAACAATACCATTTCTCTTCTAATTCCAACCGATACTTCTAATTCAAAATCTCTCAATTTACAAATTTCGTGTTTTCTCTACCTCTAATCGGGTAAACTGTTTTTAATTTTTAAGATGTTCTGATTTATCTGAAAGAACAATAAAAACAATATAGTTTACAATCTAAAATATTTATTAGTTAGGATGATGTTGGAAAGTATATACCTTTAGATGGAGCTTCTTTGTGATTATTATTTCTTGATTCTGGCATATATGGTTCTTTATGCACGTTTGTTTTCCTCCTATCTGATGCAGTACTTGGAAATCCATTGCCATTGTCGTTGGCGTTCGGCAGGGCCGGCCCAGACCTAAAGCCCAGCAAGCAGATGCTTTAGGCAGCAAATCTTATATGTATTTTAAAGGGCATCAAAATTACAAAAGTGTCTTGTAGTCTAGTGGTATTTAGAACGTCTAAAGGTAGTTGGGCGTGGGTTCGATCCTTGACAACCGAAGATTTTAACATTTTTTTATTTTTAGTTATTATAATGGGCATCAAATTTTGTTGGGCTTTAAGCATCATGAATCTTTGGGCCGGCCCTGGCGTTCGGTGTCGTCTCATCCACGTTTTGATCAAAGATAGTACTTCGAGCAGAACCTGAAAATAAGGTATGATTTCCATGATTCTGTTGTAAACTAATTTCTTACATGATTCTGGTTGTAAACAATATTCTTACATGGTTCTCCTTTATAATATGCATCTGTTTCATTATTGGAGATTCATATTCTATTAAAAGCATTGCAAATAGCTGTGAAATCATAATATTAGCCAAGCAATTACATCTTTGACAAAAAAAAAAAAAAAAAGCCAAGCAATTACATATAATCTTAGTAATTGATAATACCATTTGTAATATCACTCAAGATATTAGGTGAAACTCGGGTTGGTAGTATTGGTGATACGGAATTGGCTTTAGAATTAGAAAAAAAGTTTTTTGTAGATGTGAGATAGAAACAATGTTAAAGCAACCATTGCTTTTCAGAAATGAGATAGAATAATGCAAACAATGTTAAAGCAACCATTGCTTTTCGAATTTATCAAATTTGGTTTAGTCTGTTCTTCATCGTTTTTAATGCCCATCCAATTTTCTATATAACACTTTGTTCTTATTCTTCATAATTTTTTAATTTTACATTTGGATTTGGATTTGCAGGTTTAGATTCCAAACTTCATTCTCCAGATATGCCACTCGAAATTACACCTATTTTCCAGTTAACTCTAGCAACAGATCCATGTAAAATCAACGTTCGGATTGTCCATCTTTGGGTTTTTTTAAAAAAGGACAATTGGTAATATTGTAAATTTGGTTCTCGTACTTATAACTTAAATACTACTCCCTCTGTTTCTAGAATATTAATTTTTTAGAGATTTCACATTTTAAAAAAAACAATCATTATTTAATTATTTAATTTTATTAAATATTTTTAAATAAACTATAAACCAATAGTAATCTGAAACAGTTAATCATTATGTCTTGAAATCTATGATTTATTAAAATCAATTAATTAAAAATAAAAAAAAATCTAGAAAATCAACTTTTGTGGAACAAACTCAAAACACTACAACATCAAACTTCAAGGAACAAAAAAAGTATTTGTCTATTTTGAAAATCGATCCCCGAAAATTCGAATATTTATTATTCGCATAATGACATGAACAATTAATTAATAATATTGGCTAGTCTCCGCGTACAAAGCAGCTGGCCTAATTTGATACTAAACCCATGAGTGTTTTCAATAAAGCAAACGACTAATAATATTGCAAAGTTAATTAGTATAAATTTTGTTTTTTTAGTTGGCTGTTATATTATACCAAATCTAAGCTTGGTGATTAAATATATTTTTTTTTTATAAACTCTATCGGCTGATCCGGTCAGTTCTGGTAGAAACGTACCGAAATGTTTCAGATTGGACTTTTCTCCGAAGGATCACCATACTGTCTGTCCCGAATTTGGAATGCTTTCAGACTAATGCCAAGGGTAGCCAGATCGCTTGTTACTGGACTACCAGGTAAACTGCTTGGACCTTTGGCCCAAACCCAGACTTCCCACACATGTGTTTTTTGTTTATAGATCGAACTTGAATTAGTTTTTTCAAACGTGGTAGAGCACAGCTATGTGGGCTTAAAAAATATTCTTGTTTATTTGAACAAAAGTTCAAAACAAGAAGTCGACAAACCGACAATTGAACCAGCAGTTGACACATGTACGATGCTGTTCTCAATAAGCTAATTACGTACGTGCACACGAAAACGAATTCTGTCAATCATTATTAGGGATTCCAAATAATTTAATTACCAACACAGTAATTACTATCGTTACCAAATCACTTTAAATTTATAGTAATCAATTGTATCAAACATATACTGTACATACTACATACTATATATGATTGATCTATCTCATCGTCTATGATCAATCCAATATTTTTATGAGTAAATACATGAAAATTGAAGCTAAAACTTTTTTTTTTTTACTTTTATTAACTCAACGTTAAGAAGTCTTCAATTTCGTTTCGTTTTTTCTCCTCTCTCGCGTCTTGTTCGCCCTAGCCGCCGCCGTCAAGCTTTTCTCCTGTTCTGACCTCTCCGGCCACCGGCGCTTCTCGCCGGAGTCGTGAGAGGGTCATCCGTGTGCTTATTCTTCCGTTCTCCTTTGTTTTCGGGCCATTCTCAGCCTTTCCATGCAGATCTAGTTTCGAAGTTTTCGGAGTGGCTTTAGGTTGGTTTCTTCTCCGGTTTCCGGCAAGATCTTCCCTAAGAGTCGCCTCCTATTGGTTCGTGATGGTGCTTCGTGATATCGTCATGTCTCGCTCGGTGGTTTTTTGGGCGTAGCTTCAGATCAGGTTTTTGGCCACCGCCGTTTGGTGTTGGTTGACGTGTTGTTGGGTTCCACTACGGCTGAGATGTTCTTGTTTCCTCTCTGTTAACATCTGACCTTCGTATTCTTCCTTCTATGGGATTGCTTCCTTTGGTCTTTTGCTGGTTTGGTCTCGATGGCTCTTCAAAGTTATTTTGTTTAGTCGTTTAGTCGTGGCTATCTTAGGGTGGTCGTTGCTATTGAGGAATCTGCCTTATTCTCAGTCTTTTGTGGTTTAGCATCATTTTCATTTGCCTATTGACTGCCATTTGGAGTTTACTTGTGTTTCGATCCGGTTCGTGCTCTTACCGTCTCCAGTCTTCGGTATGGTTCGGATTGCTTGGGCTCGGTCCTTGTCTCTACATTATAGATCTGATCGAGATCTCATCTTAGGTTTGGTATCTTTCTAGGCGTTAACAAATCGTGGTTACCTTGTTTCTTCGATATCGCCGCTTCCAGGAGCTGTGTTTGGTTCTAGATCGTTCTAGTTCCCTTCTTGCTGGTATGGATACCTTGGTTCTCCTTCTCAGTGAGGTAGTCTTCATTTGTTAAAGGAAGAGTCGCTCTCCATTTGTGTGGATTTTCTCGTCCCTTTCGGTTAGCCACTTTGTCAAGCTTGTCTCTCTTTTGGTTTGTTGATAGGTTCTTTGATATGTGCTAAATTTTGGGTCTATTGTTAGATCTCTCTTGTTTTAGTTTCGGCTTTCTCCCTCTTTGTTGTTGGCGTTGTTTTGCCATTGCTTCCCTCTTTTGGGCTTAGTTTCCGGGGATATCTTGTTATCCGTCGGCTTAGTTTCTGGGATCATTTAGTTGATCGCCGGCTTAGTTTCTGGGGGTTAAAGTCCCGCCGGCCTTTGTATTCCAACAACGTATTTCACCTTTGTTATATAATCATTCAGAGAAAAAAAAAAAAAAAAACTCAACGTTCAAATAGACTTAACGTATATATGCAAAGTATGAAGTTAGGTATTTTTAGCAAATCAAAGTAAAACAACATCAAGCTTACAATTTTGTATATATAAGTTTATCATGATTTTACATATATCTTTTGCATATATTTCAAAAGTGCCCACACATTTGTGGTCCAGTGGTAGTTGAAAATTGGGGATATGTTGGAAGGAACTAACCCAGGTTCGATCACGCTGGAAACAAAAAACACATTTGTATGGGAAATCTGGGCTAGGGTCAAAAGGCCCAAGCAGTTTACCTGGTAGTCCAGTAACAGGCGATCTGGCTACCCCCTGGCATTAGTCGGAAAGCATTCCAAACTCGGGACAGAGAGTGTGGTGGCCCTTCGAGGAGTAGTCCACTCTGAAACATTTCGGTGCGTTTATACCGGAACTGACCGGATTAACCGATAGAATTTATCAATATATATATATATATATTCTAGAAGTTTAATAAACTAGGTATCTGCGTAGATATCTCATTATCAAGCTCTAGGGCCAAGTATGGAGTTTCATGTGACATGATGATGTACGTAGACCGTAGTGAAATTGAAAGATTCATCAATATAATCATGTATATAATAAATGTTGGTACTACATGAAAATGCTGCATATATATAACAATATAATTCATAAGATGGTACGTGAGAAAAATTCGAAAAGAAAATCACGTGAAGCATCATGACCCACCTTAACACCATTAAGATAGAGCATCTCGCGACTTCACGGTACTTGTCTTCTAAATTTAATGCTCGTTTTTTTTCATTCTTATTATGTATGTCAAATTGTCACTATACATAGACTTTTTTGTTTTGGACGAAATCACTATACATAGGCAAGTTATTGTGACGAAAAACAAAATGCAAGTTATTGTTTTTTGATGATTGTAATTGTTTTTTCTATTTTCTTTTTGTCGACAGCAATAGAATATCATTAGTTTTTTAATTAACTCTTTTTTTCGTTTTCAATTTATATATACACTAGGATTTAACTCGCGGTACACCGCGGAGTCATATTTTATTTCTTTAATTAACAATGTTAAAAAAATTTTAAAAAATAGTATTCAAATTAGATGATATAAATTTTTGATGTTTTTAAATTTGACCTGTAGAAATAAATTTTCTCTGTTTGTATAACCCGTCAAAATAAAAATTAGAATTTAATATTGTCATTTTCTCTTTACAAATTTATTTTATGATGTGTTAGTATTACGATTCTCAATTTTTTTTTATATGCAAACAACATCAAATGCATGGAGAAGAAGGTATGATACATTTCTGCTTTATATTTAAATATTCAATATATTGATAAAAACTGAAATCAAATTTAAAAAAAAAAAAACTAAAAATTGAAACTCTAACTTCAATCCGACGACTACTTCTATCTCCTCGATCATCTCTAAGCCTAGAAAAAAACAAAAATAATCCAAATCAGTACCTTCCATACAATCGAGAAAGGAGTCTCTAAACTGAAAAGATGATTTCAATTCAAGAACAATCACCTATTATGGTCACGATCACGGCATTGGCCATAGTCATCATCATCTCTTATACCACGTTCTCTTCTTTCACTACGCTCGGTTCTATGATCCATGACGACTGTTTATATGATGACGCTCACAATCTCTGTATGTTCTTTCCATCTATATCGCTTCTTCCAAGAGAGACTTTAGAGTCATTTTTCTGTCCTTATCACGGCCATTCTCTCTTTCTTTATCATTACTTTTTGAAGTCTCTCTTCCATGGTCACGTGTTTCTCTCTACACAATTAAAAACACAACTCATAAATTAGTTTTAAGAATCAATAAAACTAAACGAAAACCATACAAAAAATCAATGAAACTAAAATAGATTACAGCTAGTAGATAAACTAATGATATAAGAATAACAAAATTGTACTATATTTATAGTGTTAAGAGAGTTGTTTGTAATTTTCGGGTTGATAGAATATAATTTCTCTAATAAATAATAAAATCAAATCTAAACGATACAATTTTTTTTGTTAAGAACGCATTTGGATAGTAATTATTATATGTGCATGTATACTATTAAATAGGTATTAAAACGGAAATGTAGGATACTATTTAGATTTTTTATAGAAATTTCTTAAACTAATTAGATTCCAAGATTTGGTACGTGAGAGTAATTAGGGGGATCACATTAAATAATCGAAATTTTGAAAAGAAAGATGCGAGATTATTGCAAAAGATTAGAGCAAATATTTTTAATCCGGCGAATATATTTTAATGTTTTACTTGGAGATGAGTAAATAATTTATTGATTTTAATTCTCTTGTTGTAGATATGGTTAGTAGGATTATCGTAAATGTTAAGTTGGTAGTAATTAAATGAGATTTGAGATCTCGGATGAGATATTTTTCAAAATATAGTCGAGTTAATATTGAGAGATTTGGGGAATAATTGGTTAGTAACTAATTGTTTAAAATATGGATCTTTAATTCAAAACGTGTAATCAATAATAACAACCATTTAATGTCTTTTTTTTTTGTGCAAAATTAAAGGAAGATCCGTTTAAAACGATTTCGGGTAAAAAAATAAACAAAAACCCGACCCACCAATGGCATTCCATTGTAAATACTTCTCAACTTCAGAATTTATTTGCTAAATGTACTCCAAAAATGTATATATAGATTATTTTTAAATTGAAATCGAATTATAACATAACAACGATAATAGTACAAATCAATATAAGCTCTGATTCTTTGTTACTAGCTTTATATTGTTAGTTTTATTAGCATCATGCTTTTTGATAGTTATAAAACTCGACTACTTGTAAGACGATCGTAGGTTTCTCAACAAACAAAACTTCTCGAAAATATGTATTCAGATGAATAACTTAAACCATGATTAATATTTTCAGTTTACAGTTTCTGGATTTTATATATTTTAGCCGAAGGACCCTAAATACAATGACTAAAATATTGCTCCTATTTACTCCTTTTTTATTCGTTAAAATATTCACTCTATTATTGTGAACCACTAAATCTTTTTATAAAAGTATATATATATATATATATATATATATATATATATATATATTGAGTACACACAATAAAAGTATTAGAAAGGTGAGTACTATTATTCTTATTGTTTGTGTGATCTTTGTATTCATATTTATTCTTAAAACAAAATTCTTGCTAATTATAAAAATTTCATTTAGAGTGATGCGTCAATACACGTGAGCTAACCTCCAAACCTCACACCCTTTTTCTCTCTCGCTTAAAATGCTTCACACCCAATTTCCATTTTTTTGAATTTTCCCTTTGGATAATCCATAAATATACTATTTTTTGAGTAAATGAATTATTATCACATCAATTTAATGCATTTTTAATCTGATTCCACAACTCAATTTTGGATTTTACTCAAAAAGAGAAAAGTTTGGTCCTACTAAAATTATATACCCTTTTCAAAGTTGTGGCTTTCCCATCTGTTTAGTATAACTTTTTATTTATTGGTGGGAAAACATAGTTTCCATCAATTTTTCTTTCCGTTTTTGGATTCAAGAGTTTAAAAACAAATCAAGTTGATACCATTGCCTTGTTTAGATGAATGATGAATCTAATTCATAAGACTTTTGTTTGTTATGATAAAGTCTTAATTATCAGATATTTTCACATGATATAATATAAGATTCTTTCTTTTTGTAGAAATAATCCAATGAACAGTATACAAGCTTGAAAGGTCATACAATATAATAGGAAAGATCAAACGAAAACTGCATTAATAGTTGTTTAGTGTGATGTAAAATATGACCTACCATTATATTAGATAGATGTCGTATTTTAGCGTATAAAGTTTTAACTTTTAGATTGAGATTTGTAATTTACTATACTTGTAGCTTATCACCACCACATCAATTGAGTCCCATTTAAATATGATATTATACGTTATAGATTTATTTTATTTTATTTTCTTATGTTCAATACAGCCCCATAAAATCTAAACACATAGATGAAAGTAATCATTGGCTGATTAGTACGCATGAAAAATTCTCATGTATTTAATATTTTAATGTAGTTTTTATTTTATTTTACAAACATGATTTACTTGACTAAAATTGAAGGTGAAAAAATAAGATGGATTAATTAAAGTGAAGACTATTTTACCTTTTTTCGACAAATAAAATAATAATTACAAACTATTATTTTTCCCAAACCAACAATCCCACTGAAAAACAAAGTGGGAATTGTAGAAGAGACCATCTAAACGCATCTTACCCTTTCTAACATAGTTTTTGTATTCTTCCTACTAGTTAAATTGCCACCAAAAAAAATTTAATATTTTAAGTAATAAATAAAAAACGAATTACTACTATTCAACAAGCTGCAGATGGATTAGTAAAAGGGTTGAAGAAGTGAGGCTTTGAGGAGATGGAGAAAGCTCCTTTGGCCGTACTTCCATCCACAACCACCGCGGTAGCCACGCTGCCGCCACCTCCTCCATTACCGCCACCGGCGCCGATTCTCTCACAAGAAGGACACATCGTTAGAGTCGATGCAGGCATGTGCATGTAAAAAGGCTGATGAGTCAATTTTAGGGTTTTGAGTTCTTGAATCTCTTTCTGAAGTCTCATGTTCTCATCTGTTAATGTTTCACAACACTTCTTCAAAAACTCACAATCTACTTCTGTTTGCTTCAGCTTTGTCCTGCTCAAATTTTCATTAAATAAAATAAATATATAGCTTAAAGAAAAATAATATCACCTACAAAATTTTCTGACTATTAAATAGACAATTTTCGAAACTTGTAAAAATCAAATAATATTCTGATAATTTATAAGAAATAAATAAAAATTACCTAGCTCTTCTATTTTGAAACCATACTTCAACTTGTCTAGGCCTTAGATTCAGCTGTCTAGCCAGAACTTGCTTTTGCTTCTGTAAATAAAATAAAAACAAAGAATCTGATTAGATAAGGATTATCAAAAGTGATTAGTAACATATAATAAAAAAGAATTAAGATTAAGGATATATAATTACGGGATTAAGGGTGCTATGATGCTTGAAGCTATCCTCAAGAAGAGCAGATTGTTCTTTCGTAAGCCTAAGTTTTTTTCGAGCACTAATACCTTCTTCATCTTCATTGTATTCACTTGTAACTTTCTCCGTCGTGTCTTCCTCCTCCGGCGACTCTTCTCCACCGTCTCTCTCTCTTTTCACCACCCTCCCGCTTGAGAAAGAAGAGACTCCGCTGTGAGATGACGTCTGACGGCATAGTTGGTCAGCTCCGGTCACCACGGTAACCGAGGGATCGCCGGAGAGGCTTAAAGTCAACGACGGCTCGAGCTTGCAACCGGAGGATCGTCTGATGGCACTACTGTAATTATTTGGAGTAGGTGAGAGACCTAATCCAAGAACAAGACCTGTGTTGCATGAATCATCAAAACCCATCTGAGTCGAAGTGAAAAAATTATGCCTATGTAAAATTTATCTATCTTTGAGATTTCGAGAGGAAAAAGAAATGAGTTTTTTTTTTGTTTGTTTGATGAAGTTAAGAAGATAATGGGAGGAGATGAAGCCAAGTGGGCTTCTTAAGAAGGAGAAAAAAAGTATTTTTATTTTATATTTTTAAGAAATTGATGGGTGGGTGGATGGCTAATAATTATTAATCAAAGGAATGATTTATTTTATTTTAAAGAAATAATTTTATTTTCTTGGTAATTATTTTTCTGAAAAAAAAAGAATAATGTGGGAAATTGTGATGGCACAATTCTCTCTACTTTTATTTTTCTTACTTGCAAAGGTTGACCAAATGAGCATCTCACTTGGCACTTGCTACTATTCTTCCCACTAAGAGAAAAGTTCCCAACAAAGTTCAATGATTTTATATTTGGTAGAATAGAATTATCATATCATGAATATAATAAATTAAATATTATATCTAAAGCTTTCTTCATTCTTTTTCTGGTATCATTGGGTTCAGTCGGCATTGGTATTTTAGATTTGAATCAATTACGGATTTGCCATTTTTTGGGATGGCATTTGTGGATTTTGCCTTTTTTGAATAGTTTATGGATTTTACCCTTTTTCAGGCTACGGAAACATGCGTTATATTCGTTATGTTTGGGTTTAGTCGGTTGTGGTTGTTCTTAGGGTTTAGTATTTTGTATAAACTACGTATTTTTACCAAAAAAAATCCGAAATACGTACATTTTTAAGTGTTAGAAAATGGCAAATCCATAAAATTTTTGCAAAAATGGCATTTTCAAAAGATTTTGGTAAAAAATGGCAAAATCAACAATAATCCCTTTAGATTTTTATATGGGATTATTGTCTAAAATGCCATTTTTTTTTGGAAAACTTACGAAAATGCTATTTTTTTGAATAGTTAACGGATTTTGCCATTTTTAACACTTAAAAATGTATGTATTTATGATTTTTTTTTTGCAAAAATACGTATTTTATACCAAATATTAAACCCTAAGAAAAAATGGAACCGACTAAACCCAAACATAACGAGTGAAACGCATGTTAAATCATATTTTTGGAACCTGAAAAATGGCAAAATCCACAAACTATTCAAAAAATGGCAAAATCCGTAATTAATTCTTTTTATATCATGAAGCGTTATACTGTATTACGTTTGTACATATATACATATATGTTAATGTTTATACATTTTTATTTTGTTATGTTACAATTCTATCAACAGGGATTAAATTAGTATGAATAGTAATTAGAAGATGATTAAGAGGTGCCTTTAAATAACGGACCACAAGACAGTTTTACTTTTACCCACTAATTTTCAGCCTCTCTTTTTCTTATGACAGAAACACATTGGCCCTTGATGTTCAATTCATTTATTTAATTAGATATTATATATTTTAGTTAAAAAAATTTCTGATTTGATACATATGGATAGTGATCCCCACCATCTTGTATAGGTTTGGTTCTCTTGATCTCATTCACCAATTCATTTAGTACTTTTTCGAAAGAGTTAGGCATATACTTTATTTTCGAATATATATATATATATATATTTAAACAAGGTGATTCATTACCATACCAATTATTCTTCACATCCTTAATTTGTCTGAAGCTGAACTCATAGCTATCTTTAGATTACAAAGTATTTCCTAGAGTTTTATAATATATCTTATCGCGCTTTCTCTTTCAGGATAAATCGATGTACTAATATAATGTAACACATAAGAAAAGAAAAAGAGTGTAAAATAAGAACAAGCAGATTTATGAGTGTTATAACATATAACAAATGTTACTTATTTACCATGGTCTTAAAAACTGGAATTCAAACTATTTTGGAACAATCATTACATCACAAATAAGACTTGGTCAAGCTATATCGCTAGATATAACTAATCAAAAGTCTTAAGTCCGGTAGTTAGGTTAATTACATTACCCGACTTTTAAATCCAAGTTCATACAATATGTGGTCGAAACAGTTGTAAGAAATGGGTGCTCACCTTTTAAATCACTTTTTGTTTGGTTACCTGACGTATCATTAGAGCTATCAAGAGAACACACACCAAATAAATAAAGGAGAAGTACAATAAAAGTGGGTAGAAACCAAAAAAAATGATGTGGGTGAATATGATTCGTCAACAATAACCTAAAATCTTTGGAGTAATTGATTAAGAAAGTTGATGTGTAACATTTCATTAGGTTTGGTCTCAGCTATGTTATTTGTTTTGGCACTTCCCAATAATGCATTTGTCGGCTATACTCGTCCAACTGAAGTTAGGTTACCCATCCTATACATATTGTTATCATCATTATTTGTTATCCCTATTTTTTCATCTATTATCTAATCATTACAAGAAAACATGTAATTAGCGACCACACATTAAGTAGCGTAGTAGTCGCTAAACCTATTAAGACGACAGTTTGGCGACTAAAACACGTAGTCGGTAAACCTTGCGTCGCTAAATTTATGAGTCACCAAACAGTCGCCATTTAGCGACTGAATAACTACTAACTTATGTGCCGTTATTTAGTCGCATAACAGTCGCCAAATTAGCGACTGTTTGGAGACATTATTTCCACTACATAGTGACTCTTTGGCGACTATTTGGTGACTGATATAGCGACTGTTTTGCCACCACATGGCGTCTGTTTAGTTTAAGTATTGGTGACTGAAATGCAACTATTTGACGACTGATTACAGGTTTAATTATCAATTTTACATTCTAATTTATGGAATCCTAAATTTAAAAAAATATATTTAACAAACAAAGAACCTTGATTCAAACACACAACATAATTCAAACATGTTCACAACATAATATTCAAGCTACATAATATCAAGTTTTTAAGTTTAGATAAGAAAAGCAACTAAAGGAAGGGGAGATGAGATGTTCACTCCTCGGCTTGATCTTGTGAAGCATTAGCAGTCTGGAACTCTTCTGTTTGATCTTCTGAAGCAGACTCGAGGAAGGCGAGAAACTTGGGGTCAGTTTCGGTCAAGTACTTCTTCACCATCCTCAAGTGTTTGATCTCTGCTTGTTGCTCATTAGCAACACGCTTGATCTCTGCTTGCTCAGCTTTCACCCGCAATGCCTCTGCCTCCCGATGTGCTTGGAGATTCGCTTG
Organism: Arabidopsis lyrata subsp. lyrata; assembly: GCF_000004255.2. NCBI lineage: Eukaryota > Viridiplantae > Streptophyta > Magnoliopsida > Brassicales > Brassicaceae > Arabidopsis > Arabidopsis lyrata. The sequence goes on from NW_003302552.1 coordinate 1,239,180, forward strand.
TTCTTCTATCTTGCGGTTGGCTTCCTCAAGCTGTGACTGCAAGGAAGTGAAAGCAGAACTGCTTCCTGGGTACTTCCTCTTCCCATTGATGTACCTCCCTAAGCTTCCCATTCCGAAGTATACCCCTCTCTCGTTTGTGACAGTTGACTGCAAAAAAAAGACAAGAGGATTAGTTCTTAAAAGATGAAGTAAGTGATAATAATAATAAAAAAAAAGAGGATCAACCACATTACCAGAAGGAAGATCTCATCATCCTCCTCTTGAGATAGTTCTGATCGACGGGATGTACCATCAGACCCTTCATCATTCACAAGGGCAGCCAACTTAGCTTCCTTGTTCTTCAAATATGCCTCATGAATTTCCTGCGCCTTCCTATCAACAAAACTCCCATCTTTTTTGGTATGAGTCCTAATGAATATCTCACCAATAGTAGGTGGTCTTCCCAGCTCAATTTCCTGAAATGTTGTTCACAAAAAAATTTAAATTCTTAAGGAAAACCATTATGTAAATAAACAAGAGTGCTTGATGTAACTTACCATCTCTTGCTCGATTTGTAAGAAAGACTTTGGCCCCGATACATGCTTGTGAGGACCAAGACCATTACGGTCAGACATTCGAGCTGCTGATGTGGTTGAACTCTTGGCAAGGGCTTCTTCTGTGTCCAAATACTCACACATTTCCTTCCACAATGTCTTCTCAATCCATGGCGGTCTCTCAGTGGCTCGTTTTGAGCAAGCCTTAGAAACCATGTCCTTCATACGCAGCTGACATATTTTGTAAAATTTCTCTTCAATTACACCGGTCAGTGATGGATGCCATGTGTGTGTTTTCTATAAAACAAGAGGAGAGTTTGATGTTAGTGATCAAACAACCAAACCAAACCAAATGGATACAGACAATAGAAGTTAATTTACCGCGAATTCGAGGAAGTATTTGTGTCTTCTTTCAGTAGGTACACAACTCCAATTGTAATATGGCCCATTAAACTTGTTTGTGAATACCTTTGTGATCTTCCGGGTCAGCTTACCATTGTCGTGACCAAACCTACAATTACATAAACCAATTAGCAAGCTTACCATATACACACATAATCTTAATCTACTCAGCTTACCATACACACACATATTACTCAATATTAACCCTAAACCTAATATACTCAGCTTACCATATACACACCTAATCTACTTAGCAGATACACACACACATTACTCAATATTAACCCTAAACCTAATCTACTCAGCTTACCAATAGGTTTCAGGCTCAAATGTGGGAGAGATGACCGTTGTATACTTCTCACGTCCTGGCCGGAGAAGCAACTCATGGAGAGTGGCAAGCGAATCTTCAGGGAGAGTTGATTCCCTTTCATAATCAGCCTCAAACTCAGCTTCCTCATCTTCATCTTCTTCCGCATGTGAGTTTTGAGCTTGAGAGCTGTGATGTGATACAGAGGCTCGAGGTGGAGGATTTGACGCCTGCCAAGGTGGAGGATTGGAGGCTTCCCGTTGAACCGGCGCTGGAGACTGATTGGAGGCTTCCCGTTGAACCGGCGCTGGAGACTGATTGTAGGCTTCCCGTTGAACCGGCGCTGGAGATTGATTGGAGGCTAGACGATGAACAGATCCTCCAGATCTAGGTTGAGTAGATCCGGATGCTCGAAATGGAGTCGAGCCAGATCTGCGAGGAGATCCTTCGCCTGACTGGAAAAGTTGCGTCGGAGGAGGATAGTCCCTGATGGTTGGACCCGTTGGAGGCTGTGCAATCGGCTCTTGTTCAGAATCTTGAAGAGGGGCTTGACGATTCGCCGGCGTGAACTCATACTGGATGGGAAGACCCCTAGGTCTTCGATTCAAGGTCTTCGATTCAACTCGTACAGGCTGGGAAGAAGTGGGTCGATTTTGGGGGGGGAATCTTCGATCCCCTTCCTCTTCCTCTCTTGCCTTTTCCACCACGAGTCTTCATCATTCAAGCGTTCAATTGAGAGATTGAGAGGATTGATGAAGAATTAGGATCGAATCGAGAGAGAAGGAAAGAGGAATAGGGTTAGGGTTCGTCGGGTTCGTCGAGAGAGAAGGAAAGGGGATTAGGGTTAGGGTTTCGCGACTACGAGTTTATATACTCCGGCTTAATGGGCTAAAATTACTGGATCAAGCCCGTAAAATCCCAATTAATTGCCCAAATAAAATAAATGAGTCGCTAAATAGTAGCTGTAAGTGGCGACCTATTAGCGACTCATTTAATCAGTCTCATATTAAAGACTGATTAGCGACTAATGTTTAATATAGACTACTTAGTCGCTAATACGTCCCGAATTAGTCGCCAAATTTAACGACTACATATTCAGTCGCCGAATTAAGTCGCTAATACCGTGTTTTCTTGTAGTGAATATATATAACTTTCTTATTGTTTATTTAAAGTATTTGCTTAATTAAATTCTGTTTTACCCCCTAATCCTGATATTAGCCCACACACGAGATTAATGCTTACATCAATGAAAAAAATACCAATTATAACTTAATACGATTTGTCAGTTTCATATCATTGTATAACATTTGACTTTTTTCTAGGTACGACGAGTTATCAAAATGCTAGGAAATTAAGAATGATGAAAGACAAAGTTCATGGATAATCTTATATTGAATTGATAAAAAGTAAAGTAGAATAGTTCACCAATTTTAACTATAAACTTTAATATAATGTCGCACCGTACGTGGAATTGGTGCTCATTTATATTTGATCGGATTATTTTTCTAATCGAATATTAGTATAATCTGACTTTGATCTTGTGCAAATATTCTTGAATTTAGCTCACATTCTCTATATAATATTTTATTTTCTTCTAAGCCGGAAGAATTCATAGCAAAACTCAAAATAGTTCTTCAAACATGCAAACAACTTTCTAAGTTTTACGGTCTCTTTTGTTCCTAAAACTAAAACATTTATATATCTTATATGGTGGTGCATATGGGAAAAGTTAAATAATTATTTATATCACTAAAATATACTAGGTATTATTTATGTGATTTTGATGGAAAAAGTTGACGTGTAATATATGTCTGATAGAAAAAAAAAAAAAAGAACGACTGACTTATTGAAAAATGATTATTAGTATCATATGAATGAAGATAAATACGAAAAAGAATATTTTCAAAGTTATATGTAAAATTAGTCGATAATTCTTTTAAACCTCTTAGAATAGTTGGTTGTCAAACAAAAAGGGATCAATAAACGTAAGCATTGAACACCAAGAATTTTTCATTTTTTTTTTGCATTAAGTTTATGGATGATAGTTATTAATCCGGTAACGTTATTTGAAGTGCATGTATGGTTGCATAGTAATATTAAACTAGTAGTAATAAAAAAATCAAGTACTAATAAATTTGGTTTCTCATTATGAAGAGTTGGTCCCTGGCCGCCAGACCAGTCTCGGGAGGAGAAGGTGTGGCAAACTCGTTTCCACGACGACACGTATTGTTTATCATATATTAAATTTATTTTAATTAGATTATTAATCAATAAAAATCCTAATGTTGAACTTAGGTGTAAACTTTTTTAAAAAAAAAAGTATTGACCCAATCATTTGATATTTTAATTTCAGAATAAGACTACAAAAATGGGCTCGGATCAATAGTATATGCAAATGATTTAGGCGATTTTGCAAATAAACCAGACGCCATTTTTTATTTTTTTTTCTTTTATTTTTAATTTATAAAAGGTTTAGCTCATATTGTGCTCCACTATTTTTAAAGGTAAAATATGTTTTCCTTTTTGGTATGACAAGATAGAATATTTTGGTAGATTTCAAGTTTCTAGTGACATGCGTATGAATAAATTATAGTATATTCAAGAGACATACTAGCTAGATCTAAGTCTTTTGATCATCTATATTCACCTGGAGATTACCAGGAGGTTTACTGATTTTTCAATCTAAGACATACAATTTTTTAATTAGAAGTACATAGACCATGATAATAGCTTAAATCAATCATATTGCATACCAAGTTCTTCAAGAACTCAGATTCACAATCTGCAGTATTTACATAATAATATGAGATATGAATCCTATTTATACTGGAAGGAAGTTTTTGGGAAACATATTAACTTAATACATATCTCCTAAACTAAAAACATATGAATCCTATTTATACTTTAACCTTTCTTTAATTTAATTAAAATGTTCATCATATACCACAAAATAAGAAACCTAGAATTTTAGATAAAATATTGTTAGTATCAAATTTTAATAGCAAAAGAAATAAACGAAAAAATTGTTGTCATCACACACACATACGCACCAATAATACCATAAATTACTTACTACATTTAAGCGAAAACAAGAATAAAAGGGACTATCTTTTAAATCCTTTTTTAAAGTTTCTAATATCTTTAGACTTGTAATAGTAATACACTAATACCCAACACAACAGTATTATATATACATGAACTATATTATAAGAAAAAACAATAGAAAAAGATTGACTTTGGAAAAAGTTAGGTAACAAGGATGTCATGTTTTTTAAATAAATAAACTCATAACATATAACATAATGGAGTCTGACCCACAACCACAAGTCGCAATACCTTTTTAGATAGTTCAGATGATTGGTAACAATTAAATTAAACATCTTACATTAAAACCACATCTTTCTTTTTTCAAACAGCCATCAAACCCCGCAACAAGCCAACAACAATAACGAAGAATAAACAATTAAATCATAACAAATAACAATTATTTATAGAAGGAAAAAATGAATGTTCGTTAACACTAACTCTTACGCTGGATCGAAATAGATCTAACTCCAATGATTAGAAGTTTTCGACGTAATTTAGTTTTGGTGACAGAGGTAAAAGAAATCTCTTGGTCAGCAATAATAAATCGATTTGTTTAGCTTGTACTAATCTAATTATCTAAATCGAATTTATTTGATTTTAAATATGTAATTGATCTAAAAAATTTCTGTTTGGATCATATTAATATATTGTATAAAAAAAATCCAAAAAGATATAGAGAAAGTGGTGGTTCACATGTCATCAACAATAAGCACATCCATGGAATATGGAATCATGGCATCCCTCACAAACATCTTATCCACACGACACGAGAGAAGCGAAGCAGTTCCAAAACAGTATCTTTGTCAGTTATATTCGACACGTGTCAGATTTAGACAGATTCAAACATATAGGTCCCACCAATGATTTGCTATAATGGAGTCTCTGGTTATGATTCTCCCATAGATGTTATAAATCATGATAATGACGACTTTGCTGACAATTAAGCCACTCATTTTCAGGCTTTAATATGGTTGCCATGATTTAAATACTTTTTACAACTAAAAACTTTAAAACATGTTCTTCTAATTTTTCTTTTCTAACTAGATTGTTACCCCCGGTACACCGCAGACCTATATTTTTATTATTTGGTATTTATAAGAAAATAATATTTGGTTGTATTTTATTTTGATTGTTTTTTGTGGTGATATATATATTTTTGTATGATGGTTGAGATTTTGATTGTGTTATAAGTTTTCGATATTAACCATTATATCATGTTTTAATCGGGTAATTTGTGTTACATAAAAATTATTTCCCTTTATATTAATCGTCTAATTGATACTACATAATAATTCTAAGGTTTAAAATTATTTACAGTTTATTAGTTACATAAAAAATTGTTCTATTCTAAGTGTAATAGCATTTGGTTTTTATATTGTGAGTCTACATTAGTTTAAGTTAATCTATTTATAGTTTAAATATCAAATATTTAAAAGTTGCTTGGTGTACTAAAAATAAATGGTAGGATAATAATATAGTTTGCATTGCATATTTTGTGTTAACAACATGTTTATTTGATACTACATAATTTTTACAAAATATTAAAAACCAAACAAAGTTTAAAACATTGCAAACCCTTCAATTATCTTTTGTATGTTTTATTCATATAAATTTATGTTTGATTTTGGGTACACCGCGGATCAATTTTATTTATAACTAAAACATATAAATTTTTAAGTTATATTTATTTTGCTAATATTATTTGTTTTTAATGTTTAAGATTGTATAATTATATTTTGATTGTTAAATCTAAAATTTCACCCGTGGTATACCATCTCGTATTAATATCGACCAAAACCCGTCCCACCAAGTCAGGTCAGTTTTTTTTGCTTATAGTCATGTTAAGATAAATAAGGAGAAGAAACAAAACGTGGCCTGAGCCATACTCCGTCCCGTGAAATTAAACACATATTTTTTTATTCATCGATTGAGTAATATATGTCCGTGTTAAAATTTGTGAATTATAACATATGTAGAAAACAAACTAAAATTTACTAACTATATATATTTCATAATAATTTATTATAATATAAATATAAGATCAAATAAAAGTGAAATGAGAATCATATATTTATGTTTAAATTAGGTATAGAGGTTTTAGGAAATTAGCCCAAATTTGTTATAGTAGCATTAAATCATCATATTTGATTTCCTTATCTATAAAAATCGTAGAGAATATACCATAAATAAAGAGTTTAGATATAGTAATTAGTTGAGAAATATATATATATTAGATTTTATTAATCATTTTCGTTTTTTAATTTTGCCAAAATTTAAGGAAAGATCCGATTGAAGATTTCCGGGTCAAAATTAAACAAAATTTGACTTGATTGGATTCTTTAAAAGTGTTGCAAAAATGTATAGTAGATTTCCTTACTATTTATAAAAGAGTTATAGAGAGAGATTTTTTTTTTTGTTTTATTTTATTTCAGCAATTTTATGTAAAATTATTATTTTATAGTGACTTACTATTTGTTATATTTTTCTAATTATTTATTGGGAAAAATGTCAAAAAAATCATGAACTTTCGAAATTGGGACGATTTAATTATGAACTACGAAAAAGACATAAAAATTGTAAAGTTTTTGTTGACTTTAAAATTAATTAACAAAGTTTGGTTGACTAGCCATTTTAGACATAGCGTTAAGTAGGCTAACAGAAAACTAAATTCCCATTTACCTTTTATGTTATGTAAAAACGATATTGTTTACTGTAGCGACAAAACGACGTCGTTTCAACGATTTGGGGACACTTAAACCTAAATCCCCAAATTGATTTCATTCCTTAACCCTAGAACTTCTTCTTCGAAACCACCTCCATCGTTTGCTTCTTCCTCCACACCACCTCGATCGTTTACTTCTGCCTCGACACCACCTCCATCATTTACTTCTGCCTCGACACCACCTACATCGTTTTCTTCTGCCTCAACACCACCTCCATCATTTTCTTGTGGAACACATACCATGTCCCATTGTCCCTCTTCACCAACTTCTTCGTTGTTCAACAGAGGGAGCGAGAGAGAAATTCTAGAGTTAAGGAATGAAATCGATTTAAGGATTTAGGTTTAAGTTTCCCCAAATCGTCGAAACGACGTCGTTTTGTCGCTACAGTATACGATATCATTTTGACATAACAGAGAAGGCAAACGGAAATTTAGTTTTCTGTTAGCCTACTTAACGCTATGACTAAAATGGCTAGCTAGTCAACCAAACTTTGTTAATTAATTTTAAAGTCAACAAAAACTTTACGATTTATATGTCTTCTTCGTAGTTCATGATTAAATCGTCCCAAATTTGAAAGTTCATGATTTTTTTGACATTTTCCCATTATTTATTGTGGATGTGGGAATTCGCACTTAAAAATTTGTGAAGAGTTTGGGATTCTCAACCTCGTGAAATGATTGGTATCGAATTGTAAAACAAGAACAAAGAGGGGAATGTGTATTGTATTGATCGTAATAGCGCTTTTGTTACAAGATCTTTTTCCCCCCTTTACGATACATTCCTCCTCTTATTTATACTCCCTTCCCGAATTCTTTGCAATAAATATCGATTTATTTTCGCCGAAAATCATGTTCAAGTTTTACACTTTGCAATCAATGCTTCAGTCTTTAAGTTCGGAAATAATAGAGGTGTCAAGCGGGCCGGTAGCCCGCGGACTTTGTCCAAGTAGCCCACAGCGGGGCAGGCTTGGACATCATTTTTCATGCCCATAAAATAGTGGGCCTCGCGGACAAGCCCATGCGGATTGCGGGTTTTTGCGGGTTTTGTCCGTGGATTTGCGGACCGGCCCGCGGACTACAAATATTTAATAAAAATAAATAATTAATATAAATAAATAAATATTTTTACATAATTCTAAATATATATGTGAATTATATGAACATATAACGAAATTTAATGTATAAAATTATAAGATTTACAAAAAAATTAATTCTAAGAGTTTTTTTTATTGAAAAATTGTTAATTTCAAATTTTAAAAATTGATTTTATTTTTTTAATTATTTTTAAAATATTTAAAACTAAGCCCGCGGGCCGGCCCGCCGCGGTCTCATAAATTTAAATGCCCATCGCAGACCGGCCCAGATGGACGCGGGCCGGCCCAGATGGACGCGGGCCGGCCCGTTTGACACCTCTAGGAAATATTTAGCAGTTATGTAGAAACGAAAGGTTTTTGACTTTGACATAGGCTCTAACGGACTTCTTCTTTCTCGGCCCATTACTGATCAGAGATGTTACTAATGGGTTCGGCCCATTAGAGAAGATACTAAACCCATTTTCTCCTGGATCCGATGAAATACGAGGTCTGACACTAACATTTATGTGTTTTTTTTTCTTTTCACCAAAATTTTATACCATACTAATCGTCCTCAAAGAGAGAAATGTTACAAAGGGAAGAGCCAAAGAAATCAAACTCCCTGAACCAAAAAAAAATCGATACACAATATAAAAGCAGATAAAATAATATATCAAAACAATCCTAACGCTTAAACAATAATCGTCATCGCGGAGTCCTCAGACCTTGATAACACTAGAGAGAATAAGAGAAATGATGCTTCGGAAAACACAAAACACACGACGTGCTATGTTGCTCGAGATTGAATCTGCAACTAGTGCGGATAGAACAATCTTAAAATTGGCTGTCAAAACAGAGGTGACCAAGCCGTTGAAATTCGAACCAGCAAACGTGGTTTTAGGTTGGGAACAACCTGGACCTGCCTTACATGCAGGCATGGAGATGCCAAAGAAATATCCGGTGAGCAAACTTGGCCGAATATTGACGGGATCCGAACAAACAAAGGTGGTTCTAGATCAGAGGCAAATTGGGCATGTCAGAGAAGTATCCGATATAGGTAGAGGGAACCCGGAGAAGTATGCGGTGAACCGGTGAGTGAAGGTGGCGAAGCACGGTGTTAAGCACAAGGTAGCCACACCATATCATCCCCGGCAACGGCGCCAACTTGATTGCTCGAGTAATTAACTCAATACACTTAACCGTTAGGCAGTATATTCGAGGTCGATCCACAAAGACCAAAGATACTCTAAGGATTTTCGAGACTTGTTCTTAGCTAAAACTAAAAAGTTGTTTTGTTTGAGTTTTCCGAATTGTAAAATAAAAATGCAATTAAATTAAACGATTTAAGTTTCAAGATTTAAAGACATTAGGCATTAGGGTATTTCAGAGATCAATAAACAATGGAAACATGGGACAAGGAATTCAACAATTACGAACCGTTCTTGAACATGAACACAACTTAGACTAATTCTCTTTCAAGACATTAATCACTAAATTTGACTACTCGATTACTAAACTTTCGCATGTAATTTCCTAGTCAAATTCGCATTATCAAACAAGTTCATTTAGTTCACAATGCGTCCTAACTTCAACTTTCGTTGGCTAGAAATACATTGCTCAATTCACATTCTTTCAGGCATTCTATCGAACACTTTTGATGCATAGAAAAACCTAGGTTCTACAACAGGGTGATCAATCCTATTCTAGCATTAAGAACATGTGAATCAAAGAACCTAGAGAATGAGAATTCCAAACAACAATTAATCCATTAATCTATCGAATCTCCTAATTAGAACCCTAACACCTAATTAAAAGACTACTCACACATAGCAACAGAAACAAGACAAATAGATGAAGAAGACATAATTGAATTGCAATGAAAATAAGAAATAGGGTTTAGAAATCTTCTCCAAATTGTCAAAGAGGATGAATCTCTAGAATCCCAAGGTTGCTTACAAGAGAGAAGTCTCAGAAAAATTGCAGAAAAAAAACGTGAAAAGAAAATTAGGTCTCTGGGGTTTTTATACCCAAGTACAAAAAAAAAAAGGAAGACAAAACCCGGTTTAGGAAAACCGTCTCGGGCGTCGAGGCTCGGATCGATCGATCCGATGGGTGGATCGATCGATCCAGATATGCTGAATCACGGTCTTGGACGGATGAGGGTTGGATCGATCGATCCCATGGGTGGATCGATCGATCCAGAAATGCTGAATCAATTGTCTCGGACGAATGAGGGTTGGATCGATCGATCCCCTCCTGGGATCGATCGATCTCGAGCGACTGGAACTTTTGGTTTCATCGTCACAATTGGGATCGATCGATCCACGCCTTGGATCGATCGATCCCCAGCTCCTGGTGATCTCTTGTACCGTTTCTCCATTGTTTTAGCTCCGAATAGGCTCAATCATGCACAAGATGCTCCGAATCCAGCTCGAGCACCTATAGCCTGCAAAGGACTCAAGACACAACCGAAAAGGCGCAAAAGACGGACTTTGATACGATAGATGACTCAAAACATGGACTAAACCAAGACTCGAAACCGTTAAAAACGCAACACATCAGGTGACACAGGGAAAACGGAGGAAGCTCGAGATGGTGGTGGGCGTTGATGATGTATGTTGCCCAACAGTAAGGCAGGTCAAAACAGCAAGCTTGCAGCCCAAAAAGCTTAATGGGCCACAACAAAATCCATAAGGCCCAAAATGGGCTAAGCCTAAATTAAACCCTTCCTTCAAAATTGAAGAGAGGGGCTCTGACCTAATCCGAGCGAGGCGTAGAGCATGAGGCGGTGACGGTTGACAGAGGCGGCAGGGTCATCGATCACAGAGATCAAGAGAGGGTAAAGAGCTACGGTAAGAGATGACAAGGAAACAACAAACATCGGCATCACCTGGATGAGTCGAATCACGCGGCAGAGAGAAGAAAAGCAACCAGATCTGCAAACGACGAGACACATCGAAGGGAAGCGGAGAGGATATGGGAAAGACTTTACAAACTTGAGATGAAACCAGGTTGGATTCTTCGGGAGAGGAGTGGATCAGCAAAGAGAAGACAAGGTCCGACGCCGGTGAGCCATAGCTACACCGGCGCCGGAAGGCGGTGAAACTTGTGGTGTCTCGGAAATATCGCATCAGAGAGTTGTTTTCGCATCTTGAGGATATTTGTTAGGAAAAATTGGGTGAGTAAGTAGTTTTTGTGTTTATATTTAAGAGATTGGGTAGTTTAATTTGGATGTCCATAAAGGTAGTTTTTACTGCAGTTATGCATTTTTATCCCTCAGCTCATCCCATATTTACAGAACTGCCATTGCTTTAAAGGATTTTTTTTTCGAAAATAGAAAATGGAACATTAATTTCGATATCTACTTCAACCTTTAAAAAAATAGAATTTTTCATTTAGAGAGAACTTTTTCATCACTCTCGATGGATTTCAGTTGTTTCTCCTTTCTCCGAACTAAAGCTCGATTTTTTCAGCTCTTTCCTTTGATTCCTTCCGAAATCAGATTCATGAGGGCTAAGAAGACAAGACACTCTGCAAGGAGAGAAGCTAATCTCCCTCGCAGGACCGGTCCTTAGCTTAAAGCGACCTAAAGCACACTTAATAATTATGTTCTTTTATATAAATATTAACGGGAAAAATTTGACATTAAAACACTAATAATATTACTAATATATTTAGTGAAAAATATTAAATATTCTTTTGTCGAAGATTAGTTTTAATTTTAATTTTTTCTTCTTTCTTTTCCAAAATTGTTGTTGCCATTTTAGATTTGATTTAAAAAAATTATTACCTTATTGTATAGAAAATAAATTCATGAAGGAAAAAAATGAATACTATCGAAAAATGAATACTATCGGAAAGAAGAAATACAGAGAATTAAGGAGTAAAATATATACATAAGGAAAGAAAAATATTATTCAAAAAAACTAAGTTATTATATCCAAAAAATGTCTCGATCATGGAACTTCTAATATACTCTTTGAGACTACACAACCATCATACAAAATAACCTTTTAAAAAATGTGGCCCTAAAATATAGGATAGGGATCCTTGTTCAAAATGCCAATTTTTGAAATTTTTTTCGAAAATGCCATTTTTACTAAAATTTTACGGAAATGCCATTTTTTAACATTTAAGAATGTACGTATTTACGATTTTGTTTTGCAAAAATACATTATAACAAATACTAAACCCTAAGAACAAATGGAACCGACTAAACCCAAACGTAATGGGTAAAACGCATGTTAAATCATATGTCTGAAAAATGACAAAATCTACAAATTATTCAAAAAATAGCATAATCAACAAATGCCACTCTAAAAATGGCAAAATCCGTAATTGATTTTATAGCATATACAATATTTTGTGGCCTAATGCATTAGCTTTACTTGCCTTATTGTAGAGTTGGGCATGGTTGTAAATTATCTTACGGACTGATTGGTTCTGGTTGTGGGTTTAGATTTTTGGCTGTAGATATTAGGTTGTAGAACTTAAAATTTTGGAATGATTAAAATTGTGTGTTTTAGAAAAAAAATGCTTTCTACAGCAAAAAGAAATTAAGTAAGGAAATATTTTGGTTGTGAGTAAAAAAAGAAAAGTCAAATTTTCTAAAGTTAATTGATTAAATTTATTTCAAAGCTTTAATTTTTTTTTTGCTTGTAAAGCACTTGTCAATCAAACTCTTAAAAAGCAAAAATGAATAAGATTTATTAGAATAAAGGTTGACAAGAACGTGTTTTACAAAGTGATACCATGTCCCTACTTTCAAACCTCGAGTGATTCCAAGGAAGACGAAGGGAAAACAGAGGTATGTATGATGACTAAGTGGATAGCCTGAATCTGAGCAACTCAGAGAAAACCTACTAATCAGCCAAGCTAGAGAAAAGAAGGTTGGTTAGTGGCTTAGTGCTTTTAACTATGTTTCTCGCTCTCTAATTGTCGAGCCACTAAAAAAGTTTAATTTTCGAGCCTCCTAGAGTGGCGCACAGAACATTAGAAAAGTGTGGTGCTTATGAGCCGAAAGAAGGCGTAGAAGCCTACGAGCGATACGATGTGTGTTATTCTTTGACTAATAAAATCACTATTCGGCCACCATCAGTAATAATATGTCTTTAAAAAAGATATTAATATTATCTATTATTTTCATATACATAGTTGCAGATTTTGAAATATACTAATCAAAATTAACTAAAAATAGGAAATAATAGGAAAAATCTGTGGTCCATTAAGTTTCTATTTTTCTTTTAGGTTCTAACTAATTTATAGGCATTTTTCATGGATGAAATTCTTTTTTTTAGGAGAAAGAAATTCATTATATAAAACAACTATATGATGCGTACATATATCTATATATTACTGGAAAAGAAAAACAAGTTACAAATGAAAATGGCTAAAGCTGCAAATGATTTCGGTTTCATCACTTGCTTGGTGATTTTCTTGGTGCTAACAGGTATACATTATGATGTTTGAACCTCGTCAAAGTGAGATTTATTGTTTGTGTTTGAATTTCTAACAGTGCATATTATTTTCAAATAAACTCATAATCTTAAATATCTTTTACGTAATTCAATAACTAATTGTAACTGCCAAACACAAGAAAACAACTTTCTGTGCGTTTAGAATTTGCATTAAAGCTTTGAAACTTTATTTTCAAAAAAGGAACAAAAAATGGTTGACAAAAAAAAAACAAACAAAAAATGCTCCGTTTTTCAAACTTTTAATTTAATATTTCTATATATAATATTCACTTGTAAACATAAACATCAACAATCAAAACCAAAATGATTTATGAATGTCTCTATATAATATCTTTCGATCAATTCATTCTAAAAAAATATCTTTCGATCAATTATAATTAAGAGAATTATATTGTCAAGAAGCCTTAGTAGTTGTAAAGGTTTTCTTGTTGATACCATTCGACGACAAAGTTCCTTTATATACACAAGTATGTAATTGACCTACTATAATAAACCGACTTATATATGTCGATATATATATATACAATAGCTCAAACAGGCCCAATATATATGCATTTTAATTTTACTCAAAAATATTTGAATATTTCTTACATATTGATTAACAATGTTATAGGAATATCAAATGGAATGAGAATGACTCAGAAGGTGTCGTGTATAGAAGGTCGAACCTTATGGGCGAGGCGGCATCTTAAGTTTTTATATTGTAGTAGTACTCTATGTGAAGATAATTGCATTAATACTGGTGCTTATAGAAGCGGCACATGTGACATTGAGAACGAAGTGGCAATATGCAGATGTCATCGTTGTAAAATGATGATATAGTTATTTATTTATCATCAATAACTAAAAAGTCAAAATGACTTTGTAATAACATGCAACAATATCTTTCATTATTATAATCCACTAATATTAAAAAGTCAAAAAGACCAAATAGTAACGTGTTTCTCGGAGAAAATTATAAATTATAAAATCCATCAGTTTCTTGTCGACAAAATCCAACACTGTTTAATACTGTAATCACATTCACATACTACATAATGATAGCAATTAGCACATTAATACAAATGGAGGAGTGGCATTCTGGCTCATCATGCCGGGAGGAGAAGGTGATCCAGCTGAGTTCTGCTGCTTTTAGGTCCATTGGCTATGCTTCATCAGTTATGGATATTGGCAATCCTCTAGCAGAGGAAGATGTTGGAAGCCGCCGGTTGGAGTGCTCAGAACTTGAGCCGCTTGCCATCCCTTAGCGTCTTGGATAGCCTTGAGAACTGTTCCTTCAGGAGAGAAGACTCTAGCATTGAAGATTTCTTTGTTTCTGGTAAGCCACAAAGTCCAGCAGATCCAAGGGAACAAAGGACCACATGTGAGACCCACTTGTGGTAAGTATAAAACCTTGTTTCCTTGGGAGATCCTTGCTTTGATTCCTTGAATGTCCCCAGCAGAACAGGAGGTGTTCAATGCTTTCTAGAGATTGTTGTTGGGATTTAAGTTATTAATTATTTATCTAATATCTTCACAAAAAAAAGTATTGACTTTTTGACTCAAACCATAGGTTTACTAAGCTTAAAAATGAAAATTAAAGTGTGTTTTATACTTTCTTTATTCTAATAAAAAATACATAACGAGAAGCTAAGCTCATACATTTTTTTTGTATAACATATTTTCGAAAACAAATTCCGAAAAACACACAAAATAAATTAAAATACATAGGGTATATATATACCGAGAGCTTGTGGCGAAAGAGATCGAGAGCTTGGGACGGTTAAGTCACAAGAATCTGGTCAAGCTTCGAGGATGGTGCAAACACAAAAGTGAGCTTCTGTTAATCTACGACTATATCCCACAAGGGAGTTTATACTCGCTGCTCTACAGTGTACCGAGACAAACCGGTGTTGTTTTGTCCTGGGACGTGCGTTTTCAGATAGCTAAAGGAATCGCTTCTGGTTTGTTGTATCTCCATGAAGAGTGGGAACAAATCGTTGTTCATAGAGACGTCAAACCAAGCAACGTTCTAATTGATGAAGATATGAACCCTAGCTAGACTGGGAGATTTCGGGCTCGCTAGGCTTTACGAACGCGGGTCTCACCACGGTTGTCATGGGCAGCAAAGGCTACACTGCGCCTGAGGTCATTAATAACTGAGTTTCCTCGTCTTCGCGTTTGGTATTTTACTTTTAGAGATCGTCTCCGGGAGGTGATTAGGTATTTGAACGGAGACGAAGAGGTCCCTGATATCGACCCTTCATGCCCTATTTATTATTTAACGATTTATAGTTACGTTACTCCTCTATTTTTTGGGTGAGTTTGTGTTCTTCAAAAAATAATATGATAAATCTATCAATGGTATAACATTAGAGAATAAGAGGAGCAGTATAGGCGTGGATTACATGTTACAATACGTGGAGTTTATTTAATTCAGATATCATCAAATGTTTACAAAAACGAAATGGAAGTAAAGATTAATTTTTCTCCAGTTGTAAACTATCATAAGAAGCAAAAATGAATAGATAAATTTCTTGGTTAATGTGCAGGAAAAAATCGTGAATGTTTTCTCTTTTTAAATAAGAAAACAATACAAAATATATTTTGGTCTTATCGTTGGGATGGGTCTGTCTTAAATAAGAGACCACAAGTGAAATCTAGCCCTTAATCAGCCGAACAAAATTAATATAAATCCAAATAACGAGCATATTTAAATAAGGGGTTTTTATGTTTCGTGGAAAATTTTAGGCCTGAACATAATACCCGAATACTAGGAACTGACCAGAACCTGATCCGAAAAAACTCGATCCAAATCCGAACCTGAAATTTTAAAATACTCGAACGGGTTTTAAACTTCAAAACTCGAAAACTCAAACCCGAACCCGAATTACTACAAGAAAACATTACAATTTCCGACGACGGTATTGGTCGGAAATTTCGGAAATAGCATATTCCGACACATTTCCGACAAAATCAAATTCGTCGGAATTCTTTGGTCGGAAACCATAAGTGGTCGGAAATTCGTCGGAAATTATCGACGAAAACTATTCGTCGGAAATATTTGTCGGAAATTTGTCGGAAAGTTCCGAAATTAGTTCCGACAAAATTTCCGACGACTTTTCTATTTTTTTGTTTTTAAACAAAAAAACAAATAAGAGTATTATAGTTATAATTAAAATAATTATTGAACATCTACAAAAATAGATTAATTGTCACATAACCAATTTTCATTATCACATTATCAGAAAATGAGAATTAAAATTAAAATGAATAAATATATAAATACATAAATGTCTCTATTAATTGAACAAGAGAATGAAAATGTTGAACTTTAAAAAGAAGGAATGATGTTTGAAGTAGAGAGAAGAAGATGTTAATAGAGATTGAGATTGTTGTGTTTGGAATTGTAGAATGGATGAAAACTCATTTGGTATATATAGAAAAAATTTCCGACGATGTATTTCGTCGGGAATTTGTCGGAAACTACTAAAGGCGGTAAATTCAAAGTGTTTAATTTAGAGGATTCTGTCGTTGGATTGACTCTATCAACGGTTCATAATAAACCAAAGGGAATCCTTGTCATTTATAATTTGGATACATGGGTTTAAGATCTGTAAAACTTAGATATGATTTAGATTTAAAATCATTTAGATTTTTAAGTCTGAAAATTTTGATTTTTTTTAAAGTGTTTAATTTCAGTTTTGAATATAAACATATTCTGGGACTTAAAAAAAATGAAATCAAACACTTAAAAAAAATATCACAATTTTCAGATTTAAAAATTCAAAAAATTATATAAATAATAGTTACATGATCCACCTTTTTTCCGTCGGTTACATTATTCGTTTAGAGTTTTATATTTGTGATTTATAATTTAAAAAGTGACTAAATTTAAACAAAATATTTGTATATAGTTTAAAATGGTTATATTTTGATTTTATGGTTTATGATCAAAAGTTAAAGATTTAAGGTTTAGAGTTTATTTTAGTTTTTGAACTATGTTTAAAGAAATTTCAAAACCATTAGTTATCAATTATCATCATATATTTCCCACTTAAGTAAGTTTTGCTATTATGATGAATCACTATGTATAGTAGTTCAAATAAATGTACAAACCTTGATACTTTACATATTGACAACTTTCTATTGGTAAATCTCTAAATAAAATCGCTAGGGTGGCTAAAATTGTCTATTGGTAACAAAATTGTATGAATAGGTATTAGTCGCAAATAAATCGTGTATATGTGGGTAATTTAGGACTTATTTGTAACTTTACTAAGTCTCCGTCTCATAGAGCTACCATTTTAGGTTTTAAAATGACTACATTTAATAAATTTTATAACTAAATAGTTTTTGGAAAGATTAATTTATATGTAAATACTATATAGTTTTACATATTTTCTTATTATACATATATGATGGTTATATTTAGGTTGAATGGTTTACGATTTAATTTATATATATGCATTACAAGAGTTTAAAATTTAAGGTTTAGGGTTCGGAAGTTAACTTTAGGGTTTGAAGTATAGGGTTTGGGATTTAGGTTTAAGATTTGGGGTTAAGTTCTGATTAAAACAAATAAGATTTTGAAAACTACGATTTTTTATAAGTATTAGATCTCAGTTGTTGAATATATTATAGTAAGTAGATAGTTTTTTGAGTTTAGAAATTTAGAGTTTTGTGTTTTAGGTTTAGGGAAATAGGTGAATTTTGATTATATAGACATTTATGGCGACTAAATAGCGACTACAAATCCACCAAATGGCGACTATGTATTGTAGTCGCATAAAACCGGTACAAAAACACCAAAACGAATAATACGTGTTTATTAGTCACCAAATTAGCGACTATTTTGCGTCTATTGGTAATGTAGTCATAAAGTAGTCGCTAAATTACGACTAAATTACCGACTATTCCCTTTGGTCGTTAAAAAGCGACTAATGGACGACCAAATATTTGTAGTCGTAAAATAGTCGCCGAATAGTCGCTATGTAGTCGTAAATTTTGGCGACTACATATGTAGTCATCAGATGTAGTCGGAAAATCCATGTTTTCTTGTAGCGCGCCGAACTCGAACCCAAAGATTTTGGGTTTGCTCATTGTGAACAAATTTTATCTGGCCTAGTTTCAAAAAAGTACCCGATCATACCCGAAATATAAATACATAATATAACAATATATTAGTAATATTTATATTTACAATAACTTAGTGTCTTAAATATTTGGATTTTAAGGTATTTTGGATATTTTAGCTATTTTTAGATAGATTTTGGTAAATAATACTCAGGGTTTTTAGATAATTTATGTATTTTCAAGTAGGTTGAACAGATTTGGATTCAAAAATTTTGATTTTTGGATACTTTGGGTAAACTCGAATCCGAACCCTAAAAACCCGACCTGAACCCGATCCGAACCCGATCAAAAAACCCGATCCAAACCGACCCGAATACCTGAACGCTCAGGCATAGAAAATTTGCAAAATCAGTGGTAGACTATATGAAAAGTAGTCCTCGAATAAGATATAGTTGCTGCTGATGGAGTTGTTGAATGAGTCAAGAAGTAATACAAGTAATACAAGATTATGTCTGATAGAATCGCTGAATGATTCAAGAAATAATTCAAGAGGCTGCTGTTTTTGTGTGAGTGTCGGTTTCTAGAAGGTTTGAGAAAATATGTTTGGAGCGTGTTTAGAGGATGAATCACAAAGGAAAAAGGACTTAAAGAGATTTGGAAGACTTGATAAAAATGGAGTTTAATGAAGAAAAGAAAAAGTCTAAAGGAAATTTACTTTTCCTTATGAAAATTGGAAATCTTCTCCTATGGTGATTAAGAAATCGTTTTGGCTATATAAGGAGGAGTTGAGGACGTCTTTGAGAGGCAAGAGAGCTGAGGCATAAAGAAAAATCATTGAGAGCTTTCTGTGAGATAAATTGTGTGCAACATAGTTTTGCGGTTTTGTGCTTGTGTGATCAAGTGGTTTTGTTTTGAAGTCTAGGCTCAAGGGGAGTTTAGCTCAGGATTAGGTTACCTGATTAAATCTAGACTCAGGGAAAGTTTAGTTAAGGGTAGAGATTATCCTTAAGGTTTCACATTATAGAAGGGAGCGGTAAATCAAGAGGGTTGTGCTTGTTTTACGCGTTTGCGAATTGGTTGTAATTTGCTTTCTTGTTCTAGTGAAATCGAATCTGGACTTGGTCCCGGAGAATAGGAAAAACCGAACCTCGTTAACAAAATTCTTGTCTCATTTACTTTCTGCAATTTATATTAACTCATTCGCACTTACAGTTTACACTTTCTCTCCAACAACTGTATATACCAAAATATAGTTCTGGTGATTAAAAAAAGGGAAAGTTACTAGATTGACCCAAATAATGATTTTAATTACTAGAATGTCTCATAAAATTAGGAGGTTAGATGAGTTATTTTCATGACGATAATACCCTTTCTCTCTTTGTTAGGAAAAAAAAATAATTCAAATTTGCCCTCAAATTTTTTCGAAAAACGTGAAAAAAACTTAGGAAATTTTTTTGGCTTTTTAAAAGTCTGCTGGATTCGTTATGACAGGTTTATTTTCAATGGCAGACTTATTTATCAACGACAGATTTTTTGTGACAGATTTTTTATCTCTCACAGACTTAATTTAACAAGTTATGACATATATTTATTTTGTTGTAGTTTTTTACTCCACTACAGACTTATTTTTTGATGACACCACAGACTTTCATCACTTTGACAGATTTATTAAAATTAGTGGCAGATTTATGTTTATAGTGGCCTCAGACTTTTTATTTTCATAAAAATATCTGTCATCAAGTGACAGATTTGTTTTTGGAAAAATAATTACTAGAATGACTTAGTAGTGATAACATATTTTTTTAATGTTATGACAGTTTTTATTTTTTAAACAAAAAAACTGTCGAGTGATAGCAGATTTGTCATACAAAAAAAAAATTGCTAGATTGACATACAATCGCAAATGAAATATTTTTGTGATGACAGATTTTATTTACATTACGACAGATTTATGATTAGTTCAAAAAAAACTGTCACATTACAACAGATTTAGTGATGAAAAAAGAAATTGCTGGAATGACTTCATATAGTGATGACAGATATGTTTTAAGCAATGACAGATTTTAATTTTTATTCATATTATGACAGATTTTATATACCTATTTGATGACAGACTTTTCATGATGGACTACATATTTTAAGAATGACAAATCGTAAGTCTTCGTCGGAGTCGCGAAAGTGACTGAGTTTTAATCAATGAGGCTGAGAAAAAAAACATGAGGCTGAGAAAAAAAACGTGAAAGGCAGTCGTAATTTAGGGCTAGTTGGTTTTTTTTGTTTTGTTAGGGTTTTGTAATTCTAATTTAAATGTTATATTGTTTGATTTTTTTTTAAAGCCTAATAAAATTGAATTGGGTTTTTGGTCATTTTACCCAAAATTTGTGTTAGTCTAGTAAACTACAAAACTAGGGTGTCAATCTAGTTATTAATCTCTAAATTTGAGTCAATCTGGGTAATTTTCAGTTAAAAAAATTACATCATCACTTGAGAGTTTGGAGGGGAAAAAAAAATTATACTTTAAAATAAAAACCGGACTATCGTTCAATTCTTCAGCCTCACGGTCGTGAAACGATAGTCGAAAAACCCAGTTAGAGACATTTGACATCGTCTTCTTCCTCAAACCTTTTAGTTTTTGGCTTTCACTCTTTTGGCAACTCCTCTTTGAGTTTCCATCATCAACGAACTTCTTCAATCTCTTTAAAGCAAGCTTTAATGTCTCCTCACTCATGTTCGTGAAACAAACTCTAAACCAACCCGGTTCTTCACAATGGCACGACGAACCAGGAGAGATGTTGAGCTTCACTTCGTAAACAATCTTCTTCCAAAGATCCATCTCCGCTTCGAACGTTTTAGAGCTAAGGAGAGGTCTCATGTCGACCCAACAAAAGAGTCCGGCATTACTCTTCAGACATTTGATCCCTATGGCCTCTAGACCCAACACGAGCTTTCTTTGTCTGTTCTTGAGCCGTTTTTGGTTCTCTCGAAGGTAGTTCTTAGTGAACTTCTTGTCAGATAATAATGAGGATAGTAGGTATTGTGTTTGGGAGGAGACAAGGCCGAAACTCGACATTTTTGTAGCGGTAGAGATGACATCTTTGTCATTGGAGTAAATGGCTCCAACTCTAAAACCAGGGAGGCCTAGATCTTTAGATAAGCTATAAACAATGTGGACACGGTTCAAAACATCGGTGTTTTCGAGTTGATTATTTTTTAGAATCTCCATGACGCTGACAAATTCTGAAGAGTTGAATATTGTGCCTGAATATATCTCGTCACTTACTAAATGTATATTCTTATTCATAGTGATGAAATCAAATAGAATGTTGAGTTCGGTTTGGGTTGTTGTCGTGCCCAAAGGGTTAGATGGGTTGGTAATAAGTATTCCTTTGACGTTTAGGTTAAGCTTCTTGGCTTGCTCGTAGGCTTCTTCGAGTGTAAGTTTCGTTATGCAAAACCCGTTAGTACTTGAGCATTGGATTGGTACAATCTCAACCCCGGTTCGCCATTTTAGATCCCTATCAAACCTGAAGTGTAAAAGTATACAGGGGTTTTAGTTAGGTAAAGTTTGTAGTCATGATGGAAATTTTACGTGTAAGCAAACAGTGTACTAACCCTGGATAATATGGCGTGGGAAGCAAGAAAGCGTCGTCGGGATCTGCAAGACAAAACATTAGAGTTTCGTTTGCGGAAGTGGCTCCAGCAGTGAGCACAAGGTTGTTCGAATCATAAGAAACTCGGTTTCCTCTATTTTCTGACATGTAATCAGCCAAGGCCTGAAAATCATTCGAGCAAGATCAGCAAACTGCAAATAAATTTGATACTCATTGATTGATATATACAATAATAATCTTACATTTTTGAAGGAAGAGAGGCCATGGTAGTCTTGAAAGAGAGCGAGTTCCCGGAAAATAGACTGGCCATCTCTCTTGAAACAGGCTGCGTCTGTGTTTTGTGCAAGCCATGACTCTAGTAGATCAATGCATAACTACAGAAGTCCAATAAAATTAAACATACTTTAATTAGTCTTTATGTCATGAATACATAAATATATTTTGATTTATATTAGTGTACATGCAGTTGAATAATATTTGTTTACCTGATTTTCAGCAAGACCCATTTGGATAATGCCGTGAGGGTTCTTCATAACGTCGTAAGGATTCTTCTCGTACTCTTCCCAACCAAGGAAATACGAAGAGTCTTGGCCATGGCTGTTGCATGTAGCTTTTCTTGACAATAGAACCATTTCTTTTGTTCTTGTTTTTTTTTTAATAAAAGACTTAACAATAAATTGAAAACTCTAGAACTAGAGAAAGAGTTGTGAGAGAGGCTGAGAGAGATAGATAGATCGAGCGCGTTGTTGTTGGCAAGCTACGAGAAGTCTAAGAGTGAATGCATGTTTATATATAGTTTCATGCGACGCCAAAATGCACAAAAGAGGGGGATTCTAATTATTTTCATTATCCGATTTACCAACATGGGTTTTCTTTTGATTTTTTAAAAGTTTTAGTGATTCTAAAATTTAGATATAAACGGATTTATTTTGTCAATAAATAGCAGTTTCTTAATCTACTAAATTTAAGTATGAATGGAGAGACGGCGGTAAAATTGATACAAGCAACTATTACGAGTTTCATTTTCTTAATGTTAAATATATTGGCATTTTGAATAATGTTTTGACATATAAATTAAATCAAATTAGAATAGGAAAAAAGTGGAAGCAATGGAGAAATGAGGACGCTATACCGACAGGAAATCTCCATGTAAAATGGCTCCTTGTATACAAATATTAAATAATGTGACCCACACAAAAAAAATATACATAGAAAAAAAAAAAAAGAAGAGAAACATGTCAATGTTTTCAATTTGAGGACTATTTGGAGGGTCTATCATGTTGGTCCACGTTGCCCCCCCCGATCGTATCCCTCTCTCGTATTCTATGTCGGCTATTTTTTTCAACGTTTTAAAGCTTTTAACAAAATTTTCCATACGTGTTATAACTTTTTTTTTTTGTCGCCATATAATGTTTTTGGTAGTTAAACTAGGTTATAATTCATATTTAAGTAGTAAATAGTTTCAAACGGGTGAATATGAGGTTAAAACTTACATCCTCTATGATATCAATGGCTTTTCCACCAAAATTATTTACCTAAATAACCAAACGAAATGCTATCAATCTAATTAACCCTATAATTAATAAAAATATTTAACAAAAAAAAGTTAGAGAGATATTTTGGATGAATATAATTCCTTAATGATATCATTGATAATATATTATTAACACATTGTAGATTCATTTTGTCACGCACTTGATTGTATGAAAAGAGTTCTATATATTAATCATAAAATTCAAAACACTTTTATTGAATATCAGTATGTATTTATTAAATATTACTACTAAATAACTAAATGTAGTGTTTCACAAATGAAATAGAAAATAAATTTCACCTTAAACAAAAAATGAGCCAAAATAAACTGATACCATGAAATGAAACTTAGGGCAATTCTCTCAAATAGTAACTATGGTTAGCCGACTCAGATTCTAACAGTAACCTCTAGTTTGCTGCCTAACCAAATTCAAAACCCCTCTTCACGAATTTGATTTATATGAAAGTAGGTTAAGTTGATGTTTATACAAAACTAACATTATAAAGGAAGATTTATCTTTAAAATATCGAACTTATGACAAAGGATAATTTATTAATTTAGATGATGTAGTGTCGTGAATGTCGAAAATTACTCTACAACTTCATTTTTAATTAATGGCGTCTACACACGAAATTATAATGTATTTAACCATCTACTAGGAACAAAAAGTGTATCAAAATTTTGAATGAAATATATAGACTATACAAGTTAGTTATATCGTCGGAAACTTGTACAAAAAAAAAATGTTCATATAAAGAAAGTTTCGAAGGACGAACCAATAATTAATTTAACTTTAGCTGTCAAAATCATCTAAATTGTTCTTCAGTTCTAGTTCTCCAATTGTATTTCCCGAATTTAACAACTTATGATACCGAATTACAAAACTAACTACGTGTTTTGCAGTTTGAAACACATGTCGACCCATGAATATAGTTTTTTTTTTTTTTTCAAGTTTTAAAATATAGCGGAGACAATAAAGAAACAAGAACCCATTAATCAGCCCTTAGTTTATCGCTTAAAGTAACTATTACTAAGTCTTATTAAAAAAAGAGAGATTATTTCTGTTTATAGGTAATTGTTCTAAATATATAAAAGAAGGAGATAATCAAGTTCCAGTTTACATTATTGCAATTCACTTTCCTTGGGGACAGATTATTGAAGTTAGGTGAAATGTTGTAGGGGCACGATGATCTTGTTTTGGAGACTTTTAAGTTTTTGTCTTCTATTTACTTTCTTTTTTGTTAAAGTTTTTTATTTACTTTCTTAGAGATTATTTAATTTCATTGATGACATAAAATAAATAGGGATAATTGGGTAAGAGACGTTATTGGAGGAGCTATTTAATTTTTTGGTAAACTGACATAAGACTCAGAACAACACTAATTTTAGCCCCTATTTTGCCTAATTTTAATCCCACTCGCTTCTGATATTTAGACTTTGAATCGATCCATTGCGTGAGACAAATGAATTGATGTTTGTTGTGGATGTCTAAAACATTTTGTAAATCTATGTATATATCTTGCATGTTGTCTTCCTCGTCGATTAGATTGAATATCTAATAAATATTTGTAGTTATATGTATACAAATGTTAATAATGGTCTATATACAAGTTTTCATGTATACAAATGTTAATAACGTTCTATGTACGTATTTACATATATATAAATGCTAATAACGATTTATATATATATATATATATATATATATATATATATTTATATGTACACATAGACCGTACTATTTAACACCATAATTATTTCTAACGATCTATGTATATGTTTATCTGTATACAAATGTCAAAATCGTGTAAAATATTCATTGGGTGTCCATGCAACTATGTTAGTTGTCTATATTCAAATTTGAGTTAGCTCAAGTTAAGATCTATTGCATTTATTAACGATCACTTCGTTCTTTTTGTCGACGCGGCGATGTCAGTTCACCTGGCAGCATTTATTATATGGCAGGTTGTTCCTTCGGCTCCCTTAAGAGACACGATCCTTCACCACGCGCATTACCAAACGCACATATGGTTTTTTCGTTATTAAATGGAACTTCAGACCCATACATATTCTTTTTTTTTCAGTTTGTCTCTGACGATTTCTACTAACGTCTTTTACCTAATTTTCTTTCCCAAATAATGTCTCTGCGCTAATTCACCAAAAAAAATATAAGTATTTTTGTTGTGTAAAGAACGTTGTAATTAAGAAAACTTAGTGGTTAATAATGTTCAACTCACTGGTCCATCTATTATATTTGAGAAGTAACAGAATTACAGACTCCCTCTGTTTCATTGGTTTTAACCAAAATATTATTTTTTAATAAAAATATTCAATGAAAACCAATTAAAGAGAAACAATCATTTGATTCTTTTTTAATTTTTTAGATAAATTAATTTCTTATATATGGGAATGTGAAAATACTTTATATTTTAATATAAAAAGAAACTCCAATTCATCTTATATTTTGAAAAAAAAAAGTATATATTAGACAATTCTTACTTTGATATGATCTTTTGATAAGCTTTGTAACTTTCAAAGCTTAACAACACCAAGTGAGTGCTCACAAGTTAAGACAAACATGTCATTTACGAGGTCTAAAGCACATGCTTTCCGCTAATCAACTTATGTTTTTTTGTCGCTTAAATACGAACAATTAATTACTACTCCCTCCGTTTCGTTTTAGTTGTCGTTTAAGGTTTTCTCACACAAATTAAGAAAAACATTAAATTTTCTGTTTTACTTTTTATTAATATATCTTATAAAAATTTTCATTGGTCAAAACATTAAAACAATAGGGATAATATTGGAATTTTTACCAAACATTTGCATTGAAAATCTAAAACGACAACTATTATAAAACAAAATTTAAGTCCTAAAACGACAACTAAAACGAAACGGAGGGAGTAATATACATATATATACGCAATGCATTTCAATACTCGCTTTGTTTCTATTTAATTGTAGTTTAAGGTTTTAGCACATAAATTAAAAAATTATTTAATTTTTTGTTTTTTATTTTAAAATATATTTAATTATCTATTTATAAACAATTTAACCAACGAAAAAACAAACTGCAGAATATCAAGAGTTATAAATAATAAAATAATTATAAATTTTGTATTGAAAATTAAAAACAACAAATAAAATGAAACACTTATTAAGGGCCTGACTGGTTTAAACGCAGCGGTTGCGGTTGCGGTTGCGGGAGTTTGCGGAAGCAGGCAGTTGCGGCTTCAAGCGTTATCAAGCGTTTTGAACGACTGGTTTAGCGTTTGAAAATGGGTACGTTTGCGGGAGTTTTATGACTGGTAAACCAGCGGGTGCGGTAGCAGTTAAATAAAAAAATGACCAAAATAAATAAAAAATATTACAAAAAAATAAATAAAAACACCAATATATTATTATGATAATATTAGAAAAATTGAACATGCTTAATAATGAAAACCATAAATAAAGAACTAAATAATTATTCAAAAATAAATAAATTTTGTAACAAGATAGTACTTTATGCATCTGGTTTAACATCAAGTAATGGGACAAATTGTAAATAACGTTGAATTCAATCAAAAAGCAAGTGAGTTTCTATTCGAGAAAACAAATCGAAACATATATTCAATCAAAAAGCAAAGCAATACGTAATGAAAAGAAAAAAAACGATGTCATGAAAAAATATTCAAAAAGTTACATATGAGGTGATGAATGAATAAAAGGATATATGATGCTTACGTTTGGTTATTGATTTTCATCAGTTTGGATGGAAGACATTGAGAGAAATAGAGTTTTAGAATATTATTAGGGTTTCTGATGAGAACGTGATACAAAGATAAAAAATTTATATATGATTAATATATATTATAATAATTATAAGTAAACGTTTGGATTTTTAAAAAAAAAAAAAAAAAAAAAAAAATCCAACCGCTACCGCCCGCAACCGCAAACGCTTGCGGGAAGGAGCTTTTGAAATTCAGCGATTTCGAACGGTTCGAAGCGGTACAGAGCGGTTTCTATGATTGGTACCAACCGCTAATAACCGCAACCGACCGCTAGTAACCGCTAGGAGGATGCTAGCGGGAGAACCAATCAAGCCCTAAGAAACAGAGGTAGTATAAACTAGGTAAGAATCTATACGGAAAGTTTTTGTAGAAATTTCCAAAAATAGTACTAAAACAAGTTTTATGGACATTATAGCACACAACTCCATAAACTTCCAAAATAGCATTAGTTGACTCACTATTAAGTTTTTGTTGTAAAAGTATCATCACTAGTTTAGTTTTTCCAATAATACCATAATTTTTATATAAAAAGTATTCAACCAAAATAAATTATAAAAAAAAATTAAAATATTATATTTGGGTTATCTATTTCCAATTTAGGGTATATATTTTCACCATTTAAAAGAGATATTGATGCCCACACGGCTGTGGTCTAGTGGTAAGGGAGAATTGAGGGAAAAGTTGGAAGGAACTAACCCATGTTCGATCTACCCTGAAAACAAAAATCACATTTGTGTGGGAAGTCTGAGCTTGAGCCTTGGCCCAAGCAATTCACATAGTAATCCGGGATAAGGCTAACTGGATACCCTCGAGCATTAGTCGGAAAGCATTCCAAACTTGGGGTTAGGCAGTGTGGTAGTCCAACACCTAGGTGTTGGCGACGAGTCCACATGGTAGCACTTCGGTGCGTTCCCCCCGAGGCTGACCGGATCAACTGATCGGGTCTATCAAAAAAAAAGAAAAAGATATTGATTTATTGTAATATTAAATTTTTGTTATTATATTTGGGTTCCTTATTTCTAATTTAGGATATATATTTCCACCATTTAAAAAAAAGATTTTGTTTCATTTTAATATTGTTTTGTGGTATTATATTTGGGTACCATGTTTTCAATTTAGACTATATATTTCCATCATTTAAATTTTTTTTTGTCTATGGAGCCCCAAGTATGGAAAATAGAGTTCTGTTCTGGTCTTCAATGACCGAGTTGGGGGAAAACAAAGATTCTCCATAATTGCTTACCGGAGATTTCAACGATATCCTGGACAACAGTGAGAAATTTGGAGGTCCTCCTAGATGGGAAGGATCCTTCCTGGCTTTCCGCAGCTTTGTATCCCAGCAGGGACTTTGGGACCTCAAACACTCCGGAAATTCTTTCTCTTGGAGAGGGAATCGCTACAGCCACTTTATCAAATCTCGGCTTGATCGATCAATGGCTAATTGCTCTTGGGCAGAGAAATTCCATCGGGAAGGTGCCGTTATCTCAGATTTGAGGGCTCAGATCATAAGCCGCTTGTGACCTATTTTAATGACTCCCACCGTCGAAAAAAGGGACTGTTTAGATTTGACAGGAACCTAACTGAGAAGGAAGAAATTTCAGATCTGATCAAGAAAGCTTGGGCGCAGGATCACAACCCATCCACCATACCAAAGCTTGATCGCTGCCGTAGGAAAATTATTGAATGGTTGAAAGAGAACCATAAAAACAGTACCTTAAGCATCAAGCAAAACCAGGAGGCTCTCGAAGTTGCCCTCTCAGCGGATGTTCCAGATCCTATCGTAATTGCATCTACTACAGCGCTACTGGAAAAAGCCTACAAGGAGGAAGAAAGCTTCTGGAAACAGAGAAGCCGCATTCACTGGCTCCACAGTGGTGACCGCAATTCATCTTTCTTCTATGCGGTTACTAGAGGAAGAAGAGCTGTCAATGCCTTCTCAGTTATCGAAGATGTTCAGGGAGTGGAAGTCTTTGAGGAAGATCAAATTGCAAACACAATAGCTAAAGTGTTCCAAGGCATCTTCACCACTAATGGTAACTCCAACTTCAAGCTAGTTGAGGAAGCTATTCAACCAAAAATCACAGAGGCTATGAATGCTTCCCTTATTGATATTCCTTCCCAACAAGAAATTAAGGAAGCTGTATTTGCTATAAATTCAAGTAAAGCTCCAGGCCCAGATGACTTTTCTTCTAAATTCTATCAAGCCTATTGGCCTTCTATTGGAGAGGATGTGTCCAGAGAAGTTAAAGCCTTCTTTGAATCAAGCGAGTTGAACTCCCGCCATAATGAAACTCATGTTCGCCTCATCCCAAAGGGAACAGCTCCGAGAAAGGTTGGAGATTACAGGCCCATAGCCTTATGTAATGTTCATTACAAAATCATCGCAAAAATCCTTACTAAGAGGCTCCAACCAATTCTACACCTTCTCATCTCTCCACATCAATCGGCTTTTGTGCCTAACCGAGCCATTTCCGACAATGTCCTTATAACTCACGAAGTTCTCCACTTCCTCCGCACATCTGAAGCCAAGAAATATTGCTCAATGGCGGTGAAGACGGACATGAGTAAAACGTATGATAGAATCGAGTGGGGATTCCTTGAGGCGGTTCTCCTTAGGCTGGGATTCCATTCTCTTTGGATATCTTGGATAATGGAATGTGTTAGGACTGTATCATACAAGTTCCTTATCAATGGAACCCCACAAGGCCAAGTTATACCGTCGAGAGGCCTTCGTCAAGAAGACCCTCTATCCCCATATTTATTCATTCTTTGTACGGAAGTACTCTCGGGGTTATGTTCTAAGGCTCAAGCTCATGGTAAGCTTCCCGGCATCAAAGTGGCAAGAACTAGCCCCCCTATAAATCATCTCCTCTTCGCGGACGATACCATGTTTTTTTGTAAGTCTAGTGCTTCTTGTTGCTTGGCTCTCAAGAGAATTCTAGACCAATATGAATGCATCTCCGGGCAGTGTATCAACCTCAATAAGTCGGCCATTACCTTCTCAGCTAAAACCTCCGGAGATACTAAATCAAAAGTTAAGCTTGCGCTTAATATAAATCAAGAAGGTGGTCTTGGTAAGTATCTCGGCCTCCCGGAGCATTTTGGTAGAAAGAAACGAGATATTTTCTCTTCGATAGTGGACAAAATTCGACAAAGAGCCCACAGTTGGACATCCCGCTTTCTCTCCGGAGCCGGAAAGCAAGTCCTTCTCCAATCCATTCTCACCGCAATGCCGTCGTATGCAATGTCATGCTTCAAACTCCCGAGCTCACTTTGCAAACAAATACAATCTGTTCTCATGCGCTTTTGGTGGGATGACAAGCCAGGGAAAAGGAAAATGAGTTGGGTCGCGTGGGAGAAGATAACTAGACCTAAATTTGCAGGGGGATTGGGATTCAAAGATATTGAAGCATTCAATGACGCTTTCGTAGCAAAGATAGGGTGGCGCCTACTCCACAATCCTGAGTCACTATTGGCTAAGATATTACTGGGCAAATACTGCCACCATTCTTCCTTCTTGGAGTGCCCTTCCCCATCCTCAGCGTCACATGGTTGGAGAGGTATTCTCATCGGTCTTGAGTTGCTCAAAAAAGGTTTGGGATGGTCTATTGGTGATGGTTGTAAGATCCAGGTATGGAAAGACCCGTGGCTCTCTCTACATCACCCTCAAGCTCCCTTTGGTCCACCGACAGCTTTACAGGACTCCATGCTAGTCAAAGACCTGCTGGACCCGGTAACCAATGAGTGGAACCCAGCAGCCATCCGGTCTACTTTACCTCAGTATGAGGACGCCATAAGATCTATCAACACCAATAACTTACAGTTACATGATTCCTTGATTTGGCTACCTGAAAAATCAGGAATTTACTCCACCAAAACGGGATACCACCTAGCTGCTAATGGTTCTTTTGCAGGGACTGAGCCTCCTAAGGATTTTAGCTGGACAAAGAGCATCTGGCAGTTAAAAGTGATCCCAAAAATTAAAAACTTCCTGTGGAAGGCATCTAACGGAGCTCTCTCCCTAGGCAGCAACTTGGCAAAAAGAGGCTTGATGACTTCACTCTGTTGTAAAAGATGTGGAGAGCGGGAAGATGAACTCCACCTCTTCCTCCATTGTCCTTATACGCAAAGAGTGTGGTCAGCGGCTCCCCTGTACCATCACTTTCTCGCAGGTACCTTCCCAAACTTCCAAGCTCTGTTAACCAAGGCTCTGTTATCTGTTGCGCTGCCCCCCTTGGGTCTGTATGCAACTCCTATGGCTCCCTGGATTATGTGGAACCTGTGGAAAGCCAGGAACCTCCTCATCTTTGAAGACATAGCCTTCTCAGAACAGGATATAATTCTGAAATCCCTAAAGGAAGCTAACGAGTGGCAATCAGCTCAATTAGCTTTACCAAAACAACGTGCTAGACCCGTAGCTCCCCTGACTACGCAGCATAACATTCCAACCCACAAATGCTATGTCGATGCGGCATGGAGTGCTCCCACAGGAAACTGCGGCCAAGGCTGGATCCTTTTGGACCCGCTGGGGAACACCCTTATCCGATCATCTATGTCTCGAGGCTTTGTAGGTTCCGCGCTATCTGCTGAAGCTCTGGCCATCCGGAGTTCACTAACAGCGCTGTCGAGGTCCCCCATCCTCGCGTCTATCAGGCGGCTTGAAGTTCACTCGGACTCTCAAGTCCTGATATCCATCCTCAACTCCAAAGCTAGTTCTAAAGAACTCAAAGCTATCATCCATGACATCTTTTGTCTAAGTACAAAGTGGTCATCTATCTCTTTTATTTTCGTCCCTAGGTTGGACAATGTAATCTCTGATTCCTTAGCAAAGACTGCATTGATTGCAGCAAACTCTTCCTCCCTTAGGGGAGTGTAATCTCCTTTTTAATTAATGTCACTTCTAGTTTGCCCAAAAAAAAAAAAAAAAATTTTTTGATTCAATTTAATATTAGGTTTGTATGCTCTCATTTTCTATTTTAGTTAAAGTTTAATTAAAGTTGAAGGTGCTATTTGTGGAATTTAAGAAATGTTATGCTAGTTTTGGGAAAAAATGTTTTTGGTGCTATTTTTGTCAATTGCCCAAATTTTTGTGCTATTTAATTTTATTAATAATCTTATTTATAATAATTTTTTATTAGTTTATTAAGAAAAGTAAGTTACAAGGTGGATGTGTTTGGATTTATAATATATTTTAAACACGATTTGGAAATCAAGGCAGACTATCTTTCATGTATTTAAAACTAATGTTTCTGAAGTTGACAAAAAAAAATAAAAAAATATTTAGTCTTATTATGATATAAGAATGAACAAACTATATTTCTAATCAAAATGATACTGAAATCATAAAATGACACATGTTTAAAAAAAATGTTTACTCTGAAATTATATTTATTCTGAAACAGAATGCATATTAATCATCACATAAAAATTAACCTCTACAATATTTAAAAAAAAACAAAAACCTATACAATTATGTTTTTGAATATGCAACAGCTTATTCTATTCTGTCCATAGAGTAATGTCTCTGTGTATGTATAAAAATGTGCATGTTACTTAATTATTGTATTCTTACAATGATGATTAAGATCAAGAGGGTCCATATGAAAATGAGTGACAACTAAGATGACGTTCACGTTGTCTTGGTCCTCGCATATATCCTAGGAGCTATGGACCAACTCTTGCTTCACCTCTTCCATAACGTAGGACCCTTCTTTAATTTTACATTACTTGGCTTCTTTTGTCATTTACTATCTAATAAAACAAAAACAAAATTGATTTGGTTTTGTCGTCACAACAACATTTTTCAAATTATATCCAACAAGATGTATCATACTTGTAGCTCAAGATTATAAAAGTGTTAATATCTTTGAAATTTCCTTCGATTCGAATACACATAGAAACAATCCGATCTCAGTGAACAACGTATGAGTTTGTTTATTGTTCATATGAATATGGTAATAATGTTTTTTTTTTTAATTTATGGTAATAATGTTATTTGAAATGTTACATTATATATTGCATTATAACTACGACGATTTATTGAGTTAATGACAAAAGCTTGTAATAATAAATACGGTTTCTTAGAGTTTCTATAGTGAGAAGGCTTCGAAGTATGTGTCTTCCTTTTTGGCTCTTGTTTTTAACAACTTGCAAATTTGGTCGATCGATTGATAACTACATTGTCTTCACATTCATGAAGTCAACGAAAATAACGCATTTCTATATCCTTACAATTTGCAAAATTTAAAGGAGCCAAATTAGTTGACAACAATATAAAGCCATTCGAGACTATAACAACATCTCTCGAATCAGTAGGACTAACAAAATTCAAGTGAAAAACTACACTTACACATGATATGTTCAATTTCGATTCCATTAGAGCCTTAAATTTGTCTGCATAGAGAGATGCCAATGTGGGTCAATTTTAAGAACACAAAGAGTATACACAACATTGAAGCATGGAGTGTTGTTGCTTTGAAATGGATCTTTCGACTGAAGCAGGACATTTTAGAAACATTGCAATAAATATAAACTTTTCACTAGCGTTACCAACAAAAAAAATATCCAGCCTTGCTTTGAAAGCTCTTCTGCTTTAGATTTATGTTGCAAATAGTTCATCCAATAATTTATGTAATTTTTTGGTTTTGTCGTGCTCACCAAATCTAGAAATCAATTTAGCTATAACACGACCTCATTGATTCCAAGTATTGATGATGTTGAGAATAGAATAGGCTTTGGAGCTACACTTAAAGCCCTTAATATTTTGTTTTAAATAGGATTTTATACAACAAAAAAAAAACATGCAAATCATCATTTTTCGCAACTTTATCATTCATCTCTAAAAGTTAAAGGTCAATCCCGTTAAATCAGAAGTAGTACGCTATGTTACCCGTTTTCGAAACTCGTAAAAGTTTGAAAAAATTAATATTTTAAATTGAGGCCCTCGCAACGAAAACTTCAAATCTACCTTTAAAATATTGAAAATCTTATGTAGTGGCCATGAAATCTTTTAGAAGACACGTAAATATAGTTATATTACATATCGTTTTTTATTTGCTATGATTGGTTTACATTTTTTCTGAGATAGAAGATAAAAGTGCAAAAACTGACGAAATGAAAAATTGTTTTGTGAAAAAACCTCCTAAATATATAGGCCTATATCTTTCATTTAATTCTGGCCCATCGTAACATGGTCACAACTACATCTCTTCGGACCAAAGACTAGAGCAAAGTAAACATTGTCCCTAGCTCCTAGCAACCGATGTTCAAATTTAATTAGGACATGGACCGACTCTTTAAAAGCCAGGCTTTGGGTTCACCGATTGAAATACCAACCTCTAGGTGAGTATTCCTATTTTTAAGTCATAAAAAAATATTAATCAAGTAAAACTGAACTCTGACTATTATATATACATTTCATTACAAATTTCTGTTTTAATTATAGTCATATTTCAGTGAAATCTGGTGAAACAATGACGGCCACTGCTATGAGGAAAGAAGTGGAAGAAAAAAAAAATCAAAAAGAAATTCTGCCTGATATCCTAAAAGAAAGTAATTCTATAACAATTTATAATATTCTTGTAATCATATATATGAAAGCCAGCCAACTCTTTTCATCGTTCCGCCACTTTAGCATACCAAAGAGTGTCACATGTTCATGAATGAATCACCAAAAAAAATCATTCGGTTCATCTTCATCGGTTCTTTTCGTTTTCTTCATATGTTTTTTCGGTTTTATAAAAACTGAAACAATATAGAAACCATATGTAATTTGAATTTGTTACGATTGGTTTTTCGGTCTTGCGGTTTATGGGTTTTGATTATTTTGGTAAAAAGAAAACCACATAAAAATCATATGCAATTCGGCTTGCTTCGATTTTGATTATTTTCAGTTTTTCTTTTTTTGTGCACCAAATTAATTATATTGCTCAATCAATGTTCTGGCCATACAAACTAAGACACTCTTTTACATTGGAATTTTATCTTGAATTGTATCATCTTTGATTTAGATTCGATGAAACCATGAGTACATTCCAACATACTTTACCAATTAAATGTTAAGCATAATATTATTATGAAAGATATCATTTTTTAATTTTATTTCCTCTTCTCAAACGTATTGATATAAATGTTTTAGAAGAAATATCATTAGATTAAGAATATTTATTCATGTAACTTATATTAGCAAGAAGATGAAAAAAATATTGCAAAGATAGTTAAAAGCTAACCAAACAAATGATATTATAATAATAAAAGTTTATAAACAAAAAAAAAAGTTTTACTGTTTAACACCAAACCGAACCGAAACTAAAATATTTTAAATAAAAGTAGTCGAACTGGTGTTTTGAAGAAAACGAAACCAAAACGAATCACTTAATTACTGTTCGGATTCGATTTTCCGAGAAGATTTTTCTGCCCACCCTTAATTTATTACTACGGACATAGGTTTATAATTTATTTTTATCCATAAAGTAAATTATAAAAGAGGAAATACATTGTATAAAAAGTGAATATTTATAACACTAATAAACACACAATTGATCAACAAAAATATTCAACATTAATTTTAAAAATAAATAAAGCAAAATCCCGCTCGTAGAGCGGTTGCTCACCTAGTTACTACGATTGATGTACATTGAGATTCATTATTCATATTGTCCTCAATATTGCACATAGCATCATCGATCACCATTAAAAACAAGAACAATTGAGAAGGCGAAGGAGAAAATGAAATTGGAGTAGTAGAATCCGAGAATTTTATCTGGTTTTTCCCGCAGTTATTGGACTAATATCGCAGGACATATATATGATGAGACTGATCACCATGCTGACAGTTAACAACACCGGAACTCTTTTCATTTACGCTACAAGGTCCAAGAAGATGTCAGCAAATTCGGATTTACTTAGGTGTTTTCCATTGATGCACTTACAAGACTCTTTGCTCTCAATCATATATACTTAAGGAGCTATCTAGCCTAAACACCCACATCATTAGCATTAAGCAACTAAGATATTAGATTAAAATTTATAGTATTTGCCTGCATAGATCATTTAATCTATTTAACTCTTGATGCATCATTGAGAAGGAGGAGTACGGTATATGGCAGCGATAGTACGCGGGAAGAACATTTGCCTAACTCCCTCAGCTTTGATTATGGGAAAGATGATGCTTGTAGCACTCTGTGAAAAAAGAAAAATATCAAAGATCAAACTTCTTTGCGAGGTTGTGTATAGTAGAAGTAATTCTGTTCTAGAGGATGGGAAGAACCACATACCGAGATTATCCTAGCTCCAAGCCAAAAGCTTTTAATCGAAGGAAATGGTAGCATTAAACGACAAACAGCGTAGATCGCCACAGCAAAGAAGTGGAGAACTAAACTCAGAGGACGAGGGTTTAAACCAGATAGCAATGCAACTGGACCAGATGAGCAAACACCTCCAAGGCTAAGATAGTCGAAGCAAGCTTCACGCATTTCCGTTCTTGCTTCATCCGAAGATGCTAAAAAGACCTTATACAACGCGTCCGCCAGCGTATTAATGGTGGAAGCTACAGGCTGTTGAAAGGCCACACATAAGTCCTCTAAAAAATAATTGAATCAACACAGTAGAAGCGATAACTTTAACTAAAGGTGCTTACTTTTTGCAGTGTGTAAAAAGATTCAATATACTTAGACAAAGCTTCTTTGTCATTAAGGTTGCGAATTGGCGTTAGAAGATCACGGAGTACAATGATATCCGCCAATGCAACGGTCATCCCACCACCAGTTAAAGGATGTCTCATGTTGAATGCATCACCCAGAAGAAGAGCTCCAGGAGTAGGAATCGGATCAGCTGGCATGCTTCGGTTTGGCATGGTTTTGATATTACCTTTCTCAACCGCGGTGATGAATGCTTCACGGACCTCGGTTGGTACTTGAGGCGCAACCCGTGTTTTCAGATACTTTGCCATTTCGCCATTTCCAATGGGAGGAACTTTTTGACCCGGTACATCGACTAAGCAACGGACTTCAGAACTGCTGATGGGATACATTAAGATGGGTGATGGGTCACCGAGAACAACATGCCCGTGATTTGCAAATGGAAGTTCACAGTTCTCCAAGACAAGGCCCACAAAAGTAGATGGCCTATCCACCTGATAGAAATCAAACCAAAACTAAGTTCCACAAATCAAATCAAAAGCAACTACTGCAAACTAACCTTAGCAACCAATATATAAGACCACCTTAGGTTTACAAAGAGAGCGACGCAAGTTGGAGAAACAACCATCACATACAATTGTGAGAGGAGCAAATGATCTAAGCTCATTGCCCTCCTTTGTCCTGTATCGAACCCCTTTGATTGTCCCGTTTTCTTCAAGCAACGACGTAACCGTTCCTTGTTCCAATCGTACACTGATTCACAAACAAACCGTTAGAATCAAGCTGGATTCAATTCAAGAAACAATCAATAAGATTACTTTGAAAGAGTAGCGGCTTTTTCTCGCATTCTCTGTACAAATCTCCCATTGTGGAAACTTCTACCGGCTACATCCGAATCAAACGTTTCCAAAGGGTAAGAAAGTTTAGTATGTTTCCCATCTTTAAAGAGAACATAACCAAGAACTCGTTGAGCATCTATCTTCTTCACACAATCTACAATCACACAACGAAACTATAAAAAAAAAAAAATCGATTCCAAGTATATATATAACAGTTTAAGCTCATTAGTTAGTCTCTACCCTCAAGTCCAAGTTCGATTAACTTCAAGTAACCACCAGGTTGAAGCAATTCACCAACAATTCTGTCTTGCTCAGACAAATCTCTTTCTATAACATGAACTCTTCGTCCTTCCTTCAACAACCACACAAAAGGCCAAAATTCAGACAAGAACTTACGTCTTCAACACATAAAAAATTCAGACAAGAACAAGCGTATCTATCTCCAATGTTCCGGGAACTAAGATCACACCATTTTTGTGATCTTATTACAAGAAAAAAAAAAGAATATATTGAATCACATTATTACAAAAATAAATATAAAAAATTTCCTGAATTGAATTTAGAAAAAAAAAATTAATAATAATCCTAACAAATTTCAAGAACTCGAATTTGAATGAACTTTGGAGAAATGCAAAAATCCAAAATTGAGATTAGAGATTTGCCTTGCCGAGAGTATGAGCAAGAGCGGCACCGGAAACACCAGCTCCGACAATGATAACATCGGTGACGGAATCAGCCTCCGTCGCAAGAATATTCGATACGGTGTCGTTTAGGGAAACGACGAGTCCACGATTCTTCTTATTCCGATTCCTTATCACATCGTTAGAGTTCACGGCGGCGCGTTTGTGTCTCTGCTCCGCCGTTGCTTTCCCGCGGCGAATGTAGGTGGCTCCGGTGGTTAATCGACGAGTAGAGAGAGAGAATCGAGAAGAGGGACGATGATTTGTGTAGAGAAGCAAAGATCTAAGAGTTAATTGAAATCTTGGAAGGTTCTTGATTACGAATAATTTCATAATTTTGTTTAGTTTAAGACAGACTATGATATAGACCAAACTCCAAAGTCTCATAATACAGCAAAATATAGTTGGGCTTTAACAGAATTGTTTTTTTTGAGTGATGATAATTTTTCTTTTAAACTTTAAAAAGAAAATCTTATAAAACGAAAAATTAATAACATAGTTTGTTTATTTTATTTACTATATATTCGTTATTGTTTATTGTTCAAATATATTTTATTAATTCACAAAAGAAAGTATATAATCTATCATTATCATATATAAAAAGAAAACTGGTTATTGGTTGAGTGTTTAATAAATTGTAGCTGAATACAAATTTTTTTATTTTCCGTTTAGTAGTAAGTGTTGTTTTAAATATAATTTATACAATATTTTCACTTTATAATTATTTAATTACAAAATTTTCAATATGATGTCATAAATTATATTTCGATTATTTAAAATGTTATAGAAAATATAGTTTTTGCTCGTAACGGAATATTATTTATGTGAACGTATTATAGAACCACCAGAAATTATAGTTCCATTTCTTTCCTGAGGACGTGATCAGAATCAAAGTGGTAAAACCTGTTGTTACTGTTGATGATTTTTGGATCTGAAAATATAACAAATCAGGTTTTTAGCTTGCCATGGAAATTAATAAAGGTTCTCTTATCCATGTGTTTCGGTTGCAACCTTCACTCAATCCCCTGAAAGAACAAGTTTGGAAGCTCCAAACAGATCTGAAAATCATAGTTTTTGTGGAAGGTATCGAGTGGAGCTTTACCTGTTGATGATCTTCTCTCCCATAGAACTATGAAAATTGATGATAGTCTATTGGTCATGTTTTGTTCTTCTCCACTTTATCTAGGCAAGTTTGGGCTTTATCTGATTTCCCATCCCTTCAATTTGGTTTGGATAATGTTTCTGTTTTCTCCATACTTCATCACCTCCTAATCAATATAGATAATAGATGCCGGGTTAAGATTATATGATGAGATAGTTTAAATAAGATTTGACACTTCTAAATATTTGGAAATTTGATTCTGCAAGCAATTTTGAAAATAACGAATGATGGATTGTGCAATCAATTTTTTCATTAAGATTCTAAAATGAAAATATGGACTCCACCCACGGCTTGAATTTAGTATTATATACCAAAAATCTGTTTTTAATATATCCGATTATGCGAATAATTGCTAAATTCTGTAATTAGCTCAAACAAATATTCATTTAAACAACAAAAAAATTGCAAATAAAAAAAAAAACTTCCTAAATTAACTCAAAATAATAGCTAACTTCCTTAATTAGTAATCTACATTTTAGATGAGGGTCATTTACGATATTTTAATTTTTGATCTAACCGAATTATATGCAATCTCATTTTGTGGTTGTTAATATAAATAAACTCATATTTCAAACAATATTAATATTTCTAAAAATAATATTACTTATCGTTTATTAAGAAAAAGTATGCATAGTTGAGTATTATATATATATATATATATATATATATATATATATATTCTAGTCTTATTATATAAAGTATGGTTTTCAAAGTTAATAACTCACGAGATCTTGACATGTGTCAAATATTTCGATCTCAGATTTTGCCATGTGTCAAATAAATTTTTCTTTTTAATAAAAAAGGTAAAAAGATAATAATAAGAAAATTATAAATGTATACAGTTTAGAAATGTAAAAAGTTAATTATAAGGAAATTGTACCTAACTACCTATATTTCCATAAGAGATTTTGCCATCTACCAACCAAAATTTTTGTTTTTAACAACTTAAAATTGTTACAAGATAATTATAACAAAATTATAAATTTAAATAGTTAGATCGTAGTAAGAAACTATATGTATATATAAAGAAATTATATGTGTATTTTCCATAAAAATCAAAATTATAAAATTATGCTAAACATTTTATTTGTAAGTTACTAATTGTACAAGAAAAAAAATAAAAAAAATAGAACAAAGATTAAGGAAATTATACAATCAATTATTATTCCTATAAGAAAAAGGATTGTAAATAATCACCTTTATATAAATAGAAAGTTATCTCATATTTTCTCACCAAGCAAACTAATTTCTTCACACACCACCGTTGTTTTAACTTCATTCTATTGGTAAACTTTTTTTTTTGGTTAAAAAGTATTTTTAGGATAATATAATTAACTAACATTTGACCCAAAAATAATTAAAGAAAACATGAAATAAATACTAATAACACGAGTTAAAAAAAATTAGAAAACTAATGTTTTTTAGATATGTGAAAATTCAAAATGGCTCTCAAACAAAAGACAAACATACAACTTTGTATTCTAATTTGGAGAATAAAAAAAACATGAAATAAATACTAATAACACGAAAAATCTCAATTAAAAAAAATAATATTAGAATTCTGACGACGAAATAGAGACATCCATCAATGTCATTAAATAAAATAGCATGTCATACTGAAAAACAAATAGGAGTAGCATGTGATTTTTATGGAGGTGATGATGGTGGTGGTTGATGGTTACAGAGGTGGTGATTAGGTGATTTTAAAAAATAACATGATCATGTAAAATTACATGTATTTATCATTTGTTGCAAAAATATCATATCTATTATAAAAACAAACACTGTGAATTACGATTATTTTCTAAAAACAGCATGTGATATTCAGACCCAAGGAATATAGGGCAATTGAGGCTAATGAAGAATTATGAACGGCGATGGACATATATTAGAGTTGTTGTCGGAGAGGCTTGGCCTGATGTCAGAGAAGATAAAGAAAGTGGAGTAATAAGAGAGTTGGGAAGAGAGGAGAAGAAGCGATAACAGTGGTGTTGGTGTTGATGACGATGATTCAAGCTAGGTGGTGGCGGCGGCGATAAATATTGATGAAGGTGGTGGATTGAAATTAGCGAGATTCGGTATTGATACTGGTGGTGATTGTGATAGTAGTGAAATTCATTTGTGGTGTGGGTTAGAGTGGTGAGATTTGGTGGTGATGTCCGACGAAGAGAAAAAATGGAGATTGGGGAGAAAAAAGGGAGGGAAGGAGAAAAAAAAAAGAGTTCAAGCAAAAATAAGAGAAAGCTAATGAGAAAAATATAGAGATTTGAGAATTTTTCGCCGGCGAGCGGAAGGAATAAAGAGAAAACGAAGAATTGAAATTATTTGATGTAATACACTCTTCCGATAGATGGATGTAAATAACTTATTAAAAGTTAATAATACAACCTATGGACATTTATGACTTCATAACTTATAATAAGCAAAAAATTATATAATTTTTTATATAAGCCAATATTTTATTAGATGGTTTAATAATTAGTATAACATAACTACAAATAGTGTTTTATACTGCGCAATATGCATTATAAATCTAATAAAAATAATCAAATGCTGCATTATTTAAAATATATATGT
The DNA here is from genome assembly GCF_000004255.2 of Arabidopsis lyrata subsp. lyrata. NCBI lineage: Eukaryota > Viridiplantae > Streptophyta > Magnoliopsida > Brassicales > Brassicaceae > Arabidopsis > Arabidopsis lyrata. Next base: position 1,281,650 of record NW_003302552.1, read on the forward strand.
TTATATAATTTTAGTTATGCTTACAAAAATAAAATTAAAAGTTAAAAATGCTAATTTCGACCGGCAACATGTGCAACGCACGGATCCATATCTATTTCATATAATAACTACATATTAATTGAAAAGAATATACACATATAGTTTTTTCGTTCAATATACATTTATATAAATATATGAAGTATATATAACAAACGAGACTATACATGGTATTTATATTATTAGAATATATTCATTTACATGAGAAACAAAAAAAATTAGAAGAAAAATAAAAAACCTACAGCACTTAAAAGCAAAAAATATTAAGCTGTAGAAATTTAAGATCTATAGTCAAAACAAAAAATTTTTATTTTTTTTGGGCTGTAACTTTAGAAAATAAACCTACAGCTTGATTGGCAACAATTTAGTCTTTACAAAATTTGTATGGCTGTAAAAGGCACTTACAGCCCAACCAATCACACTCTCGAGTGACAAAATCAACCTCGGAAAGCTAAATTCCTAAAGAAAAAGCCAATATATAAAATGAGATATATATAAGTTTTTTTTTTCTTTTTTTGCTTCTAAATACAATAGATAGAAATTAGAAAAAATAAACCACATTTAAAATATCACATTTAAGTTTCTAGAATTATAAAAAAAAATGTTATTCATAAGAATTCATGCACTAAAAGAGAATATATATAATGAACGGTCATAGGATACTAAGTCAAATACAAAAGAAAAAAACGTTTAATATATGTAGCATATTATAAATAGACGTGTAAATCTATACAATTATCACTTATAATATTTATATTATATTTATATAACCGCTTTTTACTAATAGAATTACATATATTTTTTAAATAGTATTCTAATAAAAAACAATTTAAAATAATGTAATATACAAAACTATTAAAAAATTGAATATATATTACTAAACCCACGCAACGCGTGGGTCTATTTCTAGTAATATATAAAGACTGGCCAAAAAAAATTTCACTTACTACTACAATATATTAAAAATTATTCTAAAATATATGATATATAAAGTTTTGTACTAAATAAAATTAAACATGTGTTATACAACACGGATCATGATCTAGTAAAAGCATTAAACAAAGAACCGTTTAATTAGCAAAACTAGAACGTTTTAAGTATAACTTAAGAACTATTAAATATCATAAACATAGACCAAGCTCGTTAGTTTCAGATACTCATTATTCATAGCCTCGTTGATATTAGTTTCACTTGCGATGATGTAGTAATGTTACATAAGTCCATTAAAAAAAATTAAAAAATTAAAAAAACTTAACCCAAGAGATACTGAGATAGTATTGATTATTGAAGAACATAAATGGCCCATGTAACTAAAATCCTGGGGTACACCGGAGAAGACCATTAGACGGTCCAAATATAATTGGGAACCACGTGAGTCTGATAGATATTTGATACTCCACTCAATACTATATTTATTTCAAAACGACAATTCTCTAACTTCTTTCATACTAAAATCTCACTTAAAGCATTGCCCATCTTTTTTTTTTTCTTTTTGCAACGTTTGGTGGAAAATGCATAAATCTATATCATGACAAATTTTAGAGACACATGCACCACCGCCTTGATCATTTAGGTTTTATAATTATTTTAGCAAGATTTCACAAAATACCATTTTGATGGATTAATTTTCAAAATATATATGCCTAAATATTGCTAATCCTCCATTATTTTAAAGATGTACAATCTGATTTTCTTATTTTGGTTTAAATTAAGCTTTTCGATATGAACTATAAAAAAAAAAAAAAGAAAGATGAAATATCACTCAGTTTATTTTGATATTGGTTTAAACAAGGTTTTAGTTAAGTTAACTATAAATGCGTTAAAACTTAAACGTAATTACGTAAACCTATACCTATATTATAATAACTATATTTACAATTTTGATGTTACAAAACTAAGATTTTTCAATTGCATTTTCTTAACTATAGCTGAAATTAACTAAAAAAAGCTTAGATTTTACTTTTAGCATAACTGTTAAGTCATTACGTCAATTAAAATAACTGAAATGTTATTACAAAAAGCAAAAAGCAAATGAAAATTCCTTTCTTTAGGGTTTGAAGTTGAGAGACATGTCTCACGTGGTGTCCACATGTCTTTTATCTTTAAAAAGTTCATTGCTTGCTTCCACTATAATTATTTTTCTATATCACAAAAGTAACCACAAATTTATTAAAAAATACTAATACATCCATTTACATAATCAAAATAAAATCATACGTAGACATCTTACTTTTTTTTTTTTTCGTTCCTTTGACAATTATCATAAAAACATGAATACATAAATATGTAGTAACATGTCCGAGATCTTGATTGTGTTTTCGGTACCGTTCTTTTGTCTCCACCCAAAGCTATATAGTATATCTCTCACTCCCTCAATTATTACTTTATTTATTTTTTTATTTTATTAAATAAATATCCTTTCTTCAAAAAAATAAAATAAAAAATAATATCTACAGTATAAAGAAAATAAAAACTTAGCCTCGTTCTTCTCCCTCGGTCTCTCTCTTCTTCACTGAGCTGAAGCGATTACCTCCCATGGGAAAAATCTCTGAAGTGATTATTTAGCACTTTTTTTTTTTTTTTGTCTCCTTCTGAATCCATTTTTATGGATCTTGGAGTTCGTGTTTCGGGTCATGAAAACGGTTCTTCTCCGGGTCAAACTGAACTCGGATCTGGTTTCAGCAACAAGCAAGAAAGATCCGGTTTCGATGGTGAAGATTGCTGGAGAAGTTCAAAGCTCTCAAGAACATCATCAACTGGTGGATTCTCTTCTTCCTCTGCCTCTGCTAAAACACTGTCGTTTCATCAAGGCATCCCTTTACTGAGATCTACCACTATTGATCCTCGTAAAGGACAAGAACATATGCTTAGCTTCTCTTCTACTTCCGACAAATCAGATGTCTCACCTTATCTTCAGTACTGTAGAAACTCAGGTCTGAACTAAAAAAAAACTAAAGTACTCTGCTTTTTTTTTTACTTTCTTGAAATGGGTTTTGCTTAGAGTTTGATTTAAAGAAATGGATTTTGATTAGAGTTTGATTTAGTGAAATGGTTTAAGAAGTCTTGCTTGGGACATATTGGCTTTGTTGTGGTGTCAGGATATGGTTTAGGAGGAATGATGAACGCAAGCAACATGCATGGAAACTTGTTTACAGGAGTAAAAGGACCTTTTTCATTGACCCAATGGGCAGAGCTAGAGCAACAGGCTTTGATATATAAGTATATCACAGCCAATGTCCCTGTGCCATCTAGTTTACTTCTCTCTCTCAAGAAATCTTTTTTCCCTTATGGATCTTTGCCTCCTAATTCTTGTAAGTTCTCTTCCTTATCTTTTTTTATTAAAGATTTGGTGATTCCTTTTATCTTCTATACATTAGCCAAGTATCAACTTTATGCTATCTTTTTTAGATTATAGTACTTTGGAACAATAATCTTGTATGGATTGGTGATGGGTTTATTAGGGGAATGTTTGTTTGTTTGTTTGTAGCCCATTGGTGTTTTTATGAGATCTTGAGAGTCTTTGTTTTGTGTGTATATGATGTAGTTGGATGGGGCTCTTTTCATCTGGGCTTTTCCGGTGGTAACATGGATCCCGAGCCCGGGAGATGTCGTCGGACAGATGGAAAGAAATGGCGATGCTCGAGGGACGCTGTTCCCGATCAAAAGTACTGTGAACGACATATTAACAGAGGCCGCCATCGTTCAAGAAAGCCTGTGGAAGGCCAAAATGGCCACAATACTAATGCTGCCGCCGCTTCTGTCGCTGCTTCTACTGCTGCTGCTGTGTCCAAAGCGGCTGCAGGGACTTCGGCTATTGCCATGCGTGGATCAGATAATAACAATATCCTTACCGCTGCTATTGGAACACATCATCATGCCAATAATCAATCTACAGATTCTTTGGCTAACAGGTGAAAACGTTTAAAATCTCTTTTTGAAATATTTTTTGCCTTTTTGATATAACCTATCTTCATATTCTTAAGTTTTAATGTTCATACCTTTTTTTAACTTTTTTTTTCTTCTTTGCCCTATGAGTAAGTACTAAGTAGACCCACCAATTCATTATTACTACATCTTTTATGATTGTGACCACTCCTTATTAATTGAGGCTTAGGATTCCATATATTTGGATTTTTTGTTTTTATGAACTGTTTTCTCTCCTTTTCTTGATGATTCAATGATGCACAAATTAACAATTCTATTGTGAAATCTTAATGGTTGTTTGTTGCATCGCAGAGTTCAAAATTCTCGAGGGGCTTCGGCTTTTCCTGCCACGATTAACTTACAGTCGAAGGAAACTCATCCGAAACAAAGCAATAATCCTTTTGAATTCGGACTCATCTCCTCTGATTCGTTACTTAATCCGTCGCATAAACAAGCCTCTTATGCAAACTCTTCGAAAGGCTTTGGATCGTATCTTGACTTCAGCAACCAAGCGAAGCACGCGGGGAATCACCACAATGACGATTCTTGGCCTGAAGAGCTGAAATCGGATTGGACTCAGCTCTCAATGTCAATCCCCATGGCTCCATCTTCTCCTGTACAAGATAAACTTGCACTCTCGCCTTTAAGGTTATCGCGGGAGTTTGACCCTGCGATCCACATGGGATTAGGCGTCAATACCGAGTTTCTTGAGCCTGGGAAAAAGACGAGTAACTGGATACCAATCTCCTGGGGTAATAACAACTCCATGGGAGGTCCACTCGGCGAGGTACTAAACAGCACGACGAATAGTCCCAAATTTGGTTCTTCTCCAACGGGCGTCTTGCAAAAGTCGACATTTGGTTCTCTTTCTAACAGCAGCTCGGGAAGCAGCACCATCATTGGCGATAACAACAATAAGAACGGTGATGGAAAGGATCCGCTTGGCCCGACCACGCTGATGAACACTTCTGCTACTGCTCCTTCTCTGTGAAACTAAAAAAAAAAAACTAAGGACGATGGCGAAAACAAAACACTCTGTTTTTCTCTGTTTCTGTTCTTTCTTACTTGATGCATTGTTGTCGTTGTTGTTGTTGTTGTTTTCTTTCTATATAAAGCCAGAAGAAACTAAAGGAGAGATGTATTTTTTTTCATAATCTTTGTTCTTTGTTTTTCCTCAAAGACCCGTTTCTTCTCCATCTTTCTGAATTCTGAATCAATGGATTTATTTGTTCTCAATCATCAAATTCTTGATTTTATTGTTCCTCTTATAGCCGTTGAGCTGAAACCACTGGTTCTAAAATTGAAAAGTATACAAAAATTTTACATTTTACACTAAGTCACTAACCAAACATAATAAAAACCAGGGTTAGTGTCAAAAATTTGTGATCCTTAAGAAATTTTGAAGAGGTTTCCTAGTTGCAGACAAGAGGCAACATTGTTTGTGGATTGGACATAGAACACTTCTTCAAAACAACTGTCTCCAACTTTAGTTTTTTTGGCTCTGTTTCTTCAAAACCTCTCTCAAAAACAGCCGCCTCCGCTCAAAATTTCTGATCTTCGTTTGCCCTCTCCGGTGGCCAGCGCTCCTCGCCGCTGCCGTGAGAGGGTCTTTTAGCTTCTTCTTCGTTGTTGCAGTGAGTTCTTTCGATCGTTTAGCTCATGGATTTCTATGGAGAAAGGCTTTCCTTTGGCTGTGACGGTGAATCTTCTTGGCGAGGCTTGTTGGCTTCGTCGGTGGTCAGCTTCTCCTCTGAGAGTTGTTGTTGGGTGTCCGAGATCTGTCGATCTGGCGGGTGCTCGTTTCTGGTAAGTTTGGGCGAGGTTTTTCGCGAATCAATGGCCATGGTTTCGTCCGTTTATCTTGTCCGGTAAGCCAGCCTTCTAGTTCCGTGGGTTAGATGGAATCGTTTTAGGTTGTTTCTTTTAGGTCTTGTTGTGGTATGTGAGGCTTGAATTTATGGAGGTGGCTCTATTTGTGGTTTTTGAAATTGGATCTTTGCTCTACCTCTCCTTCGAGTCCTCTTGCTGGTCAGGGGTTGCGATTTGCTCTAGTTTCGTTCTTGGTGTGAGCCATTTTGATGGTATTTTGTTGCTGAGTCACCTACTAGCCTCTCTTTGAGTTTCCTTTGGAAGTTTTGGAGTTAGGTTCTAGTCGAAGCAGTGGATTCGTTCTCTAGTTCTTCTCTTGCGAGGACGTCGTCAGTTTTATGTCTGTAGGTGGCTGAAGCTGTTTCGACGAGTGTCCGCGTGTAAGAATTGTTGAGCTTTCATGGTTTCTCTCCAGTCGATTTCAAGGTTTTGCCTTGACCCTAGTGTTTCTTGCTCTCTCTGATTGACTGGTGAGGTGTGTTGGTAGTTGTATTTGTGTCTCTGGTCGCGTTAGATTCTTGCTTTCCTCCCTGCCAGTTTGCTTCTGGTTTGTCTTCGGTGTGAGGTATATCCGGTCTTATTGGTGCTTCTGGCGTTTACAGGTTCTATAGGGAAGCTTTGTGAGTGTCTCTCGTGCCTTTGTTCAATTATAGTGCTTAGATTGCTCTTTCTCCATGACGTTTGTTTCCTCTTTAGATTTTTGTTTCTATGTTTGATTTTAATCAGTTTCCCTGTACTTTAGGGCTTTGTTTCCCTCTTTTGGGCAAATGTTTCTGGGGACATTCATGTCGTCCGCTCCATCTTGTAACTCTCTTGGTTTATTACTTCAAACGAAAAAAAAAAAAAAACTACTTTTTGCTCTTCTCTCTCTAACCCTACCTTTTACTTATTCCTGTTTCTGTTTTTTCTTCAAGAAAAATGAAATTGATTATAAAGAGTGGAGGAGGACCAATCTCTCAATTTATGGATGGTCCATTCGTTTTTTAATTTGGATTCTTTTGTGTATTTTTGGAGATTTTATTCTACAACGTGGCATGTGTGGGACGATCCAGACACTTCCACTTGCACTAGACACGACAATTCTTACCGAATAAATATCTTCAATAGATGCTTCAAGAGTACAGTATTAGACAGTACTCTTATTGCTTACATTAACTTGCATCTTTATTTCTTTTCATATGATAAATTTAGAGGAGAATTAATAAATAACAATATTTTTCCAAAATCGTTCCTACCAAAAAAAAAATATTTTTCCAAAATGGTTAATAGTTTTGCATGTATTTTGTAAGCGACGTTATTCACTTATATAAGTGAGACAGTAAAATTTTTAGCAAATAAGCCATTGAGTTCAATGAAAACTGAAAAGTATGTTAATTATAGGAGATTTTTGATAAATTTCATCGGTCGATCCGGTCAGTCCCGGTTAAAACGCATCAAAGTGTTTTAGAGTGGACTTTTCCCAGAAGAGTCACCACACTATCTGTCCCGAATTTAGAATGTTTTCCGACTAATGTTAGAGGATAGTCAGATCGTCTGTTACTGGACTACTAAGTAAACTGCTTGGGTCTTTGGCCTAAACCCAGACTTCCACACAGACGTGTTTTTTTGTTTCCAGCGTAGATCGAACTTGGGTTAGTTCCATCGAACCTTGATAAATATATAATTTTGAAAGGTAGTCAATTAGTGGGTTGGTTAGTTACATATAATTTAGCCCACTTAAATCTATCTAATGGGCCTTGATAAATATGATTAGAGAGGCCCAAATACGAAACAACAGCAAAAAAACAAAGTCCATTATCTAAGTAACACTCATATTCTCATTTTTACACATAAGAGAGATCAAAAGAGAGACAGAAATAAAAATACTTCGCTTTGATCTGAATTTTTTCTTCTTTCTTTCTAAACTTTTTTTTTTCTTTCTATTTTTTCTCAAATCATTTGTTGATGATTGATGATCAATGATGGATTCTGCTGAAGCTGTCTGAGAATCAAAATCTGCCTCATCTCCAAGAATCTTCGTCTGAGAATCTCTTGTTCCGACAAAAGCCGATTGTTGTCCGTACATATCAGTTCGATGTTGTACAAAACGATTCGGAGCCGGTTTCCAAGTTCCCGGTTTTCTAAACCGAGTCGGTTTGCTTCGTCTTTTAGATTCTCAATGTGTCTTTGTTTACGCATCCTCGACCGCTTTGCTGATTCTCGGTTTGATTCCATCCGTTTGCGTTTACGGTCGTCAGTCACCTGCAAAACCGGCCGGTTCAATTTATTCCGGTTATGGTCTGGGGCGTTAATCCGGATTCTCGTGTTGCCCGAATCTAATTCGTCGGATTGAGGACTTGGTACGCCGTGGAAAAGGTCGGAATCATCAGAACCGGAGTTCGTTTTGATAGAACCGATACAAGATTCGTCAAAACCGTTAAAACCGGTATTAATTTTGACAGAACCGGTTTCGGATTCACCAGAACAAGGACTCGGTACGACCGGTTCGAGATGGATAGCAGAGAAGAGATCGGAGCAGTCCAATTCCCAAAGAGTGAATCCGGTCTGGAAATCCGATATTTGGTTAACCAAACCCGGTGCAGTAAAGGAAAAGGCCGGTACAGTAGACATCATAATGACCGGTTCAAAATTGTGTAATTAGAGAGATGAGAGAGAAGAGAAGGAGAAAAGGGAAGAATTGAATTGAAGGAGGCTGGAATTTAAAGAAAATTTTGATAAGGGTATTTTGGTAATTTTGAAAATACGATGTATGACCGTATATTATACGTATAACGACTTTTGAGTCATGTGGCACTATGTGGGGTTAGTATTATTTCAAACCCACTTTTATTTAAAGTAGGAAAACATTTCGTGGGACACCAATAGCTCTCGTTTATGGTCACTTTCTGAAAATAAAATAAGATTAAAATTGTTAAACCAAATGTTTTGTTATAGCTTAGTGATGAAGAAACAGTCCATATTTAACACATGCATTGTCCATTCATCTAATTTGTCGCCATTGTATTTGAATCTAGATTTAACAACAGAATAAAAAAAGAAGTTTAAATAAATAAAATAATTTGAGGCTCAAAAAAAGAATATGGTATCGTTGGTATGATTTATATGTGTAGTTGGTGTAATTAGTGTGGTTGATGCGATTGATATGAAACTACTAAACAAGAATTTTAATCAGAATGTTCGTTTTTGGTTTTTTATTTTTTTAAAAAATGTTAGATAGTAAACCTACTTTTATATGATTTTAACTAAATCCAGCTTTTTATTTTATATTGGTTAGTATCAAAACTGTTTTTTCTTTTCCACAAAATGTTTGAGTAAGTTGTTTATATGATTTTATACTAAAAACAATTTGAGAAACAATATATTAGTTGGTACCTGGTGTAACGACCAACTAAAAATAACTACTGAATACTGATATTTTCTCAATATGTTAAACTTTTTGTGGGTTTTATCAATCTTAATAAGTAATTTCCAAAATTACCAAATGACTTTTCCGAACTGACGATGATTCTAGATGGAATCCAAGACCAACAATGGTGAGGACAAAATTTAATTGGAATTAAACAAATATTATGTTTTAACATAAAAGTAATTAAGAACGAAAGAGAATCTTATCAAATAAATAATATGTCCAACAACAAATTAATGATTTTTAAATAAATTTTGTACCCTAAATTTTCGGTTAGCTAGTTTATTCGAAATAAGAAGAAAATAAAGAAGAGAAAAAACCAACAAAAAAAAAAGCCGTAAAAAACGCTCCCCTTTTTTGGGCTCTAGACTCTCTTATTCTAAAAGAGGTTTCATGTCTTCTAGAATATAGAGCTTCTTTGTCAAAACACGTTGCATCTGTCTGATTTTATCCGATTTAGGCCTTTTCTCGACCTAATTTTCCAAATCGTTCAAGAAAATTAGGTTCTTTCTTACTGTTCTTCCTTCTAAACCTGAGTCTGTGATTTGGTTTGGAAAATTTTCAGTGAGATTTCGTTTGAGCTGCCTGTAGATTCTCGATTACGGGGTATAGAATTCCTAGGCTTGCTTGGTGAGTTCTTGTCTCCGGTCTAACGAATCTACGGTGATTTCTCTTGGTTGTTGGCCTCTCGTTTGGGTCAAGCTTCGGTTCTGTTTTCGTAAGCTGTTTGGTTGTAGATCTGGTCCGCCTAGTCACAGTTGTTTGGTTTTCTGGCTCCGGTTCTAAGATTAGTTTTAGCTTCTGTGAAAGTGAGATGACGGCTGCAATGGATAAAGCTCTTATGGCAATGTCTCTTGAAGAAGAAGATGTTCCTTTCATCATGCCAGATCTTCCTGAGTTTAGCTCGTGTGAACGAAATGTTCTCAGTCTGATAGGTAGGATTTTAAACCCTGATTGTCAAACTATTTCAGGTGTGGTTCACAATATGCCAAGGAAATGGCAAAAATCTGCTCGTGGGGTGGCTTTGTCTAAGGAAAGATTTCAATTCATTTTCAAGAATGAATACGACCTAGAGGAAGTTTTGCAGAAAGGATTTCAAACATATAATGAATGGGCAATTGTTATTGAGCGTTGGTATGAAATTCCACCACCAGATTCTCTTCAATTTACTCATATATGGGTCCAAATTCGTAATATCCCTGTAAATTACTACACGGAGTTAGCTATATCGTCGTTGGGAGAAATTGTTGGTCAAGTGGTTCAAGTGGCTTTTGATCCAACGAGGGTTCAATCTGAGGACCATGTTAGAGTTCAAGTCAAATTCGATGTCTCCAAGCCTCTCAGAAAATCTAAGATTATCGGGCTTCCACATAATCAGTCAACAGAGATCTTCTTTTTCTATGAAAGAGATCAGAAACGCTGTTACAACTGCCAAAGATTATCTCATGAAAAAGAGGTATGTCCTATCTTCGTTAATGCTCGACAAGCTGCAGCTATTGACAGAAGACTTGGGAACAAGGTTCCAAAACCTGTGGCTCCAAGAATATTATCTGTGAATGATCCTTTATTTGGTGTGTTGCGGGAGGATCAAGTTGGGCCACATCCGGTTTCGGGTAGGCCAAAGATTGCTCATGATGTCCTAGAGGGGATGAGGCAGTATTTATTGGTGGCAAATGGTGAGGACAGAAAAATCAAAGAAGACAGAGTTAGGAAATCAGTTAAGGAAGCTGAAAGCTCTACTTTGACTCAGAAGACTGTTCTTAGTTTGGAACCTGCTCCAATCATTACTCATGATCTAGAGAAAGGTAAAGGTCTTGTTTTTGGTTATTCGTCTACTAAAACTGATCCAGGCTTCAATGCTACAATGGCTTCAAGGGGTTCAGCGCTGCAAATTGGTGGTGGCAATAGGGGATTATCCCAGAATTGCAGTATTTATTCTGATGCGGGTTCAGGTGAAGGATGTGCTGAATCTAATCAGTTTCTTGTATCTGATAAGAGCTATTTGATTGGAGTTTCCCATGCTGGGCCTTCCTTGGGTTTACTAAAGAAGACAAAATCAAGGAAAAGAAACACCAAGCATTCAAGGAAAGCAAAGGGTAAATGTGAAGATATTTGTCCTGAAGATGTGGTGAAGAAACAAGGATCTATTGCAGGGTCAGTTGAAAAGAGAAAGGCAAAGGATGATCTGGAAGGTGTCTCCAGTGCTGTAAGGGTAAAAACACCATTGATGGTCCCAAAGGAGGGACTGTCCAAAATCTGATGAGCATATTAAGCTGGAATTGTCAGGGAATGGGGCGGCCTCAAGACTTGACAATTCCTCGCCTCATGGAACTGCGTAAAAAACATTTTCCGGAGGTGCTGTTCTTAATGGAGACTATGAATTGTAAGAATGTTATTGTAGATATTCAAGTTTGGTTGGGGTATGATCATGTATATACAGTTGATCCGGTTGGTACATGTGGTGGCTTAGCTTTATTTTGGAAAAACAGTGTTGATATTGAGATCAAGTTCGCAGATAAGAATGTGTTGGACCTGTTTGTACAGTTAGGGTCTAACAATTTCTTTGTTTCCTGTGTGTATGGCAATCCAAATGCTAGTATGAGACAAGAGGTGTGGGAGAGATTGACTAGGATTGGGGCTTCAAGGAAGGAGAGTTGGTGTATGGTTGGAGATTTCAACGAGATACTCAATAATTCTGAGAAAATTGGAGGACCTAGGAGGTGTGAGTCTTCTTTTAAACCTTTCTCTACTATGCTTAGTGATTGTGGTATGACTGAACTGGCAAGCTCTGGGAACAGCTTTACTTGGGGTGGTAGAAGGCAAAAGTTGTGGATTCAATGCAAATTGGATAGAGGTTTTGGTAACAAAAGTTGGACGGGTATGTTCCCTGCTTCAAATCAAGGCTTCCTGGCTAAAAGAGGATCAAACCACATACCAGTTTTGGTGAATCTGGTTTCATCTCAAGCCTCTTATAAAGGGTCTTTCAGGTTTGATAAGCGTATGCTCCATAAGCCTTTGGTGAAAGAAGCGATTACCATTGCTTGGAACTCCTCTGTTAACTCTGCTGATGATGGTGTCTCTACTCGTTTGAGGAAGTGTAGGAAAGCACTGAGCAAGTGGAAGAAGGAAAATGACTTGAACTCTAATGTCAAAATTACTGCTCTTGAAAATGATTTAGAATTTGTCCAATCTGTAGCTTGCCCTTCCTCTATCAGGATTAATCAACTGAAGAACAGCCTTGTAGAAGCTTATAGAGAGGAGGAAAGTCATTGGCAACAGAAGAGTATTGCTACTTGGCTTCATGCGGGAGACAAAAATACTAAGTATTTTCATGCATCTGTGAAGAACACAAGATCAAAGAATGTTTATACTGTTTTGATCAATGGGCAGCCTTTTGGTTTGATTAACCCAAAAAGGGGTTTAAGACAGGGTGACCCCTTATCACCATCCTTGTTTGTCTTATGTGCTGAAGGACTAACTCACCTGCTAAACAAAGCTGAACAGACCGGAAGTATTAATGGACTTCAGTTCTCTGTTGATGGCCCTGCAATTCACCATCTTTTATTTGCGGATGACAGCTTGTTTTTATTCAAAGCGAAGGAAGATCAATGTGAAGTTGTCCAAAACCTCCTCTCTTCATATGGTAAGGTCACATGCTAACTCATTAATCTTGATAAATCTTCCATTACCTTTGGGATTAATGTTGATCAGATGGATAAAGGGAAAATTCAAGAGAAATTGGGGATTTTCAGTGAAGGAGGATTCGGTTCATATCTTGGTTTGCCTGAGTGCTTCAGTGGCTCCAAAGTTGATCTGTTGGCCTACATACATGACAAAATGAAAGCTAGAATGTCTGATTGGTTTGCAAAAACCCTATCTCAAGGAGGTAAGGAAGTTTTGCTCAAAGCTGTTGCCATGTCAATGCCAGTATATGCTATGTCCTGCTTTAAGATGCCAAAAACCACTTGTGATAAGCTCTCTGCGGCTATGGCGGCCTTCTGGTGGGACTCTACTGAAGACAAAAGGAAGATGCATTGGATAGGCTGGGACAAGCTGTGTCTTCCCAAACATGTGGGAGGTCTAGGGTTCAAAGATATCCAGGTCTTTAACCAAGCCTTGCTTGCCAAACAGGCCTGGAAAATCTTGCAGGATAAGGACAGTTTGTGTTCAAGATTTTTAAAGAGCAGATATTTTGAGGAAGGCACATTTCTTCAAGCTTCTTTGGGAGATAGACCCTCCTTTGCTTGGAGGAGCATACTTCATGGTAGAGATCTCCTACTTCTTGGTCTTAGAAAGATGATTGGTGATGGGGAAGATACATTTGTTTGGACTGCTCGATGGATTTTGGATGGTGTTATGAGAGCCCTACTCATGAGAAACATCATTTTTGATTTGGATATGAAGGTAAAAGATCTGTTGGATCCAATTGCTGGTACTTGGGATTTGGAGTCTTTACAGGAGCATTTCTTTCCCAGAGATGTTGAATTGATCTTAAAAATCAAACCGGTCATCTCCTCTGAAGATTTTCACGTTTGGGAACATACTAAGAGTGGAGAATACTCGGTTAAATCTGGTTATTGGTTTGCTTTTCAAAGAGAAAAGGTTGATTTGATTTGTGAGTTTCAAATGCAGCCTTCCATCCAACCGATTAAAGACTTAATCTGGAAAAGTCTCACTCCCACTAAAATCAGGAACTTCATGTGGAAAGTTATTAGTGGTGCTGTCCCTGTGGTTGATAAAATGATGAGTCGTGGACTTAAAGTGGACTCAAGATGTCAGAGCTGCGGGCATGAAGGTGAATCTTCAAATCATGTGTTATTTAACTATACGGTAGCAAGACAGATTTGGGCTATGTCAAACTTTTCCTTTCCTGCTGAAGTTTTTGACTCTCATTCTCTTTACCACAACTTCTTCTATCTCTTTGTATCTCCCAAAAATAATCTGATTCCTTTGGAGACTAGAAGATCTTTTCCATGGATTTTGTGGCAGCTTTGGAAAAATAGGAACCGGTTTTTCTTTGAAGGAAGAAGGTTTGTGATTACTGAAATGATTGCTAAGATTAAAGAAGATGCTAATCAATGGTTTTATGCTCAAATGCTTGAGAACATAGAGAACTTGTTGGAGCAGCCTGTTCCGGCTCCTGTTAAAGTGAAATGGGCTCCTCCTCCTCATGATTGGTTAAAATGTAATGTTGGATCATCATGGGACAGAACTGGAAGAATTGGAGGAGCTGCGTGGGTTCTTAGAAATGAGTTTGGAGAGGTGTTGTCTCATGCTAGAAGGTCCTTTGTAGAGGTGAATAGCAAACTCGACGCTAGCATTGTTTGTTGGCAATGGGCTTTGGAGAGTATGAAAAGCCTAAATGTTGACAAGATAATTTTTGGTTCTGAGGACAAGGAACTCATAGGTGCTGTTTGAAGACCTCCTTCTTGGCCCTCTTTTAAGTTTCAGGGCTTTCTTTTGACTGATCTCTTAAGGAATTTTTTGGTTTGGAAACTGGTTGGTGAAGAAAAGAGCTCAAATCTTGGAGCCCATCTAATAGCCAGAAGTGTAACAAAAGAGGATCGCCGCCAATCGTACGTAGCAACCGGGTTTCCTCTATGGTTAAAACATCTTTTAGAAAAAGAAAGTAGTATTGCTTAGTGTAATACTCATTGGGGTTGATCTACAATGATTGTCTTTGATCCGTTACCCATTTTTGTATGATTGCTCGTAATCATGAAATATATATCAATCTTTCAGTGAAAAAAAAAAAAAAAAAGAGAAAAAACTATAGCAACGGCCACATGCAAATCTTCTAAAGTAGTAAAGCAGAAATATATTTAAAAAACTTTTATTATATGGTTTGGTAGCATGTTAAATCCAAACTTTAGTGGCCATAAAGATGTATCATTCAAATGCTTCCCACATTAACATTAACTTCTCTTTTTATTACAAAAGAAAAATAAAAATTTGGTAATATATATTGATGCTATTATAGAATATAAGTAGGTGATTCTACATATTTCTACGCGCATCAACATTTACTATTGTCTAGCCCATTTGTTATTGAAATATCAACTCGTGTAAGTATTGTTTCACACGGCCTTGGTCTAACGGTAAGAGCGAATTAGAAAAAAGTTAAAAGGATAATACATGTTTGATCTACTCTAAAAACTAAATATATATATATATATATATATATATATATATGGGTAGGTTTGGACCAAAGACCTTAGCAATTCATATGATATTCAAGATTAGACTAATTGGATATCTCCGAACATTATTTAAAAACTATTCTAGACTCGGAATAAATAATATGGTAGTTTTGCTTGGAAAATTTACTATTTAGTACTTCAGTGCGCTTCTACCGGATCAGCCGATCGGATATATATAAACTTTTGTTTCCAAACTTGTTTAGGTTCGAAACCGAAAATAGGCTAGTAGACAAAAAAGTTAATAACATAGTAAAGAGTGAAATAAAGAATATAAGTTCATGGTTGATTTGATTTTCATGGTCTAATTCTAAATATTTTTTCTTGTGTGATTTTGATATATCATAACCTTTTTTACTTGGTTAAAAACTGGTCTTCCGACCTAGATAAGATAAATACTTCTTCCCCAATTGGAAGATGCCATGCAAAATAAATTGAATAAAAACACTCACACATGGTTCACACTTTAAGACGCTGAGATCTTTTGTCAGATTTTGGTTCACCATTCACAAAAATATATGGTTGAGTTTGTAAGAGTCCTTCAAATCCAACAAAAACAACATTCTCCAAAGAAAAGTAACTTTTTAGTAGATCTTAAAAAATATGTCCCTACAATTTAGTTATATGTATGTATGTATATATACACACCTTCTTATAAGTCATAGATCAACTTAAACCACAATGATAATAAGTTCAACAAATTTATCCAAAGATATGATACTCATATAATATATGAAACTTTTGAGATATGATACTTATATAGATACCATTTTTGATATTTATAACAGAGTTTCAAGTATAGTATGATAATCACTGTCAATGTACTTTGAGCGATTTAATATGATTAAAAATCCAACATAAAACTCGAGTTTGTCCGAATGACCCAAAAAGATTAACATATTAAGTCTAGCGAAGAGTTGAATGTAAGATATGTTTCATCAAAAGAAAAATCTAAGATATGATTTTCTTTATATGAAATTTTCTTCTATTAAATTTTTTTTTTGGTTATTTATATGATAAGTCACACACCGACTCTCCAAGACACGCTTTTGAATTTGGTGCGTTCCAAACAGATGATAACAACACCATGTCATACGACTCGGGTGGCCGGGTGGGGACGTGTTTGCTAGTGATAAGAGTGTTCTCAACGTTCAAAAACATTTGTTTGTTCGTATTAGTTTTTAGGCATTCAACTATCCAAAGAATTCACAAATTTGGTATACAAACAAAAGTTACATATACAAGAAATAGAAATATTTACTCAGATCTTATAGAAAGGTTGGAATATTACTAGCATATCATACATTTTTTTTAAATTACTCATATGTTTAGCGTCCTTGTGTAAATTACAATTAACACCCTTGATTAGTTTTTTTTTAATTGAGATTTTTTTATTCTTTTTTTAATCCATGTCACTAAAAGAAATAAAATTAAAGTCACGTCATTAACTTTCGGCTGAGTTATATGCTTTCCGGAAGACGAAAAGTTGCGTAAATTTACATGTCACGGCTAAGTTATAATGCTTCACGGAAGACGAAAGGTTGCGTAAATTTACATGTCACGGCTGAGTTATAATGCTTCACGGAAGATGAAAGGTTGCGTAAATTTACATATTACGGCTGAGTTATAATGCTTCACGGCTGACTTATCTTCAATGTACTAAATGATAAAATTTAATACTAGCATCAACTGTTATTTTCAGTTTGCTAATTAATTTATTTTCCGATTTTTCTTTTATTAATTATTATTTCTAGTTTTTTTATATATCACGGCTGAGTTATAGTGTTTCACAACTGATTTATTGGAGCATTGCGGCTGAGTTAGGATAACATTATTGCTGATTTGTCACGAATAGACATAAAACACATAAACCAACAGTCATGTTCGCCATTATCCGAAAAGAAAATTCCTGCAAACAATACTACGTCGGGCAAGTTTTAGCATTATGCTCAACTTGTTTACATCGAGAACATGTGTAGCTCAGCTTTAACTGATGGCTCAACTCCTTCAATCCGTAGTCATCAAACACCAACTTCACAAAGTTGTCGTGCATTGTTTCCGCATCTATCTGCACAACTCTACACCTTCTATCGTCGGTGTTAAATACATAATTTTGTTTTTTATCCAATTACCGGAAACAACAATTACCAGAACTGGATCAGTCATATCGGGATAAGGATGAACGAAAATGAAGAAGAAGGAGTAAGACGATGAAGAGTCGAGTGAAATTTAAGTTCTGGTGATGTGAAAAATACAGGTGAAGATCGACACGATGAAGAAAAAGACGAGTCAAAAAAAGACCTTTTGTATTTCCCTTGATGATGATGACATGGAATGATGACATGGAATGTTGCATCCAACGTCATTTTTTAATTGATGAAGTGGCAAGTAAGCCACCAAACGAAAATGTAAATCAGCCTAATTAAACCAGCAATCAAACAAAACTTTAACTCAGTCGCAACATGAATACTATTACAATAATTAAAAAAACAAAAAAAAGGGCAGCCAAATTCAGCCGTTTAATGTCGCAACTCAACCAAAAATCTTTAACTCAGCCGTGTCGTTTAATAAGTCGCCCATCATTGCATGCTATTCTAGTAATTAATCTTTCGCTACTAAGTCAGCCGTAATTAGTCCGAGTTTTCCGTTAATCTAGCTCATTACGGCTGATTTATGACACTCAAACATAAATCAGCCGTAACGTCATCCCATAACTAAGTCGTCTTTAATAACTCAGCTAGCCGGAGAAAGTTAAGTCAGCCGTGTTGAAGCAATAACTCAGCCAAAAATTTGACAAATCAATCATCGGGTGAAAACTCAGCCGTAATTTAGGCTGGGTTAAACTCGAAAGTCAACCATTTTCTCATAACTCAGACAGATTTCAGTAAGTCAGCCGTAACTCCAGGCTGAGTTATACTCGTAAGTCAGCTGTTTGCTCATAACTCAGCCGTTTTCCTTAAATCAGCCGAAACATACCGTAACTCAGCTGTCACTACTGCTGTATCGCTTTACGGCTGAGTTCATTAATACACGTCAGCGATTTCTGACGTGGCGACGCGGCTTTGCTGACGTGGCAGTGACATTCTTTGTAATTACGTTTTTTCCTATAACATTTAACAGGGGCACGCTGGGTATAAAAAATATACCCGAAATATAATAATAATAATAATAAAGATATGTATGTTTCTAGTCATTTCACTTAGGTGGTGTTATTCAATGATGGATTTTAATATAATTGAAATCCAACACTAATCCAGTGTTATTCAACTAGTGATTATAAATCTAACGTTAAAATCTGGTGTTATTAGATCTTATACTTCATTAGATTTTAAAAGTTTGGTGTTATTCAATGGTAGAGTTAAAGTCAATTCTTTAAGGTTTGTAAAATCCAGTGTTATTCAAAACTAAAAGACTTGTAAAATCTTTGTATATTAAGTCATTTCAAATGAAACCTCTTTGGAGTTTCATGAGTAAATTATTAGAATCAAAATCCAAGATATACTGCAGAGATTTTGAAATCCACACAAACAGATTCTTAAAACCAATGTCAGAAAACAAATCTAAACCTTAAAAAATTGACTTTAACTCCACCATTGAATAACACCCCCTTAAAGAATTGACTTTAACTCCACCATTGAATAACACCCCTTTAATTTGTATAACATCTGAGTAATTTTTCCAAATAGAAATAAGATATGTATGATAAATTGCGCAATTTGATTTAAAATTGTTCCTTTTTTTTTCTATCATTTAAGCTATGAATGGGGAAAATGGAAGCCGCTTTTTTTTTTTCTTCTTCATCAAATATATCCCAAAATAATACGTTTTTAAAAAATGAGAACAAAAGTAATAGAAATGTTCAACCGATTTTGAAGCGAAACATTTTTACAAAGAAAAATAGTTATTCACACATAATTTTCAATATACAAGATATTTGATGTGTTAAGGTAGGTTAAAAATACCTAAGCTTTTGTCTTTGATATTAACCGTATCGTAATAATTAAATAACCGTAACCATATTTAACCGTAACCGTTGTAACCGTAACCGTATTTAACCGTAACCGTTTTAACCGTATAGGTTAGAAAATTTTTATAATCGTAACCGGCGGTTAATAAACCGTAACCGCAATAACCGTAACCGTGGTCATGCCTATGTTAAGGTACGTTTTTCTTTAATAAAAACTCTAAAAAATTGCTCGGTTTAATTTTATCGATCATTATAATTTTGTTCATAAACTGTTTTTTTCATCATTCAAAATGCTAATATAATTTACTCATAGTTTAATGACTATTATATTTTTATTCCATTTATCATAGTTACCATTTTAGCCTGTTTTGTACCGTTCCTTAATCCGTCCTGCTTGATCTGCACTAATGATACTTATCACAGTTGATTTTTGTAATCCTTTGTTAAATTTGTGCTATCCATTTTGTTATCACCACTCACCATATTGATACTTTTATCAACTACATTAATTCAATGTCGACTACACCATATATTGGTAGATCCATTACATCCGTGTGGGAATCTATAGTGCTTATAAATTTGCATATATCATGTAGTCAAATGATATTTTGCTTATGTAGGTAGGTGACGCCATATAACTTTTGAATAAATTAAAATGGACTAATTTGTAAATGCTTTTAAGAAGTGGATGATGATTATCACTCTATCATCCCACGTTTCATACACGCTGCGACTTATATTTTGATTTAGTTGTTTTATGGGTTTGGTCCAATTCCACCACAAAACACTATGCACAACTGCAAAAAAATATTTAATTTAATTCCACTCCCGATTTCATCGGTCAAATGAGACTAATGAGTCCACCAAACTCCACAATTAGACTATCCATAAATAAAATAGAAAATTTGAAGTTATCAACGTGCGATAAGATCCCATTTTTGCTATATAATAATAAAAAAAATGATCAAAACAAAAATAGATTTGACTAAAATTTGGCTATAAATTTGAGTTTCACATAAACCAAACCCGTCAACACCTCTTCTTTAAGGATCTCTTTCCCTTCAAAGAAAATATCACAAAAATGGCAAACGTCTCCGCCCTGCTCACGATAGCTCTTCTCCTGTGCTCCACGCTAATGTGCACTGCCCGCCCCGAACCGGCCATATCCGTCTCTATCACGACTGCTGCCGATCCATGTAACATGGTTAGTCTAATCCACATGCCAATGCCATGACTCAATTTCCATACATATTTATATATAATCACAAACATATATGCATGCATGTAATTATAGCCATTTCTTAGCATGTGAAACCGGTGAATTCGGATTTGTGTATATATCAGAGGTCCTAATTCTTTTAAGAAAAATACTTAACACATCAAATATGTTTAGTTAAAAGTTTTGTAATGTATGATTAATTTGGCAGGAGAAGAAAATAGAAGGAAAATTAGATGACATGGTAGAAGAAAACTGTGGTTCCGACGACGAAGATTGCTTAATGAGGAGGACTTTGGTCGCTCATACTGACTACATCTATACCCAGAAGAAGAAGAAGAATCTTTGAATTTCACTAATTTATTTCTAACAAACTTTTGCTTAAGGTTATGTAATTTATGTCATCTTTAATTAGTATTTGTCACAAACAACATCAAGATATATAGTTATGGTTGTGATTATTTATATGTAATTTGGATTGTGGAAGTCGAAACTAACACAATCAAGATTTGTCTAGGGTTTTATTTTAGGGATACGATAATCGCGAATTCTCAAAGAACAACAGAAACGATTGATACCAAAGATGGTGTTCTTGATATTATTAATGAAAAAAGATGACTTTGATCGTACAAGAGTTTGATCGTAAAAGAAAAAGTGTTTGTGCTGTGAGAGCTTTGCGTAGTGTAATTTCTAGAGCGATATTGCCTCTCTTTTGCTTGAGCCTTGAATCTCTTTATATAGGGGCGATAAACCGCCTCTCCAGCGATATTCTCGGAAGATTTCCATTTATCTTGAAGTCGGCCAGAATATCGCGGATTAGGACAATTTCCTTATTCTTCGGAGTTTTCCGGAAGATTTCCTGATTTGAGTTGATCCTTCGCGATTCTTCCTTATCATTTTCGAGTTTATCGGAAATGATCCTTCTTTTTCGGAAATGATAACTTGCTTGGAAATGATACCTTTAGAGAAGAATATTCGCTAAGTCTTTGCTTCGGGCGATGATGAAGGCTTCGCCTCAGAGAACTTGTGCAACCGGCTCGGAAACAAGAGAGACGTGGCCTAGGCTCCCGAGGGAAAGCGGCTCGGGTTCACGGAAAGAGCCAGCTCGGGGGTCTCGACACAAACCGGCTCGGTTTCCCGAAGTGAAACGGCTCGGGCACTTGAAGGGAGCCGGCTCGGGTTCACGAGCCTGCTGACAGAGCCCGAGCAGACTATGGGTTTTCCCCGAAGTGATTGAGGCGATGACCCGAGGTGAGTGGCAATCTGACCCGAGGTGAATGACAGTCCGACCCGAGGTGAATGGCAGTTCGACCCGAGGTGAATGGCAGTTTGACCCGAGGTGTCTTCAGAAATTCCCTGAGGCGTTCGAAGTTCGGCTCGGTGCTATGGGATGAAATCCGACCCCAACAGTTAGCCCCCCAGCTCGTTGGTTCGAAGAGCGACCGATGAGCTTCACGACTGTTAATCCGAGCCGTTCTAAACCTTGTTTCGCAAAGTGTCATTCGGCAATTAGTGTTCTTGACGATTCAAATCTCTTTGACGCTTCATCTTCTCCTAACGCGTGTGACGGTTGAGATTCTACCTCGAGAAGTGGAAGAGTCTTCTGCTGATTCCCGAGACCCGTGCGGATGCGAAGTAATTTAGTGTTAGTCACGCGCTCCCGACGCGCCCGAGATTTGGGCGGATGCGAAACATTATTTAACTGGTGTACCCGACGCGCCGAAGCGATCTATAAATACCCGACTCTTGCTTCAGATTCTCATTTCGCAATCTGCAAGGAAAATTTCTAAGGTTCGCTTCTTTTCTCTCTGATCTTGAGCTCTTTAATTTTCTCTTGCTTTGCTTTATTTTCCGTTATCCCTCCGCCGTGCCAGATCTTGGATTTGGTTTTTCCGATTTCGAATCTTGTTTTTCCGATTCTTTTTAATTCACCCGAGCCGAAGATGTCACTCTCTGATTCGAGCGATTCGTCCCGAGGCAGAAACATTCCTGTTCACGAAAGGAAAATGGTCTGGAGCAGTCCCTCGGAAGGAAACGAGGCTAGTTTTTCAAACCGCTCCGAGCGGAACGGCGATAGCGAATCAAGGTCGTCAACTATGGACCAAGATCCGAGCCGATTCGTGGCTCGGGAAGATACAGTTGCAAATGTGGCTCGGGATGAGGATCTTCCGGATGATCCCGAGGCAACTTTAATTACGGGGAGAACGCATCCTCCGTCTAAGGACGAAGCTGGGGGCTCTCGCTGGCAAAAGGCACCCGAGCCGTCTGCGCTCCCTGTAAAGGCCGAGGCGGTTTCCTATGATTCCGATGCAGAGGCGAGAATGCTTCAGGCCAGGATGCAGGCGGCTAAGGCTCTGCAGCTGAAGACGAAGCGAGCCAGAAAAATAAAAAGGCCCGACCCCCCTGGTTCTACGCTATCCACCGAGGATTCCCTCAGGGAATTAAGAGCTCGGTTTGGTTTTAGCGAAGGAGTAACGATGAGGCTTCCGACTCCGAGCGAACGAGCCGATAATCCTCCCGAGGGGTTCTTCACGCTGTACGAGGGATTTTTCAGTTTTTGTTTCCTGTGGTTCCCTCTCCCGAGGCTGATCGTCGAGTATTTGTGGTCGTACAAGATTGCGTTGGCCCAGATCTCAACCCGCGGATTGCGGCATCTAATCGGGATTTTAGTTAGGAGTTTCGAGGCGGACAAAGTTTTGTCCCTCGGGCATCTAAGGAATTTCCTGGAGGTTCGTCGTAGCCCGGGTCCTCTGGAAAAGTACTACATCTCGCCGAGCAAGAATAAAAAGATCATTGGCGGGTTCCCGAGCAAGGACGAGAAATACACCGATCATTTCTTCTTCGTCCGCGATTGACGAGGATTCCGTCCCCGAGGGGTGCCTTGATAAAATTGTTGCGAAATGGGGCACAATCGGTAGGTTACCCGAAGCGTTTTTTTTTTTTTTTTTTTTTTTTTTTTTTTTTTTTTTTTTTTTTTTTTTTTTTTTTTTTGAGGATTGGATCGATTTATTCTAACCGGTTTTGTTTTCGTTTTCAGATCGTAACCCGGCGTTCCTCGAGCTTATCCCCGAAGATCTTCTAGAAATTCACGAGGAGTTAGCTTCGCGGAAGTGCAACTGGACCAAACATTTCACGCTTAAAAGAGTTGAGAAAGCGTTGAGATTACTCCGAGGCGTGTCCTGTTCGTCCTCGTCATCTTCTTCGGATCACAGACTAAGTGGCTACATGGAGATGCAAAAGGCGAAAATGACACTAAGGGAGAAAAAGGCTGCCGAGAAGGAAGCGGCCGAGCAGAAAAGAGCTCTCGAGGCGGCCTTCAGACCGTTGAGCGAGGGGTCCAGAGGGCCCGAGGCGTCCGATCTTCCGGAGGCGTCTGGCAGGCCCGAAGCGGTTAAGAGCCCCGAACGATCTGGGGTTGTCCGAGCGGTTGCTTCGGTTCCTCCCGAAGCGGTCGGCGATGTCCCAGCTGGGGACAGTGGAGTTCAGGCTCCCGAGGTCGAACACACCGAGGTGGTGGTTGGCTTGGCTGCTGGCAGACAGGCCAAGTCTAAAGGAAAGCGCCCTCGGGGTGAACACTCCGCCGATAGGAGGAAAAGGTCGAAGAGCGACCATGGCAGCTCTCGACCGATTTACAAGGACAAGATGGCTTCGGCCAATCTTGTTGCTTCGTGCGCATGGCCGTTGCTGACGGCCCCTGAGAATCTGGCCGAGGCGGAGAGATACGCCGAGACTTCGGCTAATTTTCTGAAGGTAAAGATTTTTTTTGCCGAGCCTCTTGTTTCGATTTCTTTTCCGCTCCTAACATGTTATTTTATCCCCAGGCTTTCTCCTCAATGAACACGCTGGTTCGTTCTTACGAATCTGCGAACCGTCAACATGAAGCTGCCAACGAGCGGCTTGAAATAGCCCGTGCGGAGTCGGAGAGGAGAATAGCCGAGGCGATTTCGGCGAAAGAAAATGCGGAGGCCCTTGTCGCAGCTGAGCAAGAGGCGAGGCTGAAAGAGGCCAAGGAGAATGCTCGAATTCGGCAAAAAACCGAAGCAGAGGTCGAGCGTCTCAAACGCCTGCTCGCCGAGGAGAAGTCTCTTCGGGAGGTCGAGGTAGCCCGAGCCAGGAAAGCTGCGAAAAGGGCGGTTACTGAGGAGTTTGCCAAGCAGATCGGGACGATCGAGGCGAAACTGGAACAGTTTGACCAAGTCGCCGATCGTTACATGTACTTCTCCCAGGCCAAAGCGAACGCCGAGCTGATCGCCGAGCTCGAAGGGGGAAAGTCGATCGAGGATGAGAAGAAGGAGGTGGAGGCATGGAAGGAAGAGTTCGGGGATGCCGAAGCGGAGTATTCTCGGCTCGCGGTTGAATTGCTCGGAACTTTGAAGGTTCCCCCGGTTTCACCCGACTCTGCTCACGATAGCCTCGGAAATAGGTCGGTGGAAGGCGACGCGACCGAAATCGGAGTTACCGATCAAGCAGGAACGTTCCTGGATCCTGCGGCGACGCATGCCGAAGAGCGAGACGAATAAACCCGAGGCGTCTCAAACTCCTTTTTCTTCTGTTTTGTTGTTTTTCTTTTTTTTTTGTAAAACTTATGCCTGGATGGCTTTATCCTTTGAATATTATGTCGAAGTATTATTTTTTTTTTTTTTAAACATTATCCCGAACTGAATTCAAAACTAATGTCAAGTATTTGGTTTTATCCTTCGAGCCGAGAGCAAAAAGAATCATGCACCGGTGTTAAGTTAACCGGGTTTAAGAATTGCTCGTTGAGAAGCCATATCCAAACGTCTTAACTTCCGAGCCGAAAATGAAACGAATCGTGTACCAGTGTTAGGATAACTGGGTTTTGATTAAGTAGGACTAATCTTTATCGGTTGCGACCCGAGCTGATATAGTCGAAGCCAGTGCTTAGAAGCGGACTGGGGTACCAGTGTCGAAGTCAACTGGGTTTTCTGAAGACAATTTCTTTATGGCAGGATATCTCCGACCGAATCGTCTCGACCGTTTATATAGCGCGCTGTAACCGAAGCGGTGAAAAGAGCTTTTTCTGTTCGGGGACGTGGCCATCGTCCGAACGAACTTTTAGCTTTATAGGTCGGTAAGGTGACCGTGAAAGTTTCCGAGGTGACTTTTAGGATAGATGTCGAGGTGGATAAAATTAATGACCCGAAGGGTAAAAACTAAAGAATTAGTTAAGTGGGAGTATATGTATACGGACCCACTCCCCCCTTTTTTAATTAGGGGGGTAGCTGAACTCGTCCGAGGACGAGCTGCCTACGTACCCTTTTCAGGGATCAAGCCACCCCGTAGTTCGAGTACATGCGTACCTTAGGTTTTTAGCGGTAGTATTTCCTCAGATGCATTGCGTTCCAGGATCTAGGTACCGCTTTGCCGTTCATGTTGATGAGTTCGTAGACGCCGGGACGGATCACCTTTGCAATCGTGTAAGGTCCCTCCCAATTCGCGCCGAGTTTGCCTGCGTTTTGCTCGGCGGTATTTTGGAAAACTTTGCGCAGTACGAGATCTCCTTCGTGGAAACGGCGATGTTTAACGTGAGAGTTGTAGTACCGAGCCGTTGCGTTCTGATAGTTCTGCATTCGGACCAAAGCCGAATCTCTTCTTTCGTCAATTAAGTCCAGCTCGTCCAGCATCATCTGAGTGTTGGAATTTTCCTGCTCGGGGAGAAAACGTCTTCTTAGTCCCGGGATCTCGGCTTCGGTGGGAATCACGCACTCCGTGCCGTAGACAAGGGCGAAAGGTGTTTCTCCCGTGGCTCGCCGTGGCGTGGTTCTGTGTGACCAGAGTACTCCTTCCAATTCGTCGGCCCAGCGGCCTTTCTTTGCGTCGAGGCGCTTTTTTATTCCGTCGAGAATCGTCTTATTTGCCGCTTCGGCCTGTCCGTTCCCCTGAGGATACCGGGGCGTAGACTTGCTGAGGCGAATTCCCCATTTCTCGCAGAATCCTTCGAACCGAGCCGAAATAAACTGCGATCCGTTATCTGTAACGATCTCGTAAGGTATCCCGTGGCGGCATATGATGTTCTTCCAGACGAAGTTTTCGACCTGCGCGTCTTTGATGCTGGCGTAGGAGTCTGCCTCGATCCATTTGGAGAAGTAGTCTGTTAGTACGAGGACGAGTTTCTTCTGTTTGGAGTTGTGTAGAGGTCCGATGATGTCCATGGACCATCGCATGAACGGATAAGGCGAAGCGATGGAAGAGAGGAGCTCGGCGGGTTGATGAATGGTTGGTGCGTGCCTCTGGCATTTATCACACCGTTGAGAAAATTTCTCGCAGTCTTTGACCATCGTCGGCCAAAAATATCCGTGGCGCTTGATCTTTATGGCTAGGGCTCTTCCGCCAGAATGGTTTCCACAAGATCCGCCGTGTACTTCTTCCATGACTCTTCGAGCTTCGTTTCCTTCGACACAGACAAGGAGAGGACCAGAAAATCGCCATTTAAAGAGCTCTCCGTCGATCAGAGTATACCGAGCCGCTTTGGCCTTAAGCTTCCGAGCTGCCCATTTTTTAGTAGGAACTTCTCCGTCGGCGATGTAGCTTCGGATGGCTCCGATCCATTTGGCGTCGCTTCCGTATTCGGGCTCGGTTGCATCCGTAGTTTGCTGGTCCAGCTGTTCGATGTCCATTTCTTCCGGTTCTTCCGTTTCCCGAGCTGTTAGAACTTGATCTTTGCTATTATCTTCAATGCTCGGCTTTTCGATGAATTCAACCGGTATGATCCTCTTCAGATTTGGGTCGGAGGTTGAAGCTAGAGCCGCTAAGGCATCGGCTGATGTGTTCTCGCCTCGTGGGATTCTGTTCAACTCAAACTCTCCGAACTGTTTCGCCAAGTCTTGCGTGAGAGCAAGATATGCTTCCATTCGTTCGTCGCGAGCCGCGTATTCTCCATTGAATTGATTAGCCACGAGCTGGGAGTCGCAAAAGGCTCGCAGCTTGTTGATCTTAAGTCCCCGAGCCAGCTTAAGTCCTGCTATCAGCGCTTCGTACTCAGCCACGTTGTTGGTCGCGTCGAAATTTAGCCGAAAGGATTGTTCAAGGATTTCACCCTCTGGTGATGCGAGGCGGATTCCGACGCCAGAACCTTGTTTTGAGGACGAGCCGTCGACGTGGAGATTCCAAACAGCGTTGGGTGACTTTTCTCGGACGTTTTCTGTTGGCAGCTCGATGATGAAATCGGCCAGGACTTGAGATTTCGCGCATGTTTTGTTTCTGTATTCGATGTCATATTCGCTGAGTTCTACTGCCCACTTGGCTAAGCGTCCCGATTGGCTTGGACTGTGCAAGATGGTTCGGAGCGATACGGGCGCCATGACGACAATCGAGTGAGACTGGAAATATGGCCGTAGCTTCCGAGCTGACATTACTACGGCGAGGGCGAGTTTTTCAGTCTGTGGGTAGCGTGTTTCCGCGTCGGTGAAAGTTTGCGAGACGTAAAAAATCGGCTTCTGCTCCCCTCTGTCTTCCCTGACTATGACTCCGCTTATAGCCGTGTCGGAGACTGCGATGTACAGGAATAACGGCTCGCCCGGGATTGGTTTCGCTAACACCGGTGGATTAGCCAAATATTTCTTCAGCTCCTGGAAAGCTTCTTCGCAGCGATCGGTCCATTCGAATTTCTTGTTCCCGCGCAGAGTATCGTAGAAAGCCAGGCATTTGTCAGTGGATCGCGAGATAAATCGGTTCAAGGCTGCGACTCTCCCGGTGAGACGTTGGACTTCGCGCTTGTTCTGCGGTGAGGGCATGTTTAGTAGGGCATCGATCTGTTTCGGGTTCGCCTCGATGCCTCGGTGTGTTACGAGATATCCCAAGAATTCTCCAGACTTTACCGCGAAACGACATTTTGCCGGGTTAAGCTTCATGTTGTGCTTGTTGAGCTGACGGAAACAGTCGCGTAGATGGGCTATGTGGTCGCTTTCTTCAAGAGATTTGACTAACATGTCGTCGATATAAACTTCCATCGTCTTCCCGAGCTGTTCGGAGAACATCCTGTTGACGAGTCGCTGATACGTCGCGCCGGCGTTCTTGAGTCCGAAGGGCATGACTTTGTAACAGTAGATACCTCGGTCTGTGATGAATGCTGTCTTCTCGCGATCGTCGGGGTGCATGAGAATCTGATTGTATCCTGCGAAAGCGTCCATGAATGATAGCAACTTATTTCCCGCGGTTGCTTCCACTAAACGATCGATATGTGGGAGCGGAAAACTGTCTTTAGGGCAAGCTTTGTTCAGATCGGTGAAATCAACGCAGACTCTCCACTTGCCATTCTTCTTTTTAACCACGACAGGATTTGCTAACCAGTCCGGATACTTTGCTTCAGAGATCGAGCCGATCTTCAGGAGTTTTTCAACTTCGGCGTTCACTGCATCTGCACGATCCCGACCCAATTTTCTTCGCTTCTGCTTGATGGGCTTGAAAGATGGGTCAACATTCAGCTCGTGGCAGATTACGTCGATGCTTACCCCAGGTAGATCTTCAGCCGACCAGGCGAATGTGTCGATGTTCTCCTTGAGGAATGAGATGAGCTCGGTCTTGAGCTCCTTGGTTAAGTCGCTGCCAATTTCCACACATCGTTCAGGTCGTTCGTCGTCGAGCCCAATGGAGATTACAGGATCCGAGGTAGGCTTCTTCTCCTCGCGCGCCTCCTCGATCTGTAATTGCTATAACTGTTTAGATATAGCCTTCTCTTCACTCCGGCCAAGTTTCGATTTCTTGTGATCTGTTTCAGCCTTCACTTCAGTGACAGGATTTCGGAGTTTGTGTGCTGCCATGAAACACATCCGAGAATTTTTCTGGCTGCCCCAAATCGTTTTCACGCCATTAGGAGTCGGGAACTTGACACACAGATGGTATGTTGATGCGACAGCTCGCATTAGATTTAACCACGGGGTTCCCATTATGACGTTGTAGATGGTAGGTCGATCGGTGACTGAGAAGTTGACTATCTTTGTTACCCCGCCGGCTCGGACTGGTAGTTGGATGGTCCCAAGCGTCATCAAAGTTTCTCCTGAAAATCCGAGGACAGGCCTCGGGGTCGGGATCACCTGTGACATGTCGATGTTCATTCGTTGGAGTGTTTCGCGAAAGATCACGTCGATGGTGCTGCCGGTGTCAATTAACACTCGGTAAATATCATGGTCTCCTATTGCCAACGTGACGACGATTGGATCGTTATGAGGCATGTCGAGCCCGTTCGTCTCGCTTTCTTCGAACGTGATCACGTCGTTAGGTCGATCAAGGCGTCTCGTCCAGTTGCTAGGCGTCTCGGCTCGGCGCTGATAAGCTTTGATTGCCGCAACGGTGTCGGGACAGTATGGTGATCCACCCATTATGGTAAAAACCTTCTGTCGCGTACCATCTCGGTCTTCGTCTTCTGTCCCTCGGGTTCTTTTCTGAGACTCCTGGTTCCTTGGTTCGGGATCTCTTCCCGGGTTGGTCTGCTCGGGCTCTGGCTCTGGCTCGAGGTCCTTAAGAGTAACGTTTGTTCCGAGTTCTCCAGCTAGGAATTTGGTTGCTAACTTGGCTCCGAGGCTTCGGCATCTCGAGGTATGATGGCCGAAAATTTTGTGGTGTTCGCAATATTCTTGATCGTTGCTCGGTGGTTGATCCCTTGTCCAAGTGAAGGATTCTCTTCCTCGCCCACGGCCTCGGCCTCTACTGCGGCCACGGCCTCGGGGCGTGTCAATCTGGTAGCTATGGTATCCTGAGAAATTGCGCCCTTCGTGATGCGTATATGTACTGCTCTCACGCGTCTTCTTCTGGATTGGAGGTGCCGCTTGGGCTTTCTCAGTTTTCTCGGTTTTCTCGGCTCGGGACGCCTGTTTCGTCGGCTCGTGCCTTTTTGCTAGTAGCGCCATTTCCTCTTCGTGGGCGACGAAATCCGAGGCTCGATGCAGCGCGTCACGAATTGTTGTTGGTTTAGACAGGTTCAACTCTTTTCTGAATTCTGACTTGTACCAGAGAGCTTTCTTCAAAGCCGAGAGAGCTGCTACATCTGTGATTCCTTCGACCTTGGCTAGCGTTGATTTGAAGGTCTTGAGGAAATCCCTTAATGGCTCGGTGGGCTGTTGGGATAAGGACCATAGATCCGCATCGGAAGTTCCGGGGTCGATGAGCACGGAGTATTGTTTGAGGAACGATGTTGACAGCTCGTCGAAACTATCAATCGAGTTTGGTTCCAATCTTGAAAACCACTCTAGTGCGGGTCCTTTGAGGTGTTCCACGAACAGTAAACACAGACCCGCATCCTTTTCTCCGGGCTTGAACCTGGCTCGGGCCACAGATATTACGAACGATTTAATGTGGCACTTTGGGTCGGTTGATCCGTTGTAGGAGTCGATTCTGAACTTTCCCAGGTTGGACATCGTCGTCTCAGAAATTCTTTTGGTGAAAGGCGTATTCCGAGATTCTTCCAAAATTCGGTCGATGTTCGGCGCGGAGGATGAGACGCTATGTATCTGGGTTTTGACGAGCTTCATATCAGCTTCCGCCTTGGCTAGGGAGGCTCGGATCTTGCTTAGCTCGTCTTCTCTTTCGGATTCTTCGGCCCACCTTATGTTTTCTTCAGTTTCTTCGTCATCAGTAAGGTCTGTTCGCTCGGCGGAATTAGCTCCGGCTCGGGTACGCTCATCCTGAAGATCTGGCTCGTCTGTCAAGTCCACTGCGTCCGGCTCGGTGGGATCGTCCTGGTCCTCGCGCCTGACAGGGTCGGCTCGGGTTGCGACTCTGGTGTTGCCGGTTGGTGTCGCGAACGTGAGTCTCGTTGGGTTGATGCCAGGCAAGTCCCTCCGAGCTCGTGGTGGCCGAGTTTGGAAACGTGTGGTTTTTTGTTGCCCGCGTGTTGCGATTTCGTCGACTCGCTGCGCCAAGGTTTGGTTGGCTTTCTCTTGGTCGTCAGTTTTCTTCTGGAATTTAACCATCAGATCTTTCAGTTCGGCTAGAGTCGCTAGGATCGTCGGATCGGCGGGTTGAGGGTTCTGAGGGTTCGGAGGGTTCGGGATTCCTCCTCCAGCTGGTGGGGTCTGACGACCGTCTTCGGTCATCGTGCTTTTCAGTAATCGAGTTCTGCGTCTTAGGGTAAGAGAATTCTAAAGTATCCCCACAGACGGCGCCAAACTGTGGAAGTCGAAACTAACACAATCAAGATTTGTCTAGGGTTTTATTTTAGGGATACGATAATCGCGAATTCTCAAAGAACAACAGAAACGATTGATACCAAAGATGGTGTTCTTGATATTATTAATGAAAAAAGATGACTTTGATCGTACAAGAGTTTGATCGTAAAAGAAAAAGTGTTTGTGCTGTGAGAGCTTTGCGTAGTGTAATTTCTAGAGCGATATTGCCTCTCTTTTGCTTGAGCCTTGAATCTCTTTATATAGGGGCGATAAACCGCCTCTCCAGCGATATTCTCGGAAGATTTCCATTTATCTTGAAGTCGGCCAGAATATCGCGGATTAGGACAATTTCCTTATTCTTCGGAGTTTTCCGGAAGATTTCCTGATTTGAGTTGATCCTTCGCGATTCTTCCTTATCATTTTCGAGTTTATCGGAAATGATCCTTCTTTTTCGGAAATGATAACTTGCTTGGAAATGATACCTTTAGAGAAGAATATTCGCTAAGTCTTTGCTTCGGGCGATGATGAAGGCTTCGCCTCAGAGAACTTGTGCAACCGGCTCGGAAACAAGAGAGACGTGGCCTAGGCTCCCGAGGGAAAGCGGCTCGGGTTCACGGAAAGAGCCAGCTCGGGGGTCTCGACACAAACCGGCTCGGTTTCCCGAAGTGAAACGGCTCGGGCACTTGAAGGGAGCCGGCTCGGGTTCACGAGCCTGCTGACAGAGCCCGAGCAGACTATGGGTTTTCCCCGAAGTGATTGAGGCGATGACCCGAGGTGAGTGGCAATCTGACCCGAGGTGAATGACAGTCCGACCCGAGGTGAATGGCAGTTCGACCCGAGGTGAATGGCAGTTTGACCCGAGGTGTCTTCAGAAATTCCCTGAGGCGTTCGAAGTTCGGCTCGGTGCTATGGGATGAAATCCGACCCCAACATGGATGATGTATGGTACAACTATAGCTAGAAAGGTATGTTTTCGAAGTTTAATTTGACCATAAAAAGTTTACATTGTAGTGATTTGTAATAGTGTCGTCGCATATATGTGTTGACAAACAAAAAAAACACATGAAATAATTCGAGTAAATTCATATATAAACTATAAAATGGAAAGTGGATTCATGGAATGTTTTTATTGAAAATACATGTTGTCTTGTTTGATTAATTGGACGGGACTGCTAAATTTTTGTTTCATATAACTAGCAAAAATCGATATGTCAGATCATTTCTGAAGAATCAAATTATTCATACTGATTGCTAATTAGCCATTACTATTGTATATCTACTAAAAATTATACCAGATTTTGATGGACATATTAACTATTATATGCGTTGAACTTCAAAATTCAAATTAACAATTTAACAAATATTAAAACATTGTAAAATCCCACGAAACAAATGCCAAACAAATATCCACTTTTCATTTTATGCTAAAATGAAAGAGTATCCTCTTAACATTTTGATCTTGTTGTCTTTTGACTTCTTGTGTAGATAAGTGTTCTACTCGGCTAACACTTCTCTTTGTCCACCTTGATTGTGATATACGTCTTGGATTCCACCAAGACAAGACTCACGGTTTCACGGCTAAGAAGCTTAGGCGGAGTTGGTTTGAATGGAGGGTAACCGGTTTGATGCTTGATTCCACAAACACCGAGGGTGGGAGACAGGGATTCAAGGGCTATTTCTCGCGAGAATCCAAGGCTCCACACGAACACCAAGTGATTTGATTCCACAAAACACTTAAGAACTCGCAAGAACAATTATATTGATTCCAACTTGAAGTTGAAGCAAAAACAGACTTTGATTGATTGATAAAACGTAAATACAAAGTAGGAAAGCAAAGAGCTTAAATAGAAAAGTGCAACAACGGTCTAAAACTTAGAAAAGGAAAAAGAATGTTTTGAAAGAAAAAGAGGAACGTGATGATTCTAGCCGTTAGGCTTTAATGGAGGATCTTCAGTGATGGCGTCGGGAGTTAAGTCATAGCTTAGGTCTTCAAGGAATGGACGTCTAGGATCATTAAGGAGGAATGGAGGGTCTGGATCAAGAGTTGGTAATGTGATATTGATAGAAAAGGCAAACGCTTTTCCAGGAAAGAAAAGTTTCTTCTTTGTTGTACCCATGTGTAAAATACTAAAATTGGATGTGGTGTGGTTTTGGAAGCGTCAAAACGCCGTGTACTATTCATGGGGGTGAATATAAACATCACGAAGTCTTCAATGTGGTCAGGCGGTTTGTCGGTTTGAATCAACTCGGTTCAGAATGGGAGGCTCGATAGCTAGTATGAGTACACCGGTACAAGATATGGACCAACTCTGATTGTAGCTCGATGATGGGATAATCCGCTTCGAGAAAAGCTTCTTTATGGTTAGGGGTGTCAAAATGGGTAATCCGACCCGACCCGACCCAAACCCATATGGGTTCGAGTGTTTAATAGACGGGTTTGATCCGACCCATATATTTATATGGGTTGAATTTACATACCCAAACCCATTATTGTAGAAATCCATTGGCTTAATGGGTTATATGGGTACCCATATATATGTATAATAAAATATATAAATAATAAAAATCCCAAAAAATAACATAAAATTGTAAACCAACAAAAGTTTTTAAATAATAAATTAAAAAAATCTAGATATTATACATATATTTTACTTTTTACTTTTATTTTTAGGTAAAATGTAAACTTTAATAGTTATTTTAGATATTTTACATATATAGTTGTAAAGAAAAGAAGATATTTTACATATATTTATAT
Source organism: Arabidopsis lyrata subsp. lyrata (assembly GCF_000004255.2). Lineage (NCBI taxonomy): Eukaryota > Viridiplantae > Streptophyta > Magnoliopsida > Brassicales > Brassicaceae > Arabidopsis > Arabidopsis lyrata. The sequence continues at coordinate 1,316,143 of NW_003302552.1, forward strand.
AAATTTTACATAATATATTAATATAGATATATATAAATTTTACTTTTTAGTTTTGGTTATGAAACCCATGGATAACCCATGACCCTAATGGGTTTTACCCATTAAACCCATAACCCTAATAGGGTAACCCACTAAAACCCATTTATATATATGGGTAAAAAAATTCTACCCAAACCCACTAAAATCATGGGCGGGTTCGGGTAACCCATGGGTATTAACCCATTTTGACACCCCTATTTATGGTGGATTTTCGAGTGAATTCTCTGGCCGAACTCCATTTGATGGTTTGGTGAAAAATTGGTCAAGAGAACTCGTTCTCGGTAATTTAAGAAATTTAACTTTAATTATTTTAATGTATAATTTACATTTATATTTATTTTAATTTAATAATAACTCTTCCTAAATATTTTTGTGTACTCTCACAAATTTATCATTGTCCCATGTTTCTTACATCTCTGTTGATCTCTCACTCATATATTTCTCATTCTTCATCTAAGTTTAAGATATAGATTTGACTAAGAAATTGAATCAACAAAAGAAAAGTAAATGGTATGGTGATCTGATTATCATTTCCATAAACTTATTATCAACAAAACCTAGACGAAAAGTCCAATAGTAAGGAATAATTTTCTTTACCTATTATGTGGTCCGGTACTCCAACATGTGTACAAATGTTGTGCAAGATCAAAACATATGTAAGTACTGGCCCATCAATCTCTAATTTTTTTTTCGTTTAACATAATTTGTAATGTAATGAAATCACGGTGAATCCTAAAATATTAAAAAATATTAGGCCTGGGAGTTCGGAATTTTCGGGTTATTCGGGTCGGTTTGTTCGGTTTTCTGAAAATTCGGTTTTTTGAAATTTTCGCCGAATTAATCCGAAATTAAATTCGGTTCGGTTCGGTCGGTAGTCGGTTTTTTCGGGTCGGTTAGCTGATTTTAATTTGGGTCCGAGAAAATTGAATCCTATGACCAATTCGGTTTATCTAACCCGAAATAGACATTTTTCAAAGGAAAAACTAGTGTAACTACTAAATAAAGACATCCAAAAGCAAAAACCATTACAAAACCATACATAAAGATGTACTGGTAGCTTAAAGCTGTGTTTGTGAGTTAAAGCTACAAGTACAGACCAGTACAGACCATTACAAACTATTAATGAAGCTGATAAGCTAGCATTACATCAAGAAACCAATATAGAACCATACAAATATCAAGTATGATTTAGTGGTTAGCTTACCAGTTGTAGATTCACAAAAAATGCTAATCCGCACCAAAAGAGCAGCTTCACAGTTAGTACATTAAAAAGGCTGTTTTTCCGCATCAAAAAGGACAAAAGCGCAGCACCTACCTATCTGTGAAAAGCATAACAAAGAATTAACAATGTCCTCAAAAACCTGAACTACTTAATCTACAATAGAACCACAATCATACCTGCCATACTATGAAGAATCATGTAATAGCAACCGCTGAATTCCGAGCATCTACAAAAGAAAACAAGAGATTAGTTACAGACTTATAATGATAAAGAGTATGAAAGGATTTAAACTGTCAATGAGAATAGTTAAACTTACCAAGAGACTCAAAGAATTCAAATTCTTGTAACATTTGGGCCAAGTTTGCTACTGCATCCTCTTTTTTATAGGTACACTTTAACCATTGTTGTGTGCATAGCAAAACCTCTACCATGTAAGGAGTCAGAGAACTCCTATAAGGATCCAACACCCTGCCAGTTGTACTAAAAGCAGACTCTGAAGCAACTGATGAAGCTTGAATTGCTAGAACATCTCTAGCAAATTCTGACAAGACAATGAACTTAGAGCAATTACGTCTCCACCAACTGAGAACATCATAAGGCATCCCCAACTGATTTTCAACTCTCGGCTCTGGTTTTTCTGTGAGATACACCTTTAACTCATTGTAGCTAACTTCATTAATCTTCAATCCCACCACCTTATCATATATTGACAGCATCCCCTCACAATCATCTTCATCATCTGATAGCTCAAAGGTGCAAGGCTGCGGCTGAGAGTCTGTTTGCTCTGTCTGATCTTCAGTATCTTCATTGTTTTCTGAGTTGGTGGGCTTGAAACTGTAATGATCATACAGTGTTTCCATTACACTTGAAACTGAAGCATGCAGTTTCCTACTCTCTATGGTATCCTTACCATACAGCTGGTCAAAGCAAAGGGAAGCAAACTTCATCTTGTTCCGAGGATCAAAGACACTGGCCACAATCACTAGAGGATTCATGTTACTCAAACCATCCCAATACTTGTCAAACTTATCCCTCATGTCATTAGCTTGCTTTTTGGTCTCCTCATCAGAACTGCTACACTTAGTGATCAGACTCCTCTCAATGTCCACAATTTCAGAGTAACACAAACATGAAGTCACAGTCTTGGAAGCAGAGAATATCAAAGTACACTTGTAAAAGACTTTCAGAAATTTGACTAACCTTGCAACCTTCTCCCAGTCAATAGAAGTTGGTGGTCCAACTCTCTTAATCTTATCCTCCTCTTCTAAGAAATAATCACAGTACAACTTGTCCTCAGCCTCCATCTTCTCAAAGGCCACCCTCAACTTCAAAGCAGAAGACAACATCAGAAATGTAGAGTTCCAGCGTGTGCTGACATCTAAAGGCAAGCTGCCTCTAGCCAACTTACCTGTCTCACACTTCAATGCAAAAGTCTTCAGCCTGCTGAAGGAAGACCGGACATACTTAACAGCATTCCTAATGGCAACAATATGAGCATTAGCCTTCTTCAAACCATGTCCAACAATCAGATTGAGGATATGTGCACAGCAACGCATGTGTAAAAATTCACCATCTTTCACTAATGAGTATACTCCTCTCATCCTTAACTGATTCTTAAAAACCTCCAAAGCTTTGTCATTGTTCCTTGCATTATCAACTGTAACAGCATAGACCTTCTCAATTCCCCAATCATCCAAACAATCCATCAACTGGGCTGCAATGGTGTCTCCTTTATGGTCTGTGATCACCTTAAAACTAAGGATTCTCTTCTGTAATTCCCACTCTGTGCTAATCCAATGACCTGTGATCACCATGTAGTTGTAGGAAGTTGTAGGACAAGTCCATATATCTGTTGTCAGAGAAACCCTTTGTTTCTCAACACTAAACAACTGCTTCAAAGCTGCCTTCTCTTCCAAATACATAGCAACAATCTCTGTACTGCATGTCTTTCTAGAAAATGTCTTGTACATAGGCAAGACATTGCTACAGAACCGCTTCCAACCCTCAGATTCTACAAATGAGAATGGCAACTCACTGACTACTACCATCTCATTAACTGATCTCCTAAACATGACCGGATCATACTTCACCAGCTTCATATTTCCATTGTTATCACTACTTAGAATCTTCTGGTTCTCACTTTCTACCCAATCCTTGTACTGTTTGCATCTATTTATGTGACCTATCATCGGACTAGTTCCAACTGTTTTTGTATCACAAGCAATCTCAGCTTTACAGTACTTACAGTAGCTCTTACTGAGATCTTCTTCTCTTTGAATAAAATGCTCCCAAACCGGAGCTCGTTTTGCATACTTCTTCCTTGGTTTAGTTGGCTTATCAGCACCAGAAGCAGGCCGTGGTCGTTTATTCCCAGTTACAGTTTCTGTCTCTCCTGTCTTCTGAGGGTTATGTGGAGGTTCACTCTCGTTTTGCTCTTCAGTCATCTACAAATTATACACAAACATCCCATTAGCTTCAACAAAAGGACAATAAAAGGATCACACAAGGACCACACAAGAACACACAAGGAACAGGACCACAATAGGAGAAAAAACGAAACCCTAATTTTAAAATGTAACCTATATACATGCAAGTCTTAATTTAAAACCACTCGGAGACCATAAACAAATTACACACACCGAACCCTAAATTTCTGGATGAAAACTGGAGTCCAAAACCCTAAATTCTACAAATCGAAGATTTGCATAATGTTAAGAGTTCTGGACACAGTTATTCATCCAGAAATTTAACCAGTCGGAAGCAGAATCAAACGAAGAAGATCGAAAGAAGCAAAGAACTGACCTCTTCGAAATTCTAGGTTGAGTTTATGTGAAAAAGGGTTGCGGATTTGGGATGATGAAGATGAAGTGATGAAGGAGAAGAGACGAGATGTGTTGCAGACGAAGAAGAACAAGAAGAAGAAGAAGAAGAGAAACTGAGAAAGAGACGAGCTCGAGAGGATCGCAGGAGGCGGAGACGAAGAAGAAGATAAGTGAAAAATTAGGGTTAATGACTTAGGTTTAGACTTATATAGGGCTGCCTAAACTACTAAACCGATCGGCCCGATAACCGAACCGACCCGAACCGACTTCCGATTCACCAAATTAATTTCGCCGAACGGTTTGATTTCTCTCTTCGGTTTACGCCGATAACCGAAATTCTCGGTTTAATCGGGTCGGTTTGTTCGGTTTAATCCGAACTCCCAGGCCTAAAAAATATATAATAACCTTATGAACGTGATTCCAAAAGTAACAATTTTGCAAAGAAAAAAGATCATTAAGAAAAAAAAGAATTCGTAATCACAAACTCAAAAAGAAAAAAGAAAAAAAAAACAAGTTAAAATCGTTTTTACATAATTTTGTTTCTAAAAAATTAAGAGATGCATAAAAAAAAATTCATTGCGGCAAAAAAAAAATTATAACCAAGATAAATCGTTTTTATATTCTTTTGTTTTAACAAAAAATAAATAAAGTACAAATCGATTTTTTGGTTTCAGCAACTCAACCTAAGCCTAAACCGCGTCTTAGCCTCGTTGACGGAAGAGAAAGAGTTAAACCTCCCGTTGAAGATGACCAAGGATCTTCTTTTACACACATTCTTTTGCTAGTGGCTCTCATCCTTCTTTCCACATCCTCACCATCTGTGGAGATGAATCTTTTGGCTCAATCCACCAACTTTTGAGGGTTAGAGGATACAAATCCTTTATATATATATATAACCTGATTCGAAGCCAAAGTTTTATTTCGAAGATTTAGAAGCACCATCAAATACATAACTGAGCCATATCTGGATGTGAAGATCATTGTTTGATGGAGGAGCAGCTTTGCAGAACGACACTAAACAAGATTTTTAGTAAAGTAGTCTTTTGTAACTCTTATTGATTTTTCTGAAATTTAGTTTCCCAATCCCTATCTTTTCTTATTGTCAAACTCTTTATCAGTAATCTTTTCTTTAAGAACCACCATTTATGAAAGTTTAACATGAGTTTGCAAATTTTTTTGTGGATGAAAAAAATAATACTCCCTCTATTTCATAATATAAAGCGTTTTCAATAAAGTTTTTTGTTTCACAATATAAATCGTTTTTGAGTTTCAATGTAAATTATATATTACTTTAATATTTTATGATTATTTATATTATACAGTCTCTTTTATAATTGGTTGAACTTTTAAAAAGTAGATATTTTTAATCGGCGTGTTTTTATCTAAAACGATTTATATTATGAAACGGGAGTAGTAAAGTACTTGACAAAAAAAAATGTCAAAAAATGAAAGCCTCCGTCTGAAACGGAAAGAACCACTCTGGTCTAAAAAGTAAAAACCCTATCTTCTTCATTCTAAACCCAAACACAGAGACCTCTCTGCCCAAAAAAAATGGTGCTACTTCTCCGATATCGATCTTTAACGATAAATCTCACTCCTTTAATACCAAAATCTCACAAATTCCACACTCTCCAATCATTTCGTAACCCTAATTTCATCTCTATCCCAAAAATCTCAGCCTCTTCGAACAATCCAGCAACAACAACGAATCGTTCGATCTCCGACGCGGCCAAATTCGCTAAGTCAGTATTATTCATACCTCCTGGTGTAGAGATTGAGGAACTAACAGATGATATGGTTCTTCCGGGCTCCAATATCGTAATCGGACCTTTTGCGGGTCATTCACAAATCAAAGAAGTTGAATTTGTTAAAAGTAGTGCTCGAGCTAGAGATTGTCCTAAAGATGATCGTCCTGAGATTGCGATTTTGGGTCGTTCTAATGTTGGCAAGTCTTCGCTTATCAACTGTTTGGTTCGTAAGAAGGAAGTTGCTCTTACCTCTAAGAAACCTGGTTTGTGTTTCTTACAACTTTGATTAAAAATTGAATATTTAAGTTTTGGAAATCTTAAAGTTTTGATTTTTATTTTTTTTGGTGAAATAGGGAAGACTCAGCTTATAAATCATTTCTTGGTGAATAAGAGTTGGTACATTGTGGATTTGCCTGGTTATGGGTATGTGTTTTGATCTCTTTTATCTAGTTTTCTTGTTTGATATTGAGACTAGGATTTGGCATTTAGGTTAATCGGTTCGGAATTTTTGGAATTTTGGTGTTTATGTTATGCAAAATTCTCACCGAATTAGATGGAATGAAAGTTCGGTTCGGTTTGGTTCAGTTCGTAAGGGACAAATTTTGGTAGGTAAAAAATTGATGCCGAATTAGAATCGAAAACCAAATTCGGTTCGACTTTTTCATCAGAAATAACTTTGGCTAAATTTGGTATATCTGGGTTCATTTTGGTAAAATTTAGGATACAGTTACAGTAATTACGGTTAAATTTAGGATCAAAGTTCGGTATTTTTGGTTTCGTAGTTCCGAAACCAAATGGAACCAGTTACCGAATTTCATCATTCCTCTTGCCAATAGGTTTTCAACCAAATTAGCTAAATTTTGGTTCGGCTTGGTTGGCTTATTCGGTTCTGAACTGGTACATTTTGGATTTGCCTGGTTATTGTTTTTGATGATTTCGGTTCGATTTACCGTAAGAAGAAACAGAACAATGATGTTTGGTTAAATTTGGTATATTAATAGTTACTCCTCTCATGGTTCTACATAGCTTGTTTGGTGCTTTCGGTTTAATTTGGGTAAAATTTCGGTTATTCGGGTTCAGTTTATGATAGTATATTAGTAATTTTACTTAAATTTAGAATAAAATTTTGGTAATATCGGTTAGGTGGTTCCGAACCAAACCGGTTGAGCTGGCTAATTCGGTTTGGAACTGGTACATAGTGGATATGTATTTGATATCTTGCTTTCAGATAAAAGTTCTTGTTTGATGTTGATACTGTATTTGCAGATTTGCTAAAGTTTCAGATGCTGCGAAAACAGATTGGTCTGCGTTTACTAAAGGTTACTTCTTGAATAGGGACACTCTTGTATGTATTCTTCTTCTGATCGATGCAAGTGTTCCTCCTCAGAAGATTGATCTTGATTGTGCTAATTGGCTTGGTCGCAACAATGTATGTGTTAATTTGGCTTTTGTGTGTTCAGTGAAATGATGCTTTGAGGTGTTGTTAATTGTCGATTTTGATGATTTCAGGTACCGATGACTTTTGTGTTTACGAAATGCGATAAAATGAAAGCGGCCAAAGGGAAAAGACCTGATGAGAACATCAAAGCTTTTCAACAAATCATTAGAGAGAATTTCAAAGTACATCCTCCTTGGATTTTGACGAGTAGTGTATCCGGTTTGGGCAGAGACGAGCTTCTTCTTCACATGTCGCAGCTGAGAAACTACTGGGATCAATAGGAATCTTGTAAATTTCGCGAACTAATGTTCGAAAAGGTCGGTTTTAATACATTGGTTATATCAAATGGCAGTTTTGTAATGTAACGGTAACTTTTGTATTCATAGATAAGATCGTAAAATGTTACTACAGTTATATATCTGTGGGAACAATTTCAAGAATTGCCGAAAAACTGGCAAGAATTACAATTAAAGGAAGCTTTTTATCTCGCTACCATCTTGAAAGATTTGCAGGACTAAGAAGAGGGAAAGCTTCCCAAAACCGAGATGATGACGGTGAAAGATCAAACGCGAACGGGTTATCCTTAGCTGTTGTTGTGTCATCAGAAATCTTGACTGGCTTAGCTTCAACTTGATGTACCTCTTGCTCATGGTCATGTGCACCAGTTAGCCTCTGAACCAACTCCTTAAAGTTAACAGGCTCGACTCGGTAAACTTTAGGATGCATCCGCTGAGGCAAACCCGATACGGGTTTTTTCCATGGCTTTGCCGGTTGCTTTCGGGTCGAATGAAGCGAGGAGTGGTAGTTCTGAGAGAAACATGGCTGAGAAGTAGCTTCCATGACGATCAGAAGTTTCTGTAATACACAAATGATTTGAAGCGAAGTGTCTTATCTTGATGGCTTTGTGTGTACATAAGTATTTATATGTGTGTGGACGGCATTATTATATGTTAACGTTTTTGAAGCGTGTGGGTCAAAAGTGTTTTGGGTTTTATGATCTTCTTTTGCGGCTTATTCGGTTTTGACTTTTAAGTGAAATAAATGTGCGTTTTTGGGATCGAGATGGGTTGGTTCATGGAATTGAAATGTCAACGTGGGTGTGCTAACTATTTTTATTTTCTTGTTTATTTAAATGTTAGGTGGAAAAGCAATGAGAAATTTTGGATTAACATGGTTTTTTGTTATATAATAGTATACAATAGAATAATGTTCTCGTAAAGTGATTTATTGTGCATCGTATAGTGTTAATAGTGGAGCATTAATCCATGATGCAAGTCTAACATTGAAGGAGAGCAATGGAGCATCATCAGTTATTTAATTCTCTTGTTTTGTTTTTACCTTTTCTACCTTTCGTTATGATCCTGGAAAAATGTTTAGGTCCACAACTACACAAAATAACAAACAAACAAAACTTTTGCTTCCAAGTGTCAGAGTAAAAGCAATAATGTAAAGAGATATCTTCTTGATAAGTGATGAGACTCAATTATCCACATAGAAAGATATATCCTATCTACAAAACTTGAATACCACTTTCCAATGTTTGCAAACATTTTAGACGTTGTTACATTTACCCTAAAAATTATATATTAAACTTTTCAAAGCTATCAAAATTGTGATCTACATGTTTTTAAGTAAAAGAAAACATTTGTTTTTTTGAAAATCAAATTAATAAGTCTTAAACTAAAAGATAGATTAATCTCGAAATCGCGGGTAAAAGATCGAGTTTTCCCACTTAAAATGGCGAAGAATATATCTAAAAGTGCCGCTAACATTTGAATATGTCGGTTTCTTCCATCCATTAGGAGTTTGACTCGGTCCATGACCTCGGTCTCACCCCCATCTTGAAATACAACACCATCTCCATTGCCTCAAAGACCTTGCTTTCATCCAAAACCTTGTTCCAAACCCCACTCACTACGCAGTAATTGTTATTATACGGTGCTCGGTGATGATTCACATGATGTACCCGTGAAACAAGCAGCCCAATGTCTTGCAACCCCACCACAAGAGGTGGAAGCTTGCTCTTGGTTCCATGAGCCCAAGTATGGAACAGCTGACAAAACAATACGCTAAATGCAAACATGCTTACAAAGCCATGAAACACATGGTCTTCAAATGCAAGGTCTAGTGGGAGAACTATCAAGGTGGTGCCTCGAGCCATAAAATGTAGATTGTTTGCAAATTGCCGTCTGGTTATTGTCCAAGGCCACTTGTGGTGATCTTGAGAATCTTCGATATGGGTTCCTACTAGAGGCGTTGACTCATCACCGTAGTTATCGGTGGCCCAGTGGTACACACCAGAACCTAGATCTGCTAAGAAGTACCCGGCAAAACCGGCTAAAGTTGGTTCGAGCCAGAGATGAGAACCAAACGCTCCAATGATAGATTTTGCAAAAGAGACAAAGACGGTGGTGCAGCCAGCTGCAACCCATAACCGGTGAGTCCATGTAGATTGTAGAGTTGTGTCGTTGGAGAGAGGAGGATTCACAAGTCGTTGCTCAAGAACAAACTTCTCATGGTTAGGCTGAGAGTTGGTGGTGGGAGTAGTAACCAAGCACGTGACACGGAGAAGCGACGGACGGTGGCTTCTTGGGATGTTGTTTGTGATTGGACTTAGAGTGTACTTTGTTTGAAGAGGTATTGCCATTGAAGGAGAGGAAGATATCAAGTTTCTTGTTTTTTTTTTTCCAAAGCTTAAAAACAAGGATATAGGAAGAAAAACAAATCATTTAAAAGAGATAATTTTCGACCCCAAAAATATTAGGGATAATATTGTGGGATAATATTATCCCACATTGGAAAGATCTCTTGTCCTTTCCAATGTGGGATAATATTATCCCTAATAAAAAAAGTAAGAGAGTAAGAGATAATAACATTAGAAGAAAATCTCAAAATTTGGATTAGTTTATGAAGTTACCAACTAAAACCTAACATTAAAAGGTACAATTAAACCCAAAATTGCTCGTTAATCCAGATTTCTATTTTTTTTTAGTTTAGGAATTAAAAAATAACTAAATAAAACATTCACTTGGTACGTAAACTGGGTATTTGATCAAGGAAGATCAAACACCATCAAGGAACCAAATCGCCATAGAAAGAGATGAATGATGAAATTAAAATCACCAAAAGGCATATATAGTTCTTCAAAACCACACACATATTCCATACATTATCTATATGGTTTTTTTTTTCTTTCTTTTTTTTGCCAGCCCATTATCTATGGTTTCTATAATTGAAAGTAAAGTTGAAATTTGATTTGGAAGAAGAATATGAAAGCATTTTTAAGCCAAGATAAATAAGGTCAAGTACCAACAAAGGTGTTTATTACAAACCATAAAATAGAAAATTACAAACACAAAAGGGTTTATGTGTATAACTCACGTCACATATTTCATTACAAACATAAATGTTTCACAAACACTTCGAGAAATTGTGAGAGGTAGTGTTCAACAAGCACTTACGGTAACTACTCTGCGCTTGTTTCCACAAAACTTGTTCGTGAATCAGTAATGTTTGTGAAGCAAAGATATGTCCAATCACCAATCCGCAAAAAAACACCAGGTCCATAGGCTATTGCGGCCGCTATCTAGCTAATCACTTGTTCTTCTAGTTCCGAAAATTCTTTCGGTTGTTAAAGCTGTCAAGCGGGTCAAACCCGCCCCGCAGCGGGTTTCAAAATTTTTGACCCGCAAAAAATCTGCCCCGCAAAATCCGCGGGAGAAAATATTAGACCCGCATCCGCCCCGCTTAATTTTGTAGGAGCCGTTGATAACCTGCGGACTTTTAAAAACTTACTTTTTAAATATTTTTAAATTATATTTAAAACAAAAATATGATTAATAATAATTTTAAATATTAATACACATATTTTTTTAAGAAAATTTTAATTTTTTTAATTATTTTATATATATTACGAATTATTTTAATATTCTACAACTATATATTAGATAAATTTATATACAATTATATATATATATATATATATATATATATTTTTTTTTTTAAAAGCCCGCGGAACCCACGTGTTTACCTGCAATTTATAAAACCAACCCACACCCGCCCCGCAGCGGAGTGGTCGGGGCAGGGCCCGCGGGTTTTCCTCAAATTGACAGGCCTAGTTGTTGTGGTGTAGGATTATGGATATGAGTTTCTCCAAAGATTTTCTCAAAGAATTGGTTTGACCGGAGGATGACGACGTTTAGTGATGGCAGAGAATCCAACAAAGATGGAAACTTGTCTTTGATTTTGTTGCTTTCGACATTCAGAAACTCCATCGCTTTACAACTGATCTGTTTGGAAGTTTTCCCTCCAACTGGTTGCAGCTAACGTCAAGAGTTGGTAGCATTGCCAAACATATCTGGAAGACTTCCACTAAGAGTGTTGTTACGAAGATTTAGCACTAAAAGGGAATTGGTTTAATTCCTTGTGCATGAAGGAATTGAGCTGTTGAGGAGATTGTTGGACAAGTCTAATTAACATACGTAAAGATCTAAGCTTACACATCTGATTTGAAAATTCTTGGAATCCACTCATATCAAGTGGAACCATGGATTCGATGTAATTATTATTGAGGTAGCTAGATAATTCAATAAGTTTTGTTAAATTTGAAAACAAAACAGGAATATTTCTACTGAAGTTGTTTTCGGCAAGGCTCAAGTATCTTAGTTGGGTTAGGTTTCCAATTGTAGCTGGAACTTGACCTACTAATTCATTAGCTGAAATATCAAGCCTAGTGAGACGAAAAAGGTTTCCGATTGAACAAGAAATCTGCCCATAAATATTGCAACTAGTAAGGGATAGGCTTTGAAGATTTTGGAGTTTGAAAAGACTACTATTTGGTTTCAAAGAGATATTAAGAGAAACATAATCAAGACTACTCTTTAATAATTATCAATCATAAAAACGATACCAAAATGTGTTACTTTTGAGTTTTTTTCGTACCTCTTTAAATAACTTTGGTATCGCTCATTGTTTCTTCTATCCGCTAAAAACATTTGTACCGTTTTGACCTTACCAAAAATCTAATCTAACTCCGCATAAATTACTCTTTGGAAAAGAAAATTAAAAAAAAACAATACATCTAATTATTGTTTTCTTTGTCCGGTTTGCCCTACATGCTACAATAATTGTTTCAATCAAAAGCTCTTTAAACTTTTCCCTAAACCAATAAGGCAATAATCATTATATAATTCAAAAAGCTTCTGCAGTATAAACCTTTCAATTCATGGATTATAATAACAAACTCATTATAAAAGCACATCTAAAGAGTTTAAAAAAAACAGCAAAACACAATTTGTTTTTTTTTTAAAACCCTAAAAATCACCAAGGCTCATCAGGATAATCGAACGGTAGAGGTTGAAGAGGGGAAGTCTTCCCTAGATCCGAGTGTACGAAACCATACTTACGCATCACTTGATTATCAGCGAAATTAATGGCTTTGATCATCCCATTCCAACACGTGTCACCATCGTACATCTTGTTATGATCACCACTACAAGGTTGACATCCCGTAAAATGCGTCACGAACGGTCTCCGTTTACTTCCTTTCCCGCCTCTTTCTCCTTTTAAAAACCGTTCCTCACGAAACGCTGCGTATCGTTCACTCACTTTCTCTGCGTGACGTCTACGCAACGTGGCGTCTTCTCGTTCCATCTCCAGATACCGTTCCGTTACGTTGGTTAAACCCGGTACGATCTCTAACCAATATCCTTCGAAATAAAAGTCTCCTTCGAGGTATATTTTGGGATAATACACTTCTCTGTGTTTGTAGAGTAAGTAAATCAGAGCCGTTTGATCGTCTGACTCTGGGAAGAGTTTGTCTTTGAATATTGACCGTTGGATTTGTCCCCATTTAGCATACTCTGGACTCACTGGTCCCATACCTGCAGGAGATAAATCAAACCAAAAGTTAACCAAACCGATTCGAAGTTTAGTTAATTTGATTCTAGTAATTAACAGTGAAAAAGCAGACCGGCAAGAGGAAACATGAAATTGGGCAACCGAATTAACTGAACCGAACCAAATCGAAATTTCGTTGATTTGTGATTCAGATTTAGTTATTGTGTAAAACAAACCAGGAAGAGGAAAAATGAAATTTGGTAGCTGCTTCAGTCAAAAACCACTAAACCGAGTTAAATCAAAGTAAAATTAAACCGACATTACCAAAAAATTTTGTCATCATTTTACCGTAAAGTTTACTGAAAATTAAAGAAATATATCGAAATGCACCAATATAGTTGAAATATATTGTAATTTAACTGAAATTACCAAAGTTTGACATAATTAATGTAAATTTAGTTGAAAATATTGAAATGTACCAAATTTAACTGAACATTTACCTTCAATTGAACGAAAATTTATCTTTTATAAACCAAACCGAGCTAAATTTAATTGAAGTTCAACGGAAATTCTGAAATTTTGACATAATTTACTATAAATTTAATTGAAATATACCATAATGTATGACAATATACCAAAATTTAACCGGAGCCAAACCGAAATTTATAAAAATTTAATCAAAATTATTATTTAAGATAAATATGTGTATAAATGTTATATGATTTTTGATTTAAGAGAGAGATAGGAAGTAGAGTTTAGAGAGAGTTTAGAGAATAGATTTGCTTCTCTTATTTCATCTTCAATTACATTCACAATAGCATCTATATATACACATAATGATGCCTTAATAGAATAGCTAATAATGGCTAATATTAGGGGGTGGCTAATGGGATGAGTGGATAGGTTTGTGTAATGGGATGAGTGGGTAGGTTTGTGTGATGAATAATCACATATTTCATAACACTCCCCCTTGAGTATTCATCACCATAGATGTATGACGTACTACCTCGTTAAAAACCTTCTCATGGAAAAACCCATTGGGATAAAAACCATGACAAGGGAAAAAGAGTACAGTAACACATACTCCCCTTGGAAAAGACTTCATAGGTCTTGTAGATGACGCATTCCAATACTTTGAACATGCTTTCTAAATGTAGAAGTTGGAAGCGCCTTTGTGAATAGATCTGCTGCATTGTCACTTGAACGAATGTACTGAACGTCAACTTCCTTATTCTTCTCGAGTTCTTGAGTGTAGGAGAAGAATCTTGGAGGAATATGTTTTGTCCTGTCGCTCTTGATATAGCCTTCTTTGATTTGAGCAACACATGCAGCATTATCTTCATATAGTCTTGTTGGCTCTCTTTTGATGACTAATCCACTTGCTTCTTGAATATGGTTAGTCATAGATCTAAGCCATACACATTCTCTACACGCTTCATGAAGAGCAATGATCTCTGCGTGATTTGATGAAGTGGCTACTAACGTTTGCTTTTGAGAACGCCACGAGATTGCAGTTCCTCCAATGGTAAAAACATATCCAGTTTGTGATCTAGACTTATGAGGGTCCGATAGATACCCTGCATCTGCAAAACCAACTAGACCAAACTCGGAGTTTCTAGGATAATATAATCCCAAATCAATTGTACCTTAAAGATAGCGGAAGATGTGTTTTATCCCATTCCAATGCCTTCGAATAGGGGATGAATTGTACCTTGCAAGCAAATTAGTAGCAAAAGCAATATTTGGCCTAGTACAATTTGCAAGATACATAAGTCCACCGATAGCACTCATATAAGGTACTTCGGGACCAAGAAATTCTTCGTTATCCTCACAAGGTCGAAATGGATCATTTTCAACGTTTAAAGATCTATTGACCATTGGAGTACTTAAAGGATTCGCTTTATCCATATTAAAGCGTTTTAAAATCCTTTTTGTATAATTGGATTGATGCATAAATATACCTTCTTGAAAGTGCTCAATTTGGAGCCCGAGACAAAATTTTGTCTTTCCAAGATCTTTCATTTCGAACTCTTCTTTCATATGAGTCCGTGCATCATCAATCTCCTTTGGAGTTCCAATTATATTTAGGTCATCAACATATACAGCAATTATCACAAATCCCGATGAAATTTTTTTAATAAATACGCAAGGGCATATCGCATTGGGAGCCTTGTTCTCATTATTAACGGTCTAGCAATAAGTTGTAGCCGTTTAATTAAGGACTCAGCCATGCCATTTTGTATATGAACATGAGGGACCGGATGTTCAACATCAATTCCTAATGACATGCAATAATCATTGAAAACTTGTGAAGTAAACTCACCAGCATTATCAAGTCTTACTTTTTTTATTGTATAATCAGGGAATTGTGCTCTCAACCTGATTATTTGGGTAATGAATTTCGCGAAAGCCGAATTTCGTGTGCTTAATAAACACACATGTGACCATCTGCTGGATGCGTCAATTAATACCATAAAATATCGAAATGGCCCGCACTGTGGGTGAATAGGCCCACATATATCACCATGTATTCTTTCTAAGAATGCTGGAGATTCATTCTCAATTTTCGCTGGTGATGGCCGAGTTATTAACTTTCTTTGAAAACAAGCATTACATAAAAATTCTTTTGATTGAAAAATCTTCTGGTTTTTCAATGGATGACCATTTGAATTTTCCACAATTTTACGCATCATGACTGAACCTGGATGCCCTAAACGTTCATGCCAGATTTTGAACGTATTTGTAAACTTCGGGTTTACAGTAATATATGATTCAATCATATTTATTTTTGTGGAATACATTCTGGAGGATAAATTCTAATATGCATTTCCTCTTCGAAATAACTTTTGTGATGCAAAGATATTCAATGCCATTTTCATTCATAGTTTCTATGTGATATCCATTTCTGCGGATATCACTGAAACTTAACAAATTTCTAAATGATTTAGGGGAATATAATGCATTATTTATTTCAATTTTTGTTCCCCTCGGCATTGAAAAACTGGCTCTTCAGGAGCCCATAATAATCTTCGCATTACCAGATATAGTATTAACGCTTCCGGCGGAATTTTGTATTTTTAGGGAGGAGAAATACTTTTTATCTTTAAGGATTGTGTGCGTTGTAGCACTGTCTGCCAGACATATATCTCCATCCTTCATCTCAAATTTGGACATTTTCTGAATTTATAAATATTCATAAAAAATATGTTAATATATCATAACAAACGATTTATATTACAATAAAACTATTTTACAACAGAGATAAAATACAAAACACACAAAAACAAACATTAAGCTTTTATTTTCTTCTTCAGGAAGATAAACATAACTATCATGTCACACAAACTTCTTCGGGAAGCTTTTTTCATTTTGTTTATCGTTGATGGCTTCAGGATCAACTATAAAATCAGCAATGTCGAGAAATGTATCATCGTTTAAACCATCGAAAGAAGGCCCTGGTTCACCATAAACGAAGTTGGTTTCTTTTTCTTTTTGTGATTTTTGGTACAGATCGGCCAAATGTTTTGGCGTACGACAGGTACGAGACCAATGTCCTTTCATGCCGCATCTGTAACAAGCATTTTCATATTGCTTAATCGCGCGACCATCTTCGTTCCTTTTGAATTTCTTATTGGAGTCATTAGGACCGAATTTTCTTCCGTGTCCACGTCCACGTCCTTGTCCGCGTCCATATCCACCTCGTCCACGATCATTACTTCGATCGCGTTTACGTCCGTAATTGTTATAATTAGATGTTGCAACATTCACTTCCGGGAATGGAGCTGATCCAGGAATTGTGATAAATCAAAATCATCCCCTGAAGAGGATAAGGCAAATGCCATGATATTTTTAACCCACCATATCCATGATGGTTTAAAAGATGAATACATCACAAAGGAAGATCCTGCAGATCTTTGGCAAGCACTCGAAGAAAGGTTTGATCACCAAAAATATGTGATTTTACCAAAAGCAAAACATGAGTGGCTGAACCTCCGGTTTCAAGATTTCAAAAGTGTTGCCGAATATAATTCCGCTTTTTTCGAAATTACTTCCAGGATAATGTTATGTGGAGAAAATATAAGTGACTATGATAGGATTGAAAAAACTCTCCAAACATTTCATCCTGGAAATGTACTTCTGCAACAACAATACCGAGCAAAAGGATACACGAAGTATTCTGAACTAATGCAAGTTCTGTTGGTTGCAGAACAAAATAATGAAATTGTGATGTTAAACCATCAATCCCGCCCGACTGGATCAGCTCCATTCCCGGAAGTGAATGTTGCAACATCTAATTATAACAATTACGGACGTAAACGCGATCGAAGTAATGATCGTGGACGAGGTGGATATGGACGTGGACAAGGACGTGGACGTGGACACGGAAGAAAATTCGGTCCTAATGATTCCAATAAAAAATTCAAAAGGAACGAAGATGGTCGCGCGATTAAGCAATATGAAAATGCTTGTTACAGATGCGGCATGAAAGGACATTGGTCTCGTACCTGTCGTACGCCAAAACATTTGGCCGATCTGTACCAAAAATCACAAAAAGAAAAAGAAACCAACTTCGTTTATGGTGAACCAGGGCCTTCTTTCGATGGTTTAAACAATGATACATTTCTCGACATTGCTGATTTTATAGTTGATCCTGAAGCCATCAACGATAAACAAAATGAAAAAAGCTTCCCGAAGAAGTTTGTGTGACATGATAGTTATGTTTATCTTCCTGAAGAAGAAAATAAAAGCTTAATGTTTGTTTTTGTGTGTTTTGTATTTTATCTCTGTTGTAAAATAGTTTTATTGTAATATAAATCGTTTGTTATGATATATTAACATATTTTTTATGAATATTTATAAATTCAGAAAATGTCCAAATTTGAGATGAAGGATGGAGATATATGTCTGGCAGACAGTGCTACAACGCACACAATCCTTAAAGATAAAAAGTATTTCTCCTCCCTAAAAATACAAAATTCTGCCGGAAGCGTTAATACTATATCTGGTAATGCAAAGATTATTATGGGCTCCTGAAGAGCCAGTTTTTCAATGCCGAGGGGAACAAAAATTGAAATAAATAATGCATTATATTCTCCTAAATCATTTAGAAATTTGTTAAGTTTCAGTGATATCCGCAGAAATGGATATCACATAGAAACTATGAATGAAAATGGCATTGAATATCTTTGCATCACAAAAGTTATTTCGAAGAGGAAATGCATATTAGAAAAGCTACCAGCTTTATCCTCCGGAATGTATTCCACAAAAATAAATATGATTGAATCATATATTACTGTAAACCCGAAGTTTACAAATATGTTCAAAATCTGGCATGAACGTTTAGGGCATCCAGGTTCAGTCATGATGCATAAAATTGTGGAAAATTCAAATGGTCATCCATTGAAAAACCAGAAGATTTTTCAATCAAAAGAATTTTTATGTAATGCTTGTTCTCAAGGAAAGTTAATAACTCGGCCATCACCAGCAAAAATTGGAAATGAATCTCCAGCATTCTTAGAAAGAATACATGGTGATATATGTGGGCCTATTCACCCACAGTGCGGGCCATTTCGATATTTTATGGTATTAATTGACGCATCCAGCAGATGGTCACATGTGTGTTTATTAAGCACACGAAATTCGGCTTTCGCGAAATTCATTACCCAAATAATCAGGTTGAGAGCACAATTCCCTGATTATACAATAAAGAAAGTAAGACTTGATAATGCTGGTGAGTTTACTTCACAAGTTTTCAATGATTATTGCATGTCATTGGGAATTGATGTTGAACATCCGGTCCCTCATGTTCATACACAAAATGGCATGGCTGAGTCCTTAATTAAACGGCTACAACTTATTGCTAGACCGTTAATAATGAGAACAAGGCTCCCAATTTCAGTATGGAGTCATGCAATCTTGCATGCTGCTGCACTAATTCAAATACGGCCAAGTGCATATCATAAATACTCCCCATTACAATTAGGTTCTGGCCAGAAGCCAGATATATCCCATCTCCGCGTTTTTGGATGTGTTGTTTATGTACCTATAGCTCCACCACAAAGAACAAAAATGGGACCACAAAGGAGATTGGGAATATATGTCGGGTTTACATCACCAAGTATAATTCGGTATCTTGAACCGCAAACTGGTGATATGTTTACGGCACGTTTTGCTGATTGCCATTTTAATGAGGGTGAATTCCCAGCATTAGGGGGAGGAATTAAAGAAATTCCAAAAGATATTACATGGTTCACACCATCTTTATTGCACCTTGATCCCCCTACGAAACAACGTGAACTGGAAGTTCAGAAAATTGTACATTTACAAAATTTGGCAAATCAACTACAAGATGCATTCACTGATACAAGAAGGGTGACAAAATCTTATATACCCGCTGCGAATGTTCCATCTAGAATTGATGTTCCCGAAGAACAAACTGATGGAAAAATAAATGAACCTAAAGTTCAGTTGAAAAGGGGGAGACCAATGGGCTCAAAAGATAAAAATCCCCGGAAGAAAAAGAAATTTGGAGAAGTAAATGAGAAGATTCCTGAAGAGTTGGATACAGAGAAAAGTCCTGAAGACGGAAAAAATCCTAAAGACGAAAATAATAAAGAAAACCATGAGATTTCCATCAACTATACCCAAAATAGAAAAATATGGGTTAGAAATGAGATAGATGATGATGATGGAATTTTCTCATTCTCTGTATCTAAAGAAATTGATCATGAAAGTGATGATCCAGATCCAATGTCAATATTGGAATGCCAGAAAAGATCTGATTGGGAGAAGTGGAAAATGGCAATGGAAACTGAATTGAATTCTCTCAATAAAAGAAAAGTTTTTGGACCTATTGTCACAATACCGGAACATGTAAAACTCGTTGGATACAAATGGGTATTTGTTCGAAAAAGGAATGAGAAAAATGAGGTAACAAGATACAAAGCCCGACTTGTTGCCCAAGGATTTTCTCAGAGACCAGGAATTGATTATGAAGAAACATATTCTCCGGTTATGGATGCCATTACATTCAGATTTTTAATGAGCTTAGCGGCTTCCAAAAATCTGGAAATGTATTTAATGGATGTTGTGACAGCATATCTATATGGATCATTAGATAATGATATCTACATAAAAATCCCTGAAGGATTAAAAATGCCTGAAGCATTAAGATCAAAATCTAAAGAAATATGTGCGGTCAAATTACAGCGATCACTTTACGGATTAAAGCAATCCGGACGCATGTGGTATAATCGTTTAAGTGAATATTTATTGAGTAAAGGATATACCAATAATGCGATATGCCCTTGCGTATTTATTAAAAAATTTCCATCGGGATTTGTGATAATTGTTGTATATGTTGATGACCCTAAATATAATTGGAACTCCAAAGGAGATTGATGATGCACGGACTCATATGAAAGAAGAGTTCGAAATGAAAGATCTTGGAAAGACAAAATTTTGTCTCGGGCTCCAAATTGAGCACTTTCAAGAAGGTATATTTATGCATCAATCCAATTATACAAAAAGGATTTTAAAACGCTTTAATATGGATAAAGCGAATCCTTTAAGTACTCCAATGGTCAATAGATCTTTAAACGTTGAAAATGATCCATTTCGACCTTGTGAGGATAACGAAGAATTTCTTGGTCCCGAAGTACCTTATATGAGTGCTATCGGTGGACTTATGTATCTTGCAAATTGTACTAGACCAAATATTGCTTTTGCTACTAATTTGCTTGCAAGGTACAATTCATCCCCTATTCGAAGGCATTGGAATGGGATAAAACACATCTTCCGCTATCTTCAAGGTACAATTGATTTGGGATTATATTACCCTAGAAACTCCGAGTTTGGTCTAGTTGGTTTTGCAGATGCAGGGTATCTATCGGACCCTCATAAGTCTAGATCACAAACTGGATATGTTTTTACCATTGGAGGAACTGCAATCTCGTGGCGTTCTCAAAAGCAAACGTTAGTAGCCACTTCATCAAATCACGCAGAGATCATTGCTCTTCATGAAGCGTGTAGAGAATGTGTATGGCTTAGATCTATGACTAACCATATTCAAGAAGCAAGTGGATTAGTCATCAAAAGAGAGCCAACAAGACTATATGAAGATAATGCTGCATGTGTTGCTCAAATCAAAGAAGGTTATATCAAGAGCGACAGAACAAAACATATTCCTCCAAGATTCTTCTCTTACACTCAAGAACTCGAGAAGAATAAGGAAGTCAACGTTCAGTACATTCGTTCAAGTGACAATGCAGCAGATCTATTCACAAAGGCGCTTCCAACTTCTACATTTAGAAAGCATGTTCAAAGTATTGGAATGCGTCATCTACGAGACCTATGAAGTCTTTTCCAGGGGGAGTATGTGTTACTGTACTCTTTTTCCCTTGTCATGGTTTTTATCCCAATGGGTTTTTCCATAAGAAGGTTTTTAACGAAGCAGTACGTCATACATCTATGGTGATGAATACTCAAGGGGGAGTGTTATGAAATATGTGATTATTCATCACACAAACCTACCCACTCATCCCATTACACAAACCTACCCACTCATCCCATTAGCCACCCCCTAATATTAGCCATTATTAGCTATTCTATTAAGGCATCATTATGTGTATATATAGATGCTATTGTGAATGTAATTGAAGATGAAATAAGAGATGCAAATCTATTCTCTAAACTCTCTTTAAACTCTACTTCCTATCTCTCTCTTAAATCAAAAATCATATAACATTTATACACATATTTATCTTCATAATATTTAGTTATTCATCAGAAATATAGTAGTACCAAACTCTAAAATTCTTACCTTGAACCGAACCAAAATTTGTCGTTAATAAACCCAAAACCGAAATTTCAAAAATATCTTAACCAAACCAGACCATGCCTACTTATTAGGGTTTTGACTGTCCAGAGTCCAACACAGAATATATTAATTCAAATAAAAAAAAATCACAGGGCCCATACCTGTCCACGTGTCAATGAGCTCCATAGACCACTGACAATTCCCCATGTGGAAAACGCCGGCGTTCAACGCCGTCCAACTCCGATCATTGTAAATCACTCCCGGCCAACCATGAACAACAAGATTATGCTCCTTATACCGATGCCACGGCGGCGTAAAATCCATATCCGTAAACAAAGCATCAGAATCAACCCACCAGATCCACTCCGCCTCAGGATGAGCAATCATCGCCGCTTTAACCGCCGGAAGTTTCGCCCAATAAGAATTCATCTTCGGATGAAGAAGAGCGTTACTATAGAATATATCATGACCATGGATCCGACAATAATCAACTTTATTCTTAAAGAACCGTAACAACAAATGATCTCCGATTGGGTTTTTACACGGCGCCGATTGTGATCCTGTTACCATAACCGTACGATTCTCAGCTCCGATGATAAACGAAGGGTGTAGATTTAACCAACGTCTTCGTTTCTCGTCCCAGTTTTTAACCGGTTTTTCGATTGTATAGGTTAGATCCGGCTCGTCGTAGTAAACCGGGTCGGTTGGATCGTACTTCATGTCGATTTCTGGAGAACATTTGGCGGAGGTTTCATTGGTTTTGACGGTGAGATTTGGTGAAATTGAATAGAAGGAGAAGAATGACCAGACGAGGATTAAAGACATGAAAGCTCCGCCGAGGAAGAGAACGACGTCGGAGAAACATATGACCGGTCTTGTTCTTGCTCCGGCGTATTTTGCCATCGGAGATGATTGGAAATGCGATGATCTCTCAGGCGAGACCATTAACAAAATCTTAGAGGTGATACAAATAAAATTCAAAATTTGAGGACTTTGTTGTATAAAGACAATTACTTTTTTTTGTTGTTGTGTTTTTTTAAGTATTAACATAAATGTCCCATTAATTACTCGATTGATATATTACTTTAAGTGTATCAGATTTTTTGTTGTGACGTAATTGTATTTGTGAAAGTAAATGTTGTCAAAAAAATTTGTACTCTGTAGTTTGGTTTTCGTGTTTTGATTGGTAGGTTTATAACTGTAAGAGATAAGGTTTTTATTTCTCAGAGTTTTCATGTGATAGTGTTTTTGTTTTAGTTGAGAAATTTGAACAACGTGAGTGTGATGAACCGGACCGGTTTGTTTCACCGACACTTATGCTAAAATAAAACTGGTGTTGGTTTCTACGTGTCGGTCAGTCGGTGTTCCGGTTAAGCAATGGCATGTGAATTTGCTGCGATAATTTAGGTTGCAGAAGATTACTACTATGTCACCCGCAATTTCGGCTTTTAATGTTGAAAATTGCACTGCTTTAATTTTAGTTTATTTTATTTGAGTTGAGTTTTTTTATAATAGAATGAAATACTATAATTATACTACTATATTGGACCTATATAACCAAAAGAAACTCTAAAAGCTAGTTTAAGAAAATTCTCCTTTATTCTGAATCCCGAGTCATTGAAGACAGTCACGAAGAGCGCATCTTTATGCCCATCACAATTAATGGGAAGGCACAGTATACGAAGTCATTATACAAACATATTCAATTTCGTTAAGATACAAATTTATAGTAGCTTTGTATTCTGTTATATTTGCCTTATTAATATATATGTCAGTTATTCTCCCATTCCATAATCATTTTAAAAAAACTGTAACGTCTCATTCCGAAGATGATAATTAGCCATGCTCGTTACATTGTCCCTCACCAAAGGAGTTCTCATGTTGAAATTGTCTTTTCTATAGTGAACGCTACATTTATAAAATAAAGGGATACTTTCTTTTTTTTGAACAGTAGAAAATCATATATGGAACTCGGATTACTGATTTTTTTTTTTTCAGTCGAACACAATTTCTATTAAGTTATCGGAAATAAACTTTCAGTTAGAAAGCCATTCAAAAATCGACTTGCTTACATGGGAGAAAAGACTATTTCGAATCCAAGTTATTTTGGCTAAATAGTCTAGGGATTTTGTTGAACCATCATAACATGCAATAGAAAAATGGCAAATGATTTACCAAAACAGAGATGTCATTATTGTTTCTATGAGAGAGAATCTTTCAAAAGAAAAAGGTATAAAGTGGTTCCACTACACACACCAATATTAGAGAAAATAACAAATTGTAACTTTTCCCTTTCATAACTCATTCGGTTTAGAATTTTGAAGGAAGTGATAATCGCAAGGTTGAGATAATTTAATCCAAAAATTGTGATACAATTTCTTCTTGGGTTTTTTTTTTTGTATTTGTTCCCTAGTCTTTGCTTCAGCATCTAATATTCATAGAGCACAATCAGCACATAATCAAATCAGGCTTAGACTTTCAGCCAAAGTAATGTTAACCTTTGGTTAAGGGTTTGTCTTCGGTTATTGGACAAAACCGACTGAGATCTCGGTTAACTTGAATTGTACCGGGATTGGTGGCATTTGAGTTTCTAGATGGGTTTTGGATGTGTCTGGGCTCGATTGTAGAAGCTGGCCCAAGTAGATTCTTCTGCGATTTGTAAGACAATTTATCTTCACCAATTGGTGTCTTCTAGTTAAAACTTAAAACTATTAATTAAACATACGAGTTAAAGATGTTTAAGAGTGGATACGTTTGAGACTCATGATTTACAAGTTTATTATAACCGATCCACAAGTTTAAATCATATTTCTTTTAATACATATAAGACTTGAATTCAGATGTAATAACACTGAAACAACAGTCCTCTAAGTTGGCGGCTATCTGTAACTTCTAAAGTAGTCCATAATTATCCGATAGCAGACAAAAAAATATGAGATTCTATTTTCATCTAATCATCCCTCGCTTTCAAATAGACACCCATTATCACAATAACCATCCAAATTGAATCTCACATCGCTCATTCGCTCTATTATCTCATTACACATTATCTTATAAATTTCTCATTTTCATTTCTCTTTTATTTATTTTGTCTAATTATATATTTTACAACTATTTGTTTTATTGATTTATCACAAGAGTCTTCGAACAAGAGAGAGAAAAAAAAGAATCCCACTCTTTGTACTAAAGACATCATCTATCATTTTCTTTTGATCTTGTACAAAAATAAATGGCAAGTTGTAGATCCCGACCACCGTGTGTTGGTACGCTAAGCCGCGGCGAGGTTTCGGAAAACTCTGGTTTTCGGTCTAGACCGCCCGGTTCTTGGGGATGTCCGAAGCAAATGAGACAAAATCATGTGTCTTCTTCGACAAGGCAGCAACGACGAAGCTGGACCAACACCAACAGTGGAGAGAGAAAGAGCCATTCCTATTTTGGAGACTCCGGTGGGGTTGTTGCAGCGGAGGAAGCAGAGTTAGTGGCGGTGCTGAGGGAGGCTCATCCGTACGTGAATTTACATAGAGACAGTAAATTTGTCGTTATGTTGTCGGCTGAGCTACTTGACTCCGGCTCGACCCTCGATGGCATTCTCAAGGTCATTACTATTTACTGCTTTTCACATTATTAGATTCCAAAAAAAGACAAAACGCGTGACTCGTGAGCAAGAAATGGATCACTGAAATAATTTCTAAAATAATATCCTAGTAATAAGGGGCTTTTGCAAAAAGGGAAAATGGTCTATTTCCAGCCCTACTATTCGGACGGTTCCGTTTCCTACCCACACAACGAGTTGATGCTTATTTCAACAGTTTTCGTAACAAATTTTAAATTAACTACACATACTCTGTGTTTATAGTTGAATTCAACATTGACTCAAACGGACGTTAGTCAACCGTTAAAATAGTAGAGTCGGATGACACGGTGACAATTCAAAAGAGGGAAAAGGTCCTATTTTCACCCTTACTATTTGAACGGTTCCTTTTCCTACCCACACAACGAATTGGTGCCCATTTCAACAGTTTTTGGAACAAATTTCAAATTAACCATTTGAAATTTGTGATGACAAAATTATTTTAAGAAGATTTAGCATTAACTACAAAAGTAGTTGGCTTTATATCCATGATTTAGATATAAAATAAATTTAGTCACCTATATAGTTATAAAAGTAATTTTGAAAAAAGAGTAGCTCATTCAAAAATGTAAAGCTACATGCCTACATAGATTTTCATCTAAAATATCAGTTGACAGTGAGTGAATTAATTCATATCTCGGTCCGATATGGAATAACAAAAAATAATAATTGGTCCGCTCTGTTTTTTGATGGTAAAATTGAAAATTTCCTTTAAATATATACAGATCTGTTTTTGATCTGCTAGGTTTTTGAATTATCTTGAATAATTGACATTAGCCATGAACTATATAAGTTATATGAGATCTAATTACCAATTTACCAAGATCTAAATTATGCTTTAAATATATATCATATATACATTGTAATTCAGTGTCACTATATATTAAATCTGAATATAGAGTAGATCTTTGCGAATTATATATAAGACATTTTTTTTTTTTGATAAAGGATTAAGAGATGAATATCTAAAGACTTGATGGTGTTGATATTTTTATTGGTGTTTCATTCTAGTAGAATGTGTTTACTGTTAGTGCTGCTAGATTTATCTTTTATCACCGAAATCTAAATAAAATCCTGAATATAAAGTTGTCATAATTACACAAAACAATGCTGGAAAATCTGTGTTATTGATATAAGACGGGCTACATACATATATATACTAGTTAGGGAACACTAACCCTAATTACATAAATATTAAACCTAATAAAGCCCATAATCAAAGGCCTGATCCGATTCTAATCATAGGCCTGATATCTGTGCATGAGTCGAAACATGTTGCGTTGAAATAGTACCCTTAACAATCTCATCCCGCACAATATGACAATCAACCTCAACATGTTTAGTCCTCTCATGGAATACCGGATTAGCACTAATATGGATCGCAACTTGACTATCACAAAACACGCTCATTGGACGTGTCATCACAACTCCAAGATCAGTCAACAAACCTTTGATCCACAAGAGCTCAGCAGTGAGCATTCCCATAGCTCGATATTCTGCTTAATTTGAAATTTGTTCCAAATACTGTTGAAATAGGCACCAATTCGTTGTGTGGGTAGGAAAAAGAACCGTTCAAATAGTAAGGGTGGAAATAGGACCTTTTCCCTCTTTTGAATTGCCACCGTGTCATCCAACTCTACTATTTTAACGGTTGACTAACGTCCGTTTGAGTCAATGTTGAATTCAACTATAAACAAAGAGTATGGGTAGTTAATTTGAAATTTGTTATGAAAACTGTTGAAATAAGCACCAACTCGTTGTATGAGTAGGAAACGGAACCGTCCAAATAGTAGGAGTGGAAAGAGGCCCTTTTCCCTTTGCAAAAATGCCATTTTTTCAATGCCACTTTTCAAAAATACCCTTTTTTAAAAACATTATAAAAAATGCTCTTAAAAATATAAGATTTACCCAAATATGTATGTAACATTATTAAAACATACACAAACTACATTTCTATGTATCTAAAATCTTATAAATACTTTATAAATACCTTATAAATGCATTTTAAATACCTTTAAAAATCTTTAAAATATCTTGTAAAACCTTTGAAAAACCTTAAAAATCCTTTAAAATAACTTGTAAAACCTTTAAAAACATCTTATAAAACTTTATAAATACTTGGATCGAATCTTCAAGTAGTAGTTACAATCCATAAGTACCTTATAAACCTAATAAAACTTTATAAAAATTTCAGATTTAAAAAGAAGCATTTTTTAAAATAGACATCTAAAAGGAACATTTTTTAAAAGAGGTACACCAAAAAGGATATTTTTAATAATTTCCCTAGTAATAATACAGATAAATAATACTCTATCATGAAAATTTCTGAAATGATTTGGCAAAAGATGCGGAGACTAAGAAACGCTAGAGTTTTTATTTTTATTACTAAATAATATAATCCAATATATAAATGTTTAGTTAACAAAACGCGTTGTTCTCAGTTTCTTACACCGTTATTTTGTAGCGTTTTAAATTATTCTGATATAGTTTACTGTTTTTTCTATCCGCTAAAAAATTTGTATCATTTTGTCTCACCAATCGAATTTCATTATAGTTATATATGCTAGTGTTTTTTAATCATTACTTTTTTTTGGGCATCGTATATTCGTATTATTACTTGAATTATTGTATTTAAAGTAGGAATATTGGGCGAAAAAAAAACAAAGTAGGAATATTGTTGAATTTGACAAAAAAAATATAAACAATAACACGTTTGCAATGCATTTCACAGTGGGCCGTGACGTTAGAGATATTTATTGCCTTTCTTGTCTGGTCCTGAACTCACTATCACTGACAGAGACAAGTGCAAAAATACCGGTACAGGAGTACATAATCAAACCGACGATTTAACCATTTCTTAATTCGATTCAATAACCAACATAAACCGAAATTAAACACACGCGTCCACATTAAGCTCCTTCCTTGAGGAATACTTTTCTTCTTCCTCCACCGATCATCCGCCATTGTTACCCAATTATGCTCTGAATTCCTTCCACGAATTTTGAAATGACGGAGCGAGGAGCTATGGTGGTATCGTCTTCTACCTCTTACCTTCCTTTTCGATGTCCTCAAACAAGAAACGATTTTTCTTTCTTCGCGCCGAGTAAGAAGCTAAACCCTAACCGTCAATTGATAAAGTCTCCGTCTTCTATATCTTCTCCGCCAATGACGCCGGCGAAATGCAATATGTTTGATTACGCGGAAACTGGTGAGAATTTGGTCGGCGATAAGCAATTTGTGCGGTGGTTTCGTGAAGCTTGGCCTTATCTGTGGGCTCATCGTAGCTGTACCTTCGTCGTTACTATCTCCGGCGATGTCTTAGATGGCCCTTATTGTGATCTCGTTTTAAAGGCACTTACTTTTTCTTTATCTCTCAATGATTTGGTTTATGCACGCAAGGTGTTTGATTGTTTGTCTTGCTTTATAATTGAACATGGAATTTGTGTTTCTCTAGTGAGATTCGTCTTATTGATTGCTCATTGATCTTATTGATTCATCTGAAGCTATGTAGCTAGTGTTCAAGAGGAAGCTAGTTTATGATCACTGTGCTTTAGATTTCAATTCTTGTACTTTTTGTACACAGGAATTCAAAGTGAAATCTTTTTGACATGTGTGCAGGACATAGCATTTCTTCATCATCTGGGAATTAAGTTTGTTCTAGTTCCTGGAACTCAAGTGCAAATCGACCAGCTTCTAGCTGAGAGAGGTCAGAATATTAAACTTGCCACTTATCTTCTTATTGGCTTGTCTCGGTATTTGACTGTTTTGAATCTCTCAGTCACTTATAGGTTATCTTCCTATGGATCTATTTAGCCAAATTTATTGCCCGTACCAAGTAATGGTTTGTCATCAGTTAGTGATGTTTGCAACCTTATTGTGATAAATATGAATCTTTGAGCTTGTTCAGATGGAGCCTAAGGTGTGTGAGTTGCAGGACGCGAGCCTACATATGTGGGTCGTTACAGAGTCACAGACTCAGCATCTCTGCAGGCTGCCAAGGAAGCTGCGGGAGCAATATCTGTAATGATTGAGGCCAAACTATCTCCCGGACCTTCCATTTATAATATACGCCGACATGGTGATAGTAGTCGTTTGCATGAAACAGGTGTTAGGGTCGACACTGGTAACTTCTTTGCAGCAAAGGTGAGTTTTTCACTTTCTTGATATGTTAGTTTGAATGTCGATTCTTGTCATGTTCGATCTGATTAATTGTCGTGGCAGAGAAGAGGTGTTGTTGATGGTGTTGATTTTGGAGCAACTGGTTTAGTGAAGAAGATAGATGTAGATCGGATCCGTGAGAGGCTTGATAGTGGTTCTGTAGTTTTATTGAGGAACTTGGGCCATTCCAGCTCCGGCGAAGTCTTAAATTGCAAGTATGCTCTCTTTCTTAGTAATAACTTACTTCCTAAATCTTGCAGACGTTAGTTTTTGTCACCCTGATATTGGGACATTACTTCTACACTGCAGTACCTATGAGGTTGCTACAGCATGTGCTTTAGCTATAGGAGCAGATAAGCTTATTTGCATAATGGATGGTCCAATTCTTGATGAGAATGGACATCTTGTTCGGTTCTTGACTCTTCAGGAAGCAGATACGTTAGTCAGAAAACGGGCACAGCAAAGCGAGATAGCTGCCAATTACGTGAAGGCTGTTGGGGATGGAGGCATAAGTAGTTTTCCTGAACCTCTTGGTTACAATGGGATGGTGACGACTCCCAACAATCATATTGGGAGACCGATTTGGGAAAAACACACTCTGACCTTTCAGAATGGTGTTGGATTTGACAACGGAAATGGGTTGTGGTCTGGGGAGCAAGGTTTTGCTATTGGCGGTGAGGAGAGAATTAGCCGTTTGAATGGATATCTCTCTGAACTGGCTGCAGCAGCGTTCGTTTGCAGAGTGAGTCCTTGAGCTAACCCTCATACCTATTTGTTTACATCCAGTTCTGATTCATTGATTTGTTGAAGGGTGGTGTCAATAGAGTTCACTTATTGGATGGTACTATAAGTGGAGTGCTATTGTTGGAGCTTTTCAAAAGAGATGGAATGGGGACTATGGTGGCAAGGTATACACAACTGTTTTCAGTTCCGAACCATTCAAAGTTTTGATCTTTCTTACAAAACTATGGACCCTTCTTGTCACAGTGATGTATATGAAGGAACCCGGGAGGCGAAAGTGGAAGATCTTGCTGGAATAAGACAAATAATCACACCCTTAGAAGAATCTGGGGCTTTAGTTCGTAGAACTGATGAGGAGGTTCGCCTTTTAGCCGTAGCCTTAGCTTAGATTCTACTTGTTATTGTTTTGGTGTTAGCATCAAAGGATAATTGGTTTTTGGTGTTCAGCTACTGCGAGCTTTGGATTCGTTTGTGGTTGTGGAACGAGAAGGACAGATTATCGCTTGTGCGGCTTTGTTCCCTTTCTTTGAAGACAAATGTGGAGAAGTTGCAGCTATCGCAGTTGCATCAGATTGCCGTGGACAAGGCCAGGGAGATAAATTGCTCGGTATGATCACAAAACTTTTGAGCATTGTGTTTTCGAATCTACAGTTAAGAGAAACCCCGGTTTCTTGACTGTGAAATGTTGCAGATTACATTGAGAAGAAAGCGTCAGCTTTTGGACTCGAGATGCTTTTTCTTCTGACAACGAGAACCGCAGACTGGTTTGTGAGACGTGGGTTTCAGGAATGTCCAATCGAGATGATACCAGAGGCAAGACGGGAAAGAATCAATCTTTCGAGGAGATCAAAGTATTACATGAAGAAGTTGTTGCCAGACAGGAGTGGGATATCTGTTGTTCGAACATTTCAGTATGGTTCTTGAGCGTGTCGATAAGAAGAAGATCCAAACACAGAGCAAACTAAAATGTAATTGACGCAGAAAGATTTATCCGAATCTCTAAGATTCTACTGAGTTTTGAATCAATACGTCTACGGTTTGATCATTGAAAACAAAATAACAAAAATATACAACATGAAGAGAAGACGCAAAGTAAACGATGAGAAAATCTCACAACCTCTGAAATCCAAGAAGCCAAGTAAACGTGAACATATAGTGGAGGACAAAATGCATTTGTAAAAGTTACTTTTTGTAAGGAGTTTCATGAACCGGAACAATTGCCGAAAAGCATTATTGTGCACAAGGTTTATGATATAAAGATGTCAACCTTAATTAGTTTTCTATTTATAAAGAGAAAATAAGAATAAGCTTAAAGAAAAATAGGAAAATCTTCAAGTTAAAAGTTGTAAAGTATCTAGTTTGTATTGTTGATGTATGATTCTAACAGATAAGTTGTGGAATCTTAAGGAAAGTAAGAAAAATATCTTTATCGAAGAGCCGTGACTTGCCAAAATATATACAAGATCGAATAACAAGGCAATTGGCCGAGACCAATCAGATGTAGTAATCGTGAGATGGTTAACCGTGATTGGTCGATTAAAATTCCACGTATGCAGCTTCAGAAACTTATAGCCTCGACTTTTGTAGATTTTTAATTATTAATTTGTATTTTCAATTTTTTTAATACAATAAACATCTACAAACAAGAACAAAACAAAAGAAAGTTACTTTATCCAAAATGACATCGTCATTTACTCATTTTTTAAAAAAATATTATAATTTATTTATTAAAATTCTCCCAAATGAGCTGGACTTATATCTTACAAGCAAAGTTTCAGTTTCAAAAAAGCCCAAAACGGAGAAGCTTGCCGGAACGGAAAAGAAAGATCTGACCCTGCTGATGGACACCTGCAAGGTGGCCGGAGCCTTAAATCCGGCGGACTCAAGATCGCCAGTTTCCCGGCAGATTCGGTGGATCGAAAAACCCTACCGGAAGAGTCCGGTTTCCGACAGAGAAATTTTTCCGCCGACGCACCAGATCCACCTGAAATCTTCTGGAAAGCTAGCCACCGGCGACAGGCGGTTCTTCCGAAGTCGGATCCCGACCGAGCAACCCTATCCACTGGAATCTAACCCCTTCCTTCCCACTACAGATCTCTCTGATTAGACCGAGCATGACCACTGCGACCGGATCGATGGACACCAAACGTGACAGATCCAAACGGTGGTGGTTCATCCAAGCCTCTGGAATCGAACTCCGCGTCAGCCAAGCAGATCCAGAGAATCCGCCGTTAACCACCGCATCAAACAGCATAACCCACCTTCTTGCCACCAACTTCCGCCATAACCGCTGCCACAAGAAAGACGGTTGAGCCTTGAGGATTTTCGAAGCACTCCACGATGTCCTCAACCGGGAACCACGGCTTCAAAACACCTCCTCCGTCGAACCAGAGTTTCGACTACATCGGCGGCGAGATCCACACCGCTGCTGACGGAGCAGTGCCTCTGCTCACTCCTGAAACTCAATCAAGAAGACGCAGCACCAACGATGAAGATCAGACCAGGTCAAAAACGATTAGATCTATTTTTTGTCTTCAAGGAGAGAGAATGGAGAGAAGCGGCCGCTCATTTAACACGTTGATTCACCTAATCCATCACTAAATATCTATTTCACCTAATCAGTCTCCAAGCCCATCACATAGGGGTGTTTCAGTGAAGCAGATTTCAGGGATCGATTTTTGTTGTTGGGATCTAGGATTTAGAGGGAGTCTTGGATCGATTTTTGTTGTTGGGATCTAGGATTTGGTGAATCATAAAACCACTTTTGAATGCGATTTGTGTTAAGAATCAAAGATTGTTCATTCCGCTGTGTATTGTTTTGCATGATATGATTTGTGTTTGTGAATCTTGAAAGGATAATTGCAAGAAAGCTTGAATTGAAAAATTGGATAAAAAAGGGGGAGATTGTAAGTGCACCATTTGCCAAGATTTCTGAAAGGTGCACCTGTTGCTGGAACAAGCTAGAAGCTGTTTCAAAATGCATAATTGATGACTAAGCAATTAGTGCTGAAGTGGACTATAGCGCCAAATGAAGGGATGACGTGGAGAACACAACATAATGAATTATGTTTGGAAAGAAGATATTCTTGTGAAGATTTGGAAAAATCCAAGATCGTGAAGACTAAACCTAGAAGATCCGAAGACCTTATGGATATAAAAGAGGTGCTAAGGATTTTGCTAGGGTTAGCCGTTTTGAGAGTGAAAGCTTTTTCATTTTGTAAGAGAGTAAGGTTTATTTTGATTCGGATACAAGAGAGATTAGCGAGTGTGTTCTTGTGATCTTTTCTTGTGTGTCTTAGAAATTTCAGGTGACAAGCTAAAGTAGTTTAGGTCTTGTGTAAAACCAGTTAAAAGAGTTGTACCTTCTTAATAAAATTTCTAATAAAGTGATACTCAATGTTTCTAAGTTTGGGAAAAAAATAGTCTTGAATTCATCCGGATTTTCAAGAGAGACGTGATCATGGGTCATAATGACGCTTAATCTTGGGGATTTGATTAGAGCCTTTGGTTGCAAGGGGGATGTAGACATGAGTTTGTTGATCAGTACCTTTGGACGTCTAAGATAACCATGGATGAATGTAGGGTCAGGATCTCCATGAAATAATTCACAAGTGACTCTTGATGATGAAGAATAGACATTTTTAGATGGGGAAATGTTCTTTATGACAATTATTTCTTCCACTTTTTGTGATCTCGTGGGTTGTCTTTTTTTTTTATACTTCGAAATTATCTAAAGACTTCACCTTATCACAACAATCCCACATAATATGTTGTTGGTGTTTATTTTATATAAACATGTTTATTTACATAAACGTTTGTATTTATGTAAATACCCTTTTACTTGTACAAATTTCATCACGTCTCTAGATTACGTTTATACCGATACACCGGTTGAGATAAGAGAATCATCTCTTGGATCAAACATCGCTTCATTAATATATAAGAGACGTAACGATGTAGAGATAGGGGGACATGGAGACAAGAGAGAAGAACAATACAAGAGAAACAAAGGAGAGAAAGATTGGGATTGATTATCATCTTCTTCTTCTCCAAATCAATTTCAGAGAATCTCAAAGTAGAGTTTGCTAGGGTCTTTGTATGGTGTTAAAACAGAGATCGATAGTTGTATCCTAAAGATAGAAGCCTACAAAAAGCTACGTACACCACAGTAGGGGCTAAATTCTGTCTTAGGAGCTTGTTAATTGCAAGCCTCTATCAATCTATACGTTGTTCTTACTAGGAAGAGAAGAGATCGTAAAGTAAGTTTCAGTTCTGTAACAATTGTTTTTCCTATTTGTTACTTATTCTATAAACAAACGTATTTGTTTATGTGTATTGATCTACATCTATAATCTTCGTTCAACATATGTATAAATACTTGTATCTCCATGTTAATAAACTTAAATTTTATCTCTTCTATGCTATTCGGATGCTCTAACATTGTAATATGTTTTTTTCGGTTTTCGTTTATATTTTAGAATTACCCATTTGTAAATATATTTTTTGATTAATAAATTCAATATTTGAATGAAAATTATTTTTTCTTTTTTTTTACACGGTTGACAAAAACTGAAAAACTACGCAATAAGTTATTATACGAAACGATGGAAGTTAAATGAAAAAAAGTAAGATAAAGACATAACATAATTGAAGGTCGCAAAAGAGATGTACTTACTATTTACCTTATCAATATTCATTTTTTACATCTTTAAATCGACAATGTCCGATCTATAATCAATTTCTACTACGCATGGTAACGGGAGCTAGTAGAATCGAACTCCAATAGAAAAAGTTGCATAGATGAGCCGTTAATTATTGGACCAAAAACACTTCCCCACCAGGGAGCCAAGATTTTATTTTACCCAGGTCAAAACATAATTAAAAAAATTATCATTAATACTACAAAAATCCAACAAAAAGTTCGTCCCAAACAAAAAAAACATCCAACAAAAGGTTCATCCAAAAAATAAAAAACGTCTACAAAAACATCCTACGATCCTTCATATCCTGAAATTTTTTTCATCACAGTCTCATTTGTTTCTAAATTCTAATTTAAAGTAAATGAAAAGTCACGTTCTCTTTAATTCAACTCAAATTGTTGGCAAAGTATAATAACTAGGTTAAAGATATGGGCCAACTTTGTTTCTTAATTCTAATTTTTGGTCAAAAAAAAAAAAAAACCTTCTTTTATTATGGGCTATTGGGCTTCCTACGTAACAAAATTTGGGGGGTCAAATTATTAAGATTATGTCATTAAATCAAATTGAGCGGATACTTATATGCAAAACCTATATATATATATACTTAAGAAATTTTAAAAAATTGGGCTGGTGAGCTGACCACCATTAATACAAGTGGGTCCGCCCTTGTTCCCCACCCTCTCAATATAAATAGTAGATTTTAATTTTATATGGACACGATATATACATAAAGAGTAAGTGAGTAAAATAAATGATATTGATCGAAAAATAGAATTGGAAATACAATAAAAAAAACCCTTTATAAATTAATACTGTTGAAATATATTTTCTCTGTTCTTTTATAAGTGATGTTTTAAGCTTGAATTTTGTTCTTAAATAGATGATGTTTTCAATTTTCAATGCAAAATTAATTACATTTTTATTGGTTTTGACGATTTCTATTATGTAGATTATTTTTTTTATTGTTTGATTAGATAATAAATGATGTTTTAGTTTAGAAATAAACAAAAATTAAATGATTTATTAATCTATGTGCATTCTCTTAAAACAATATTTATAAAAAAACGGAAGAAGTATTGATTTATCGAGATATAAATTTGTCGTATTAAACCTTTATAAATTTATACTGTATATGGTCCTACCCCTACATGTATTCAACAAAACGCCATCAAACCTCTATTATCGGTAATATATGTATATTTTATATAAAGTCATTGAGTAGTGACCTCGCATTTCACAAAACCTCTATGATTGGTAATTATTATAATGATCCTTGTTTTCTAAGAGGACTCAATCTTTAGAAACTAAGAGAGAATGAAATTAAAACTAAAATTGCTGCTTCTGCTTCTGTTTATCTTGAACCATCATGTTGATTCTGGCTCTATCGTCAAGTTCCTTCCCGGCTTTGAAGGCCCTCTTCCTTTTGAACTCGAAACCGGGTTTGTTAATTCTCTCTTTTGCAACAATGTGTTTTGATTTTGGAGTTAGTAATTACTCATTCTTTTGAATAAAGGTACATTGGTATTGGTGAGAAAGAGGAAGTGCAATCGTTCTACTACTTTATCAAGTCTGAGAACAATCCAAAAGAAGACCCTCTTCTTCTCTGGTTAAGTGGAGGACCTGGATGTTCTTCTATCACTGGCCTTCTTTTCGAGAATGGTAAATCTACTTTTTTTTTTTTTTTTTTGCTCTAAGAATTATTTTCAAAGGATTGCTTAAAGTGGGTTAAAAATATTTTAGGACATGTGGTCGTTTTCTTTATTTCTTAGGACCTTTGGCTTTGAAGTCCGAGGTTTACAATGGAAGTGTCCCTTCTTTGGTCTCTACTACATATTCGTGGACAAAGGTAGAAGAAAGTATGTTCATATGTTAATATAAAAACACAATGATCTATCAAATTTTTTGATTATTTATTCAGACGGCGAACATAATATTCTTGGATCAGCCTATTGGAGCTGGCTTCTCCTATTCAAGAACCCCACTTATTGATACGCCTACTGACACAGGCGAAGTTAAGAATATCCATGAGTTTCTCCAAAAGGTAAACGACATAACTTAATTTGTCATCTCAAAGCATTTTGTATGTTGTAATTTTTGTAATTTTTGTATACTTAAAATAAAAAAAATAAAAAAAAATTGTGTATACTAAATATGGTTTAAGATTTTTAACAAAACTTAATAAAAAAAAGTAAAATTATCCGTTTTACTACCTTTTATTAATATATTTATCAAAAAAAAATCGTTAGTCAATACATTAAAGTAATATTATACAAACCTAATTTTTAATTAAAAATCTATATTAAAAATCTAAAACATTGCTTTTTGTGAAACAAACTTTAAGTGATAAAACGACACTTAAACTAAAACAGAGAAAATAACTGAAGCAAGTTTAACCATAGCAATTAGTAGATATGCCAACATTTAGTTTAACCATCGATGAAACTAAAACTACCAACATTTTGTTTAATCTACTTTTCAAAATTAGTCAAGCTTGGCATAACTTGAGTTCTTATATATTTACTTCCCAAATTATTTAAACACCAACCTTAAGGGGTTTTTTTTTTCAGTGGCTAAGCAAGCATCCACAGTTTTCTTCCAACCCTTTTTATGCTTGCGGAGATTCTTATTCCGGTATGATTGTTCCAGCCCTCGTTCAAGAAATCTCTAAAGGTATCCTCATATACTTTTTCTTTGAATATCGTTTAGCTGATACTCTCACTTTAAAATAACATAGACACTATATATATGATGCAGGAAATTATATATGTTGCACACCTCCTATAAATCTACAGGTAGTTGGTATTTAAATGCTCGTGGTAGTTTCCAAAGAATATTGATCTTTAAAAAGTATGGATCAAATATTATTAGGATGCTTTTTGTACACTAAAAATTGATAGTTATGTGGCGACAAAAGTACATAATATTATTTTTGCTCAGTTGATAATTATATATATATTTATAAAAAAAACAGGGCTATATACTCGGGAACCCGATAACATCTATTGAAGACCAAAACTATCAAGTTCCATTTTCTCATGGAATGGCACTAATTTCCGATGAACTATACGAGGTATGAAATATATGGCATGCTTAATTAGTAAAAAAAAATGATTATTTTATATTCTGTCATCTCTTGTTATCCATGACATATTTCAAAACTCTAAATGATATAACAATTAATGTATAATACATTTTTTTATTCTTGTGTTAGTCAATTAGGAGAGCCTGCAATGGAAATTATTTTAATGTGGATTCACGTAACACAAAATGTTTGAAACTTGTTGAAGAATACCATAAGGTACACACTTTGAAATATGGTCGATGTTCAGTAATTTATGAGATAGTGATCATCTAATTCAGATTTGTTTTTTCTTAAACTTACAGTGTACCGACAAACTAAATGAATTCAATATATTATCACCAGATTGCGACACGACATCTCCTAACTGCTTTGTAAGTAATATATCTTTCTCCATCTAGTGACCCTTGTAAAAGGGTTGGAAATGATCTGATGTGATAAAAAATATTGGTTAACCGAAAAATTAGAGAGAAAATCACATACTAAAAAAAAAATTATCCATTTGAAACGGAGTAACGGAAATGAAGATGTTGAACACCACTCCCCATAAGATACATATATCTTTATAAATTAATATATACGAAGTACGGCTCCTTCTAGCCTCGGAATTAGTCGGATCTCATGATCCGTTGACCCGAGAACTAGCTAGAGAAAAAAGTCCCGCAACATGATTCAAAGCTCATTGGAAAATGAACATTAGTAGCAATTCTTCCAAATTATATTTGTCAACAACAAAATATAGAAAAGTTTACACGACTAGTATAGTATGATGAAATTTTTGATCAAGCCAAGCAAAATTTGTTACCAAAAGTCTTTTTTTTTTTAAGTAAGAATTTAATAAAAAATGGATAAATCCATATGAAAGTGACGTATGAACATATGCTTATTTGTCTAAGACAACAAAAAAAATTGTCATTTTTATATTACTTCCAATTCCAAGAAACATATTTTTAAGGTTGCTTTTGCAGTTATATCCATATTATCTCCTTAGCTACTGGATCAACGACGAGACCGTTCGCAATGCTCTTCATGTTAATAAGGTATACGATTAAAATTTTTAAATCAAAATTATTGATAATGTATGATGATAATAAAGAAAAGAAACCTTAAAATCTAAAATATGGACGATTTATGATTACAGTGGAGTATTGGAGAATGGGAGCGATGTACTCATCTAAGACTTATCCCATACAACAAAGACATCAATAACAGCATACCATACCATATGAATAACAGTATTAGTGGCTACCGATCTCTCATCTACAGGTAAGAGTTTGATACCTAAATCTATTTTTTTAAGAACTACCTGATCAAAATATTCATAATCAAAGACATCGAGCCAAACCAAATTGAATCAAACCGAAATTGTTATTATTTCACTTTTGAAACCGAAAATATGAAACCAAAACTGGTTTAGTGAACTGAATAAACAAGAATTTATTAAAATTCAAAAAAAAAAAACAAGAATTTATTAAAATTCAAAAAAAAGAAAAGAATTTATTAAAATTGTAGGCACATCCATATTACGTATATACCAAATTAACTAAATTTTTTTGTTAAGTATCCAATAACCAAAGACATCGACTTTACCTAGGTGAATAGAAAACAAACCAGAGAGAAGTGAGTTTGTTTACCCTGTTCACTCCCAAAGAATAGCTACGTTTGGGCCGAGAATGTGACTCGAAATCTACTGGTTTCAAAACCGATATTACAATAGAAACTATAAGTTACCACTTTAATGACATTCATTAGCACTTAAAGCTTACTCTATCAGTTCCTATGTCTAGAGAAAACCAGAATCAATTTATGCTATTACAAGTTTTCTCTTTTCTCAGTGTAAACCTCAATTTTCTCACACTCACTCTGTAACCTTAAAGCACCTATTTATAACTAGACAAGTAGGACTTTCTTGTGCAAACGTAAGTCGCTTGTCCAAGACATGTTTTAACCCTTAATAAAGACCGCAAGTGCAAAGTACAAACGAAATAATATTTAGGGATCAAATCTACTGAGACGAAAGAAACACACAATACACTATATAGATTTAGATTTAGCTAGAACAAAATAAGAGTTATAGGAACTTGTGTAAGATTTTCAGAAATAAAATAATTAAAATAAAATAAATACTAAATAAATTATATACAAGAATATTGAATCTAGAGAAATCATCAGGGAGCTCAAATAAAAATAAGTAATTAATCATGAAAGCATTAAGATTCATTATTGAATTTGAATTACTTAGGTTTAGTTATCATGCTCTCGCAAGTTATTATTAACTACGAAAGATGTTTTCTAAAGAACTCAACTATTGTTTATTTTAAGATATTCTACCAAGCTTTAAGAAGTTAATTTAATAAACTCACAAAACACGATAATATCAACTTTTGGTAGGTTAAAGAAGGTTTACCTATCGAATGATAGATCCAACAATTCGTCACCACTTATGGTGGCTTGATGAATTCAATTATAGACATTAGTTAAATTGGCCTAATTCAACGAAAGAATTAAGAACAACCAATGATAGAGAACTAGAAGAACAATCCATAAATAAAATAACTAGATTACATCATCATGAAATGAAGCAAACCAAAGTACAAGTAAATTTTATTTGCTTGAGTTTCTCTCGAATATCGAAAAATCAAATTGAAACCAATACCTTAATCCATAGTGAGCATTCCTACCTACAAATTTTAAGAGATTATAATTTTTGCGCGGTTTATGGTGAACAGTGGTGATCATGATTTGACGGTTCCTTACCTCGCAACTCAAGCCTGGATAAAATCTCTAAATTACTCCATCATTCATGAATGGAGACCTTGGATGATTAAAGATCAAATCGCTGGGTATATTTATATTGTGTTTTAGGTTTCTC
Source organism: Arabidopsis lyrata subsp. lyrata (assembly GCF_000004255.2). Lineage (NCBI taxonomy): Eukaryota > Viridiplantae > Streptophyta > Magnoliopsida > Brassicales > Brassicaceae > Arabidopsis > Arabidopsis lyrata. The sequence continues at coordinate 1,357,249 of NW_003302552.1, forward strand.
TTGTTCATTCATTTTTTCATCGTATCACAAGCTTATAAAACTCCCATAAAAGTCATTCATGCCTTTTCTTTTTCTTGACAGATACACAAGAACTTATTCCAATAAGATGACATTTGCTACTGTCAAAGCAAGTCTTCTTGTTTCAATTTAACATTTCTATTAGTAATTTCATTAAATCAAAAATATTAAATTTTTTAATTGTTTTGAGTGGTTTCATTATAGGGAAGTGGGCACACAGCAGAGTATAAACCAAACGAGACTTTTATTATGTTTCAAAGGTGGATTAATGGCCAACCTTTGTGATCGAGGGTCATGGCCTTTAAGTATACAATATAAAAAATATGTAACATGAAATGTTTGTATACAATTATCTACTATGTTCGACATGCTTGGGATGGAGATAGTAACCAATAAATGAGGTACTACTTAAGGCTTATCTTGGGTCTAGGGAGACTACATGCCAAAGACCTAGAACTTCCTGGTTAACTGATCTTTGCGTTTTAATCAATTAATATCCTAAGCGCACTAATGATCCTATTGATCTAGCACTTAGCCTCGAACCACAAGGAGCAATCAACTAACTCATCAAGAATACACAAATTCACAACTCACTAGTGCTATTTTTAGAAATTTATGTAATGTGTGTTATAATTATCTACAAAATATGTTTTAGTTTATTTTAGGATATTTCTCTAGTTTTTATGTTTGTTTATGGGAGCAATATCTTTGATGATTGAGGCCAAACTATCTCCCGGACCTTCCATTTACAATATACACGGACATGGTGATAGTAGTTGTCTGCATGAAACAGGTGTTAGAGTCGACACTGGTACCTTCTTTGCAACAAATGTGAGTTTTTCACTTTCTTGATATATTAGTTTGAATGTCTGATTAATTGTCGTGGCAGAGAAGAGGTATTGTTGATGGTGTGGATTTTGGAGCAACTGGTTTAGTGAAGAAGATAGATGTAGATCAGATCCGTGAGTGGCTTGATAGTTTTACCGTTTGGATATTAATATCGATCCAAACCCGATCCACCATATAACCCGTCCCGTGAAATTAAACAATATTTTTTATTTTTCTTTTAATCATATTTTTATTTAAAAGACATATAATTCGAGTCCATTTAAAAGTTTGCTATAAATGGTTCTCATAATATATATATATATATATATATATATATATATATATAATATTGTTATAGAGTTCAAATGTTATTAATATTATAAACTTCTTATAGAATTTAAATATTATAAATACTTTAAATGTTTTATAAAGTTTAAATATTTATAATAATTAAACTTCTCATAAATCTCATAAAGTTTAATTATTTATAATATTTGAAACTTCATAAAAGTTTTAATATTATAAATATTTAAATTTTTTAATAAGTTTAACTTTTTAAAAGTTTAAAATAATTCTAATATTTAACTTTTAATAAAGTTAAAATATTTGTAATACTTTAAAAAGTTTTAACAGTTTCAATTCTTTAAAACAAAGAACGGGAGTAAAGCGGATAACACTTTTAATTTTGGACGCCTGATAAATCAACCTTCCTGCATATTCGTATTGTAAAGCATTTTGGTCTTTTTTATAGTATTACTCTGAACCATTGCTCTATCTTTTAAGCAATGTGGGACATTGTACGTAAATATTTTTTTCTTTCATTGATTGAGTAATATATGTCCGTTTTTAAAAATTTGAGTCACATCATATACAGAAAAAATCTAATATTTTGTTAATTATATGTATTTTATATAAATTCAAAATATATTAAATATAAGATCAAATCAAAGTGAAAGAAGAATCATATATTTATGTTTAAATTAGGTAGAGAGATTTTAGGAAATTATAATGTAGTGAAAAAAAGATAAGATTTAAGTGAGAATTAAGGATATAAATCGTTTTTATTTTTGTTGAAATGTTAAATTGATTATCAACAAAAAAAATATTTACAAGAGTTTTGCAAAGTAGTACTAATAGAGCAATTTAAAACAACTCAGAATTTTAAATTGATATAATTAGTTTTACTAATTTCTTCAATTTTGTTTTGCAAATCTTAAGAATTTAAGACAATGACATTCCATTGTAAATAAGTGCCAACTCTAGGATTTATTTCCAAAAATCTTCCAAAAATATAAATATATATATATATAGATATTTAATATAATAAATTTAGAAAAATTAAAACTAATTAAAGATAGGAAAGAATGGGGAAAAAAATATGTGGTCCATCAAATTTATACTTTTTCTTCATCTCTAACTAACTTATAGGCATTTTTTATGGACTACATTTTCTTTTCATTGTTTATTTTATTTTTAGGAAACAAAATCTATATATAAAACAGTTAGATGATTCTTTAAAAATGTAAAGCATTCCATCAAAAAGAAGGAAAAAAGAACAAGTTAAAAGTGCAAATGGCTAAAGGTGTAAATGTCATCACTTATATGGTGATTTTCTTGATTTTGACAGGTACACATTATGATATGAATCTCGTTAAATTGTGATATATTATTTGTGTGTTTGATTTTCTGAATAGTGTGTATTCAAAGAGATTTAAACTTTTCTTACACAATGTAGTAGGAATATCAAGAGTAACAGCAAAGAAGCCACCATGTAAAGAAGGTCGAATCGCGTATCATCCTTGTAGTCAGAGTCTATGCGCACAAGACTGCGCGCTTGCTGGTGTTTATCGCACAGGCAAATGTGAACCTGATAGGAACAAAGTAGTTTGCAAATGTTACGGATGCAAATAGGTGTAGACTCGGTAGATCCTATGTGCAATAATATTATCTTCTTCTTTTTTGGGGCGGTATCAATAATAACAAAAAGAACTTTGTAGTGAGGTGCTTTTCGAATCCAATTATAAATTCCAAAATCCATCAATTTGTTGTTGACTAGATCCACCAATCTTTTGATCAAAAAAAAAAAAGAAAAAAAAAAAAAAGAACCACCAATCTTTTGTAATCACCTTTAAAACACTCAGCATTGCCATTAACAAAGCTTGAAATTTTTCTAGCTGAAAAACGCAACTCCCATCGTAATTATGCTTAATCTATATAGCTTTTGGGTTTTCCTATCTTGTTTTATTGCAATGTTATAGTTTTTATTTCCAATTTCACCCTATTAGAGAGTGTGTGTATATTGATCCGGTTTAATCTCGATTAAGTTACATAGATTAGATTTTCGGTTTACTTGGTTATATATATGTTAATATATTGTAAATTTGTTACTTTGGTTATATATATGTTGACTAGATCCACCAATCTTTTGATCAAAAAAAAAAAAAAAAAAAAGATCCACCAATCTTTTGTAATCACCTTTAAAACACTCAGCATTGCCATTAACAAAGCTTGAAATTTTTCTAGCTGAGAAACGCAACTCCCATCGTAATTATGCTTAATCTATATAGCTTTTGGGTTTTCCTATCTTGTTTTATTGCAATGTTATAGTTTTTTTTTTCCAATTTCACCCTATTAGAGAGTGTGTGTATATTGATCCGGTTTAATCTCGATTAAGTTACATAGATTAGATTTTCGGTTTACTTGGTTATATATATATATATATATATATTAATATATTGTAAATTTGTTACAATTAAGAAATAAGAAAGCATTTCACAACTCTCTTTGCTCATGAATTCTATCACACCCTTAAATTCTATTCCTTTTGGGATACCAATTTGTTCTTGCTATCCATCAGATTCATTTCAGTTATTGAGGTAAATTACCATTAAAATACCATATAATCTCATGAACTAGAGTTATTTTTTGAAATTTAAAGTGAGATGATTTTTTTCAGATAAGTTTTTTTGATATTCACTTCCCAAACATCTAGTCTTTTTTTTTTTTATCAGCAAAATAATTATCAGTAGCACAAAAGGATAAGCTACATGTTCTGGTCAAAAACACCATCTAGTCATGTAATCATATTTATTTCATTGATTTAATGTCTTTTTTTGGGAAATAAGACATTTAAGAAGGATATCACAACATTATATATGGAATGATGATTGAATATAATTTGGGATTTAACTTTAAAGTGCATGCCGTTTTGGAGGAGATCTTTGGGTGTAGATGTAATCGAGGTGTGCATCCGACGACGTTTTCATTAAACATTCCTCTGTTTCACACTTTGTCTCCATCTCCTACAAACAAAACAAAACAAATTTGTTAAATTCTACTTTATTTTCTTCTACTACTATAAAACTTAGATTTGTTAAACTAGTAAGAGTTTTATGCAATATTTTCAAAATTGTTTAGACGTAAACGCAAAACTAAAAGAATAAGTAGATCATAATTAACGTGTAACTTAATGATTCGTGTTAGTGTTGTTAGTGTGTCACCATTCGAACTTATACTGACATAATGTATGTTGTTGACAACAATAATTACTTAAAAGTGCGTATTGATTAAAATAAAAAAATTAAATATAATTAGGGAATAACTTTAGATGCATGTGGTATCGGAGGAGGATTTTGGGTATAGATGTAATCGAGGTGAGCATCTGATGTCGTTTTCATCAAACACTCCTCCGTTTCACAGTTCTTCTCCATTTCCTTCATACAATTAATTAAACGAAATTTTATTAACCAAACATATAGTTTTATAGAATATAATGCATTTAAATGGTCTCTTGAAGTAAACATTCAACAATTTGGTTTTGCTAAGAGAATGATTATTTTACCGTTGATTTGCTCTGTAGAGTCAAGTCGGGACGAGCCACTGAAGCAATAACCATGAAGCTAAGTAAAAGTGCTGCAAAGATAACTATGTTAATCTTTGACATATTCTCTTCTTCTTCAATAATCCTTTTTTCTCTCTTTTTTATTTGGTTTGGTTTGTAATATATAGAGTGTTGCAGAAGAAGTCAAATTGAAATTTATAAGGCAAAATTAGGTAAGATATTTGGAAAAAGATATTTTTCCTTTTATAGCTGCAAAAACTTTCAACTCTTTGATATTGCTGGATGCATATTTATATTTATTGGTAACTGAAATGTTTTTAATTTTGATCTATAAACTGGAAGAAACTATTGATATTTTAATGCATTTATGGTAAAACATCTAAATTTGTATTTTCTAATTGCATGGCTAAATTAAATTTTAGTTTTTATTTTTTAGTTTATAATGGAAAAAAGATACTCAGCTACACGAAGTATAACCGAATACATGGCTACACATGCCAAGTTTAAAAATGTACAACCAACTACACGAACTAAATATATTGCATGCCCACATATACCAACTATATGACGACATGTGGTCAACATCACAAACATCTTATTCTGGTATACTAATCATCGAAATCCGGCGTTGACCATCGTTGACCGGTATTGACCAACAAAAATATTCAATTTTTTTTATATTTTAATATTAAAAACAAAAACAAAAAATTATTCTATTAAATCTTTTATTGTATTGTATAATTAAAGAGGAAAACACATTCTATATAGTATATTCAACTTAAATAAATTTTGTATATATATTTAATAAATTGATTATTATAATTAGTTAGTTTTTTCAATTTCAAAACTAAAATAAAAGTGAAATAAAAATAATTAAGCGAATTCCTTATTTTTACATTGTCAATAAAAACATTAACTTATTATTTTATAAATGTTTTTGCTAAAATCAATATCGTTAGATTTTTTATTTGCTATATATTAAAAAAAAAAACAAATTACAACTTTTTTGTTATTTATCCGTTATTACGAAATTTTTTTTTAATAATTTTAATTATATAAATTAATAATATATTAAAGTTAGACTAAAGAGTATGTAAAATTTTCTATGTTTTTAACTATGTATTATGATTTTGATTTTAGCAAAAAAAACTTAATATTTTTTAAACATGCAAACTTTAGATTAAAGAGTCATATACTCAATTTTTATAAAAAAAAATAATAAAATTTATTTCATTTCACTTTTAGTTTAGTTTTGAAGTTAAAAAAATTAACTAATTATTAAAATCACTACCGGTCAATACTAAAAAAATTAACTAATTACTAAAAATTTTTTTGAATATTTTTGTTGGTCAATGCCGGTCAATACCGGTCAACAATGGTCAACGCCGGATTTCGTTGATTAGTGTACCGGAATAAATGTTCGTGATGTTAAGCACATGTCGTCATATAGTTGGTATATGTGGGCATGCAATACATTTAGTTAGTGAAGTTGGTTGTACATTTTTAAACTTGGCATGTGTAGCCATGTATTCCGTCATACTTCGTGTAGCTGAGTATCTTTTTTCCTTTTTATTACTCATAAGTCAATTTTTCCACGTCTCTCTTGTTGGTAACTCTTACCTTTAAATAAATTATGTTGATGGAGGATTCTGGGCCCGGGCCCAAAATCCCACTCCAGGCCTTCAGATCGACAAAGCGGGCCCATGAACCGACTTTAAAAGCCCGGCCCAATGAAAAGTTCGATCCAGTAGAGGCCCAAGCCTAGTAAAAATCAGGGCACCGACCATAGAGGCAAAATAGATATTTTGCATGGTACAGGGTACCCTACCCCTGTACCCTATAAATAGGAAAGTAGAATGATTGGAAAAGGGGATAACAGTTTTGACAGAAAGTTTCGTACAACCGTCAGAGAACTTTGCGGCTCGGTCTTTTGACTTAGCATTTCAGCTCGTCTACTTTTGGAGTCGTCGGCTCGTCATTATTAGGAGATTCTTCTTTCTTCCCTTGAGATCCCGAACTCGTATTTGTACTTGTGTGATTTGAGAATCAACAAATTAGGAGATAATTCGGGCTAAGACCGGGTAATTTTGTTAATTGATATATTTTGAAGTTAGTTAACATAGTTTTTGTTTGAAAACATTTCTTATTTTATGATAAAAACATGTGATGTTGTATTTAACATTTTTACCAAAACCTTATATATATGGTATCTGTTAACTTTTTAAGTGTGTATATATTGTAACTTTCTCCGTCTACATTCATTTTATTCGTGGTGAAGTTATATGTCCGTTTAATATATATATTTTTTGTTGTTAAAGGGTATGCCCGTTTAATTATGATTGGTAACTATAGCATAAGATTTAAAGTCGAAGCTGCAACCATGAACCATATATTAAAAGGTAGAAGACAGGGGAAGAGAAGAAGTTAGACATGTACCTTAAGTGAAGAAGTTAGATAGCTGGATCTTCGAGTTTTCTTCACCTGATTTGGTATCTAGGGCAATATTGTTCTCAATGAGATGGAAGATTGTAACAGTTTAATTTGGTGAGAAGCCTGGAATTTGGATGGTGTCAGCTTGTAGATAATTCACCTCTCGATAATCACATAATCTACATTTAGAATATATAGCCAAAAGACGATGGTATTAAGAAAACATCTTGACCTTAACGTATGTAGATATATCTCTAAGAAATTATGTAAATCATGAGAAGTAACACTGACTTTGTCCAAGTCGCTGGAGGAACTGAAGACCAATAATCCTTTTTCTTGGAATCTTCTTTTTTCTGGTAATAAGGGAACCTTTTATGATTGGGTAAAGAAGAATTACATGCATCATAAACTCATTCAAACACGCTGTTAAATGGAACACCCTCTCGATTTCTGCAAATAGTGTTTTCTCATATTCATCGTCATCTTCTTAGTCAACGTATACATAGCTTTATGAAACTAATCGTGTGAAGGAACCCATGGCACTCACAATTCACGTTAGCATATTTGACACCAACATCAATTCTTCTTTGCTTCTATCATAGTAGGACGTGACCTCATTTTCTATATTTTCTAGTTCCCTCATTTTCTCTTTTCTTTTTGCCACTTTTCTGGTCTTTTACTTGTTCCTCTAGAGTTTCCTTCCTATAATCGTCTATTCAGCCATAAATTTCACATAATGGTGAGTCTCTGCAACATAAATCCTCTTCTTTGGAATCCTAAGTTTCCAAGATTAGATGATGAGTTTATATAGATGTATGTAAAATAGGAAATTTCTCACTCTTTTGCGTTGAAATGATTATATGCAAGACCTACAACTGATCTCCGTTTCGCATGAATATATGAACTAACAATTCTTTCAAACAAAAATCCTATCACCGATTACCTAGCAACAAAAACCCAAATAAGTTAAATCATATTAGGTATGATTGGTCGATAGAAACTCACCATATATCAATGGATTCTAAGGTAATGTAAGCCACCACTGAAGACGTTGAAATTGTTCAACAGAGAAGAATCAGTTTTCATAATCATGTAAAGAAGACATACCGAGAATGATTCGTGGTTAATTTGAACCAGTTACATGAATTTCCGACTTGATAATGAAGCATCTCGTTGATGTGATTTATGATTTGGTCGTCGTAGAGTGAGAATGCATAGTGACGGTCGTAGGCCCTAGCTAGGTTAGTCCTTCCCAGCGATGTAAAAATTGCTTCTTCGTAACATCTGTCTCTTCTCTCTCTCTGATTCACATCGGTAGAATCAAGATATCAACCGGACAACAGCGATGTCAGGTTGGAGGGATGCCATCGGTTTCGATAGAAAGTAAATAAAATTGGAATTGAAAACCGTAGAGAACCAAAGGAAATCAATTTTTTTAACAATTGTTCAAAATTTAGCGATGAAAAACTTGAACTGTCACGCGAGAGATAGACAGAGGAGATGAATCATAAACCAAGAAGGGTGGCGTTTCAAATGACTCGAGAACACTTTGATTTCTTCGACGAAGCCTTTGACGTTTTGATAAGTGACAAAGTTTTTACACGTGGCATTTGAGAATTAGCCTTCACAACGCATGCATGCTTACATGGCATCATGAGAGAGTCTTTTAACAAAACTGATGTGGACATATTGAGAGGCCTCAATGAGGTTCTTTTATTAGTAAGAGATATTCTTAGTTGACTTTCATTAGCTATTTAATGTCAGAAATGCTTGTGACATAACTAAATTATTACATATGAAAATCTTCACCAAAAAAAAAAAAATATTACATATAAAAATTACTGATCCTTTGATATTTTGTGTATTTTCTTTGAAAATTAATTTGGTTTCTCTATCAAAACTTTGCCTTCCAACACAATATATAAAATAAAATTTTGCTTTCTAGAGAAAGCTTTGTTTTTTTTTTTTGTTTGTGTGTATGAACCTTGGAAAGACAACAAACTGCATGAACCTTTGGAAGGCTTGAACCTTTGGAAGGCTACAAATCAGATCATAGTTTGTTTTAGGTGACAATTGGTACCAAGAGATAGTGGTCTAAGCCAGATATCAATTCTCCTCAAGCACAGAATTATCTAATTATTTTCATTTGACCAGTCAAAATAATAATTTCATGTTTTAGATCTATTAGAAATTACGATGTATGAGCCATTCGATGACTATACTCACTTTCAAAAAATTAGTCGGGTGGTAAAAAGTGGATCATCGTTCGATTATAACCAAAAAAGGGGTAAAACTTTGTTCTCTTTGTATTAATTGCAAACGTTCTAGAAGTATTTTCCATTAAATAACAACAACTAATCTCTTATCAAAATGACACAAAGTAAGCCTTTTAAAGGCAATCTGAAAATATTAATGAGGGTAGAATTGTTTTTTTTTATATGAAGTTTGCCTTTTATGGACGTCCTTATATATTTTCCATATTATGAACTTTGTGAATGGAAAATATTTCTGTAACGCACCGACCACCATCTCTTTTAATGGGTCCCACGTTTTTTCCGGTCCGTGGGCCCACCATCTTCCGACGCTGGTTCGCTATGTCCGGAAAGCTTTAAAGACTTGTTATCGACTCTACAAATCACCACATGACTTTATCCTGTGTTTTTTCCTCCCTCACACAGTTCCGACAATCATTTCCCATAATGTCACATATCCTGAAATTGTTTCAGCTCAAGTATACTTAACTGTAGAGTTCTCTCAGGACAGTTGACCGAAAAGATAAATGCACTTTGGTGACATAAGTGGCCAATTCAATTCTTTTAAACCTCTCCGCATGCACCACCATATTCCTGAAAATGGGTGTTCCAATTCACCTCAATAACAGATCACAACATCCTCGTTGCGCACCAAGACCGTCACCCCCGACGGTGTGAGCCCTCTTGACTCCATACTCATCTGGGCTCGGCTCTGATACCACTTGTAACGCCCCGACCGCCATCTTTCTTAATGGGCCCAACGTCCTCTTTCGGCCCGTGGGCCCACCATCTTCTGACGGCCGGTCCGCTACGTCCGTGAGACTTTAAAGACTTGTTTACCGATCCTACAAATCATCACATAATTTTTCCCTGTGTATTGTCCTCACTCACACGGTTCCGACAATTACTTCTCGGAAGGTCATCCATCCTAAAATTGTTCCAGCTCAAGCACCCTTAACTATGAAGTTCTCCCAAGATAGTTGACTGAAAAGATAAGTGCACTTTGGTGACATAGCTAGCCAAATCAAATCTTTTAAACCTCTCCGCATGCATCACCATATTTCTGAAACCGGGATATTACAATTTTTTTCCTTCTATTACATCATCCCGTAACAAAAAAAAATATTGTAATTAATTATTATTATTAGTTTTTTTTAATTTGACATCTTTGGATCGACAAGGTCTGATCCATAACCAAACCTTACTACGCGGGGTAACGCGACTTAGTAGAGTCGAATTCCGGTGGGAAAAGCGGAGTCAAATGGAATTAACCACTTGACTAAAGACACGTCCCCATATTATTATTATTATCTGTTATACACGAAATCATAATAAACAACTCTACAACGCTCGAAATCATATAAAAAATTAAAGACCACATTTTGTGGTCTAAAATATTGATGCATATTTCATAGAAAGTTACAGGAAAACATCACACACTGACACAAGTATTTTCGACTTTAATTTTACGTATTCGTTTTTTACTCGCAAATTTTTATATTTTTGAATACGAACCCATAGGAGGATTTTCTTTCCAAGTTCCAACAGTATTGATTTTATTTATATTGTTTAAATTCAAATTAATGATTAAACTACGTATTTACCCGCCATTTCCCTTCACGAGCCCTATCATATTTTTAATTTGACCCTTAACGCATTCTTCATGCCCTGCATGAATGTTTCAAGCCTATAATTTTAACGTTCATAATTAATACACTACTGCATGTTTGTTATTATATATTAACGAATAATCGAATGTATGATTTTTGATTGAGATTGTTGTGATCACGAAATGAAGGACTCGGTCAATTCTAAAGCTTAAAATAAAAAGCTCAGATCTTAAAACTCGCTTTCTTCTTCTTCCTCCATTTAAGTTTGCGATTCTTTTGCTCTTCCTTCTGTCTCACATTTTTGCCCCAAAACAATAAAAAGAAATAATAATAGAAAGAGATTACAGAAAAAGAAAGAAAACTGGAAAGGAGAAATGGAGAGTTACCTCAACTCAAATTTCGACGTTAAGGCGAAGCATTCGTCAGAGGAAGTTCTTGAAAAATGGCGGAATCTTTGCAGTGTCGTCAAAAACCCGAAACGTCGGTTTCGCTTCACTGCCAATCTCTCCAAGCGTTACGAAGCTGCTGCCATGCGACGCACCAACCAAGTCCTCCTTCTTCTCCTTCTTTTAATTTAGTATTATTTTATAAAAATCGCAATTATCTGCCCTTGAAACCATTTTGGCTTCAATTGGATTTGAGGATTTCAAGAAATGGTATTGTAGCTTTTACACATTTTAACACTATTTGGAATTTTTTTTATATGATAAAGTTTAGGATTTCATGTCTCTTTGATTTTACAAAAAAACAGAGATTTTATATCGACCTGTTACAAGAACCATTTCAGGTTTTCAAGAAACGATATTTATAAAAACATTTTAAGCATTTAAAAAAGATTTTTAGTTTTCAAAAAAATATAAATATCTTTAAAAAAATATTATTAATATATTTTCAAAGAAAAACTGATATCAGAACTTACCTTGTATAGCAATCTAACTTAAGATTGATTTATAGCTTTCTCAGATTATGGAGATCATTTTATTTTCCCTCCCAATTTATTTGAATATTTCTCCATATATATGTAGGAAAAATTAAGGATTGCAGTTCTTGTGTCAAAAGCCGCATTCCAATTCATCTCTGGTGAGTTATAAATCTAAGACAAAGGAAACTTTAAAGCTTTATTTTTACATTTGTGACAAAAGTGTTCTGTTCTTGATTTTGAAAAATGTTTATTTTTTTAGGTGTTTCTCCAAGTGACTATAAGGTGCCTGAAGAAGTTAAAGCAGCAGGCTTTGACATTTGTGCAGATGAGTTAGGATCAATAGTGGAAGGTCATGATGTGAAGAAGCTCAAGTTCCATGGTGGTGTTGATGGTCTTTCAGGTAAGCTTAAGGCATGTCCCAATGCTGGTCTCTCAACAGGGGAACCTGACCAGTTAAACAAACGACAAGAGCTTTTCGGAATCAATAAGTTTGCGGAGAGTGAATTACGGAGTTTTTGGGTGTTTGTTTGGGAAGCACTTCAAGATATGACTCTTATGATTCTTGGTGTTTGCGCTTTCGTTTCTTTGATAGTTGGAATTGCAACTGAAGGATGGCCCCAAGGGTCACATGATGGTCTTGGCATTGTTGCTAGTATTCTTTTGGTTGTGTTTGTGACAGCGACGAGTGATTATAGACAATCTTTGCAGTTCCGGGATTTGGATAAAGAGAAGAAGAAGATCACGGTTCAAGTTACGCGAAACGGGTTTAGACAGAAGATGTCTATATATGATTTGCTCCCTGGTGATGTTGTTCATCTTGCTATTGGAGATCAAGTTCCCGCGGATGGTCTTTTCCTCTCGGGATTCTCTGTTGTTATCGATGAATCGAGTTTAACTGGTGAGAGTGAGCCTGTGATGGTGACTGCACAAAATCCTTTTCTTCTCTCTGGAACCAAAGTTCAAGATGGGTCTTGTAAGATGCTGGTTACAACAGTTGGGATGAGAACTCAATGGGGAAAGTTAATGGCAACACTTAGTGAAGGAGGCGATGACGAAACTCCGTTGCAAGTGAAACTTAATGGAGTTGCAACCATCATTGGAAAAATCGGTCTTTTCTTCGCTATTGTTACCTTTGCGGTTTTGGTGCAAGGAATGTTTATGAGGAAGCTTTCATTGGGAACTCATTGGTGGTGGTCTGGAGATGATGCATTGGAGCTTTTGGAGTATTTTGCTATTGCTGTCACAATTGTTGTCGTCGCGGTTCCTGAAGGTTTACCATTAGCTGTCACTCTTAGTCTCGCCTTTGCGATGAAGAAGATGATGAACGATAAAGCGCTTGTTCGTCATTTGGCAGCTTGTGAAACAATGGGATCTGCAACTACTATTTGTAGTGACAAGACTGGTACATTAACAACAAATCACATGACTGTTGTGAAATCTTGCATTTGTATGAATGTTCAAGATGTAGCTAGCAAAGGTTCAAGTTTACAGTCTGAAATACCTGAAGTTGCTTTGAAACTACTTCTCCAATCGATTTTTAATAATACCGGTGGCGAAGTTGTTGTGAACGAACGTGGCAAGACTGAGATATTGGGGACACCAACAGAGACTGCTATATTGGAGTTAGGACTATCTCTTGGAGGTAAGTTCCAAGAGGAGAGACAATCTTACAAAGTTATCAAAGTTGAGCCTTTTAACTCCACAAAGAAGAGAATGGGAGTAGTGATTGAGCTGCCTGAAGGAGGACGCATTCGTGCTCACACGAAAGGAGCTTCAGAGATAGTTTTAGCGGCTTGCGATAAAGTCATCAACTCAAGCGGTGAAGTTGTTCCGCTTGATGACGAATCTATCAAGTTCTTGAATGTCACAATCGATGAGTTTGCAAATGAAGCTCTTCGTACACTTTGCCTTGCTTATATGGATATCGAAAATGGGTTTTCTGCGGATGAAGGTATTCCGGCTAGAGGGTTTACTTGCATAGGGATTGTTGGTATCAAAGACCCTGTACGTCCTGGAGTTAGGAAGTCCGTGGAACTTTGTCGCCGAGCAGGTATTATGGTGAGAATGGTTACAGGAGATAACATTAACACCGCAAAGGCTATTGCTAGAGAATGTGGAATTCTCACTGATGATGGTATAGCAATTGAAGGTCCTGTGTTTAGAGAGAAGAATCAAGAAGAGATGCTGGAACTCATTCCCAAGATTCAGGTAACTGTTTCTTGATTTCGACATTTTTGCTTTCTTTTATTAGATGACTTTACCTTCTTGCTATGTCTTAAGCCAAAACTTTTTTTTTTTATTTACAGGTGATGGCTCGTTCTTCGCCTATGGACAAGCATACACTGGTGAAGCAGTTAAGGACCACTTTTGATGAAGTTGTTGCCGTGACTGGTGACGGGACAAACGATGCACCAGCACTCCACGAGGCTGACATAGGATTAGCAATGGGCATTGCCGGAACAGAAGTAAGTTGATGTTTAGAAAAAATTCTTATGTTATTATGCAAACGACTCAAACATTTTTTAAAACTCTTTTAGGTAGCGAAAGAGAGCGCGGATGTCATCATTCTCGACGATAATTTCAGCACAATCGTCACAGTAGCGAAATGGGGACGTTCTGTTTACATTAACATACAGAAATTTGTGCAGTTTCAGCTAACAGTCAATGTTGTTGCCCTCATTGTTAACTTCTCTTCAGCTTGCTTGACTGGTAAGTTAAAGAATATGGCTGATTCTGTTTTTATTCAACTTTTCATTTTTTTTACAATTCTATTTTATTAAGATTTCAATCTTTACTTTGTTTCTACATTAATTCACAGGAAGTGCTCCCCTAACTGCTGTGCAACTGCTTTGGGTCAACATGATAATGGACACACTTGGAGCTCTTGCTCTAGCTACAGAACCTCCGAACAACGAGCTGATGAAACGTATGCCTGTTGGAAGGAGAGGGAATTTCATTACCAATGCGATGTGGAGGAACATCTTAGGACAAGCTGTGTATCAATTCATTATCATTTGGATTCTTCAGGCCAAAGGGAAGTCCATGTTTGGTCTTGTTGGTTCGGACTCTACTCTTGTATTAAACACACTTATCTTCAACTGCTTTGTCTTCTGTCAGGTAAAACAATCATAATTTTTTAATCAAAACACTTGCAGCTTTTGTGGTATTATGACTTACTTGGGTGGTTTGTTCTTAATGTTTCAGGTTTTCAATGAAGTAAGCTCAAGGGAGATGGAAGAGATCGATGTTTTAAAAGGCATACTCGACAACTATGTCTTTGTGGTTGTTATTGGTGCAACAGTTTTCTTTCAGATTATAATCATTGAGTTCTTGGGCACATTTGCAAGCACCACACCTCTTACAATAGTTCAATGGTTCTTCAGCATATTTGTTGGCTTCTTGGGTATGCCGATCGCTGCTGGCTTGAAGAAAATACCCGTGTGATCGAAGACACAATGCCGATAACAACATTGCTCTTATAGAACAAAAGTTCACAAAGCTTTTGCTTTTTTGCATTTTTTTCCTTTTTTTCCATTGTTTACTAAGTTTGTGTTAAATAGGCTAAGGACAATTAATCTACTCATCCATTTTTTTTTTCTTTTTTGTTTCTTTGTTCTTGAAATGAATCCATCTTGACAAAAAAAACTAAAAACCAAAACTAGTCCGAGAATTGCAAATAAATAAGACAGAAGTGATCATTAAATAACTAGAGAAAAAAGTGGACACTATCAAAACGATTCCATTCAAATCTCTGTGGATCTTAGTTGTGTAACAGTTGAAACATAATTCTGAAAATGACCAGAGAGTTGAATGTTTCCTTGCATTTTACACACCTATTTTCCTCTTCTTTCAATACTGATTATTTTCTTGTTTAGCCAGCTTCTGCTTTGTCTAATGTTTGTTTATCTTCTCTCTTTTTTTTTTTAACATTTACACTTAAATATTTTTAAAATATACTCCCTCTGTTCCTAGATATTTGATGTTCTAGAGTTTTAGTTTGTTCCAGAAAGTTTGATTTTTTAGATTTTTGTTTTATTTTTAATTGATTAAAATTAATATATCGTAAACTTCAAGACGTAATGATTAACTGTTTTCTAATACTATTGGTTCAAAGTTATTAAAAAATGTTTAATATAAAAAAGTAATTGACAAATAATTAAACAATGATTGTTTCTTAATATATGTGAAAACTCTAGAACATCAATCTTCAAGGAACAGAGAGAGTAATAGACTATATGTTTGTACAGTATATGAAACATGACATAACTAAAATTATTTCTAGATTTTGTTGATTTTATTACAACATATATACAAAACTTTCGATTATTTTTTTTATTATTTTATAATATTATTCAAAAAATATTAGTTTATTTTGCTTACGGTCTAAAAATTCTTGTCACCGCCGGCTGTGAACGGGTTGTGTGTTCGCGTTCAATTTTATAGGTATCTTATGCACTGTTGCCCAAATCTAAGTGATTCCAAATTCTTTGATATTTGTTAATTCCAAATTTCTTTAATATTGCTGAACCAAAATAGTAAGTATTGAATCCAACTTTCTTTAATATTAATGCTGCACCAAAATAGTCAATGATGCCAAAACTCTTTAATACTATTGTTGTACAAAATTATATGTATATTCTTAATTTTTAAGTCTTTTGTGTATATAAATTAATATAACCCACTAGTTATTGTCAAAACCAAACCCAGTGTTTAACGTGTGGACGTCCACACAAAAATCTACTCAACGTGGAGCGACCAGTGAATCAGAAACGCAACCTACCCACTTTCTCTTTTGGTAACTGACTATATTAGCTCTTTTTGTTTTTTGTCCTAAAAGGGATATAAAAATTAACAGAGAAAATGAGAACTTTGTCACTGAAGTTGCTGCTTCTGCTTCTGCTTGTCTTGAGACATCATGCTGAATCCGGCTCCATCGTCAAGTTTCTTCCTGGTTTTGAAGGCCCTCTTCCTTTCGAACTAGAAACCGGGTTTGTAGAATTTCTCTCTCTTTTCTTTACCAATCCAATTATATATGTGTTTTAGAACGTCGAAAATCATGATGGAGTGATGAGATATAGATATTTAAAGAATTATGTATTCCTCTCATAATAATAAAGGTTTTGACTTATGATACATTATTATAGAGCTAAAATATTTCTTAATCTAGATATATTCAGATCTTACTTATTATGATACCTTTTGATATCCTCTAGATGATCCTAGACCTAGATCCTTCTATAAATTATTGTTATCAATGAAGGTACATCGGTATTGGTGAAGAAGAAGAACTGCAATCGTTTTACTATTTCATTAAGTCTGAGAAGAATCCAGAAGAAGATCCTCTTCTTATTTGGATAAGTGGAGGACCTGGTTGCTCTTCTATTTCCGCTCTTCTTTTTGAGAATGGTAAATTCAAAATATTCATTTTTTTTTTTCATAAATATTCTTTATCGAAAGAAGATCCTCTTCTTCTAAGTTTATTATTAAATTTTAAAACAAAATAACTAGGGCCTGTGACTATAAAGTTCGAGGTTTATAATGGAAGTCTTCCTTCTTTGGTCTCTACAACATATTCATGGACAAAGGTAACATAAATTTTATTCATAGGTGAATTTAATTTGAGTTTTTTTTTCATATGAACTCGCAACCATGAACATTTTAAATAGTTTTTTTTTTAAACCTATTTTTTTGTCATTAGTAGACGGTTTTTGTTTGTTTCTTAATAGTAAACATAAATGCCAAACACAGAAGGAATTTTTTAATTTAGCGGTTGTACTTCATTAAAAGAAGTAGTGAAGTGTTTGGCTCTTTTAGACATGTAAATATAGAAACAATCAAGACTCTTTTATATTATTTTTGTTCTGTGGATTTGTCGCAGATGGCGAACATATTATTCTTGGATCAGCCTATTGGAGTTGGCTTCTCCTACAAAAATACTCCAAATCTTGATAAATCAAGTGACACAATAGAAATATTGCGGATTTACGAATTTCTTCAAAAGGTGAAATATACTACAAGTAATCAATTTTATTGAGACGAAGTTTAAGACTAATAATATACGTCACCAATTTGTGTCTTTTTTGATACGTTTTTTGTGACAAAATATATTTGTCACAATTTCGTAGTAATTTCGTCACAAAATTGTGACGGTTTTGATCATGACCGAAATTAGTCTCAATTAGCGACAAAAATATTACGATTTTATGACCGAAACAAGTGTGACGATTTTGTGACGTATCTATAGTCACAAATTAGTTACGAATTTGTAACGAATATGGGAGTCACAATTTGTGAAATATTAATATGTCTTTGGAAGTATGTCTTTGTGCTTGTCATAGAAATTTAATTTGTGTGTTTTTTTTTTGGTGCATTGTTGTTGAGCAGTGGCTAGGTGAACATCCTGAGTTTTTCTCCAACACTTTTTATGTAGGCGGAGATTCTTATTCCGGTAAGATTGTTCCAACTATCGTTAATAAAATCTCACAAGGTATGGTTTTGTGATCATATAAATGATTAATCTTCATTATAGTTTTTAAACTCTTGTTTTTTACTCAATTAGTTCCTACTTTATAACAATATATAAATATGATGATGCAGAAAATTATTTATGCTGCAAACCTCCAATAAATATTCAGGTCACTGATTCTTACTGCTTCTTAAGTAATTATACATATATATGGAACATAAAAAGCTGATTAGTTCTTTAACAAAAAAAAAAGCTGATTAGTTTATATTTCTTACTTAAAACAGGGTTATGTTCTCGGAAACCCAGTATCAAATTTTGAATTTGATTATAACTATCGTATTCCATATGCTCATGGAATGGCATTAATCTCTGATGAACTCTACAAAGTATGAAATCGTCCCCATAGCTCATTGATTACCATATATATGCGCGACGCTTTCGTTTCTTGTCATAATGAACTTTTATTTTACAGTCCCTGAAGAGAAACTGCAAAGGACAATATAAAATCGTGCATCCATCTAACACAAAATGTTTGAAACTTGTGAAGAGTACCATAAGGTACATATTCTGATATTTGGTCAATGTTTTTGTCTTTTTCTTGGTAATAAATATCATCACTAATTTTTTATTTTTTTTTACTTATCATAACTGACTGAGTCAAAATTTTTATTAATTTATTTACAGTGTACTGATAAAATATTTAGAGAACTAATATTATTACCACAGTGCGATGAAAGATCTCCACTTTGCTGGGTAAGTAATCCATCTCATTTTATTGAATCAATTAACCGTTGAAAAAATGTGATGACAATTCAAAAATATCATGTTTGAAAAAAATACTGTTGTATCAGTATCAGGGTCAAAAACAATATTGTTATATTTTTTTGTTGTGAAAAGTAAAATACATTAGTATTTACTATTTAACTACCAATTTTGTTTCAATTAAAATAGAAATCTGAAACTCTAATTAAAAACGGGAAAAACAGTAATATATTTATACAAAGATTTGTATGAGCATGTGGTCGTTTTAATCAACATACTTTTAAATAAAAATCACACTGATGAATCATGAAAAGAATATCATTTTTTTTGTTAAATGGGTTCTGAAAAGAATTTCAATTTTAGATATTTTTTTTAATCTTTACAAGCTTACTTATTCAGGGGTACCACAGTACACTAGCTACATATTGGGCCAATACCGAGAGGGTTCGTGAAGCTCTTCAAATCAGGAAGGTACGTATATGACATTAATATTGTCGAAGGAAATAATAACGTCGATATCATTTAAAGATCATTGACATATCGTCTTTTGCGAGCATATGAAAAGTTAATACTATATGTTCAACTATTACTTGTATATGAATTTATGGATATAAAAATTCAACAAACAAAATGAAAATGGACTGGATATCTAACTATATATGATTACAGAGAAGTATAGGAAAATGGACACGATGTAATAGGAATATTGATTACAATGACGACATTATTAGCAGCATACCATATCATATGAATAACAGCATCAACGGATACCGATCTCTTATTTACAGGTTTGAGTTAAAATTACTTTT
Organism: Arabidopsis lyrata subsp. lyrata; assembly: GCF_000004255.2. Taxonomy (NCBI): domain Eukaryota; kingdom Viridiplantae; phylum Streptophyta; class Magnoliopsida; order Brassicales; family Brassicaceae; genus Arabidopsis; species Arabidopsis lyrata. Next base: position 1,377,187 of record NW_003302552.1, read on the forward strand.
TCAAGAACTGATTTAGTTCTCTATACAAACTTTATGACGTTTTTGGTTAATAGTGGTGATCACGACATGGAGGTACCTTTCCTTGCAACTGAAGCTTGGATAAGATCTCTCAATTATCCTATCATTGATGATTGGAGGCCTTGGATAATAAACAATCAGATTGCTGGGTAAAATAATTTTGACGTTTTAATTTTTGCTTCTTTATTCATTTTCTCAGTCGTATCATGAACTCATTACTCATCTTGATATCACTCTTACAATTTTCTTGGACAGATACACGATGACCTATGCCAATAAGATGACATATGCTACTATCAAAGCAAGTTTTTTTCTTTTCTATACTCTAACGTTTTTTATTAGACAAATCATTTTGTTTCTCACTAACATTTTTGAGCGTTTTATTATAGGGAGGTGGGCACACTGCAGAGTATAAACCAGAGGAGAGCTTTATCATGTTCCAAAGATGGATAAGTGGCCAACCTCTGTAATAAAAGAGATGATGGCCTTTTGCCAATAAAAAAGGAAAGCATGTAGCATCAAGTTTGATATATATTTATTAATCTACTATATAGTAAAAGAAGATAATGTAAAGAAAGAAAACATTTTCAAAATGGGGTTCCAACAAAACAAAACTGTAAGTCCAAACGGTCATAAACAAGAAAGCATAAGATTATGTTTGTAGTTCTCTATATTGTTTTTTGAAATTTTAAATTTAATGATCAACAAAGGAATTTTATGTACAAGTCGTAACCCCTGTTATCGGCCGCCTAGCCGCTGATCGGGAGGAGGCCGAGGCGATTTTGTCCAAATCATGAAAAAAATCGGTGATCCGATTTTCGTCCGCATAGACCGCCTAAGCGTCCGCCAAACCCAAGAAAAAAAATGTAGAAAAAAAAATTGGGTTTGGCGCCGTCTAGGCGGTTTTTCTACATTTTTTTTTCTTTTTCTTGATCTAAAATTTAAAATGTCCCACTTATATTTATAATTTGTATAAAAATCATAAATTTGACCTTAAAATTTTGTTTTCATGTGTTTTATACAATTTTAAAAATATTAATATATAAATTTCTTAATTATAATGGATTAATATATTTTTTAAATATTAAATAGCCTTAATACTAGTGTCTGATTAATCTCCGTTTAATTTCTGATTTTTTTGCTAGGCGTTAGGTCCACCCTTACCGTGCAACTAGCGTCTAGCGATTTTTTGAACATGGGTATTAACCAAATAAATAGAAGAATATAATAAAGAATAAAGCAAAGTGAAAATTAGGATGTAAGTTGTAGAACATAACTGACTAGACTGTTATGATCTGGTGAAGATGGTGTCTTCTCCAACCGAATGACCGGCGTTTTCAGTGTACTTAGAGGAATTCCAAAGCGACAAGAAAGTATTCTCATCCTTCTCTTTATCTTTAATTTCTCGTAATGCTAATGTAAAAGCTGACCATCTGGCACGAAAAATTCGTATAGAACCGTTTCATATCACATATGTAAACAATATTTTCTAGAAATAGCTTTTTTAAACTCTAATTTTTGCCCAAAAAAAAAAAACATAACTGACTAGACGAAAAGCCCATGGTACAAGCCCAAAAGTTTTGTTTTGTTGGAAGCCTATTTTAAATCTATGCGTTACATCAATCATGACAAGATCGAAACAGGCTCATTTAAGAAGAATCATTGTGTTTATTAGCCGTTTTGATCCACAAATGACAAATATATAACCCCGTGAAAGGAAAAAGAGGACACTTTATTCGATATACACAACAGTACTAACTTCGTTCTACAATTATTTTACAAGAAAAGATTAGTTCAACCGTTAATCGATTCATTTTTGTTCTCAAAATTTTTAATCCCACAAATGATACAAATACTTGAGTGTTTGGGTCTGGTATCACACGTAATTGCACAAAGTACCTAGTCTTAGGGTTTTCTTATATGTATAAATACTATATCGTCATACCAATAAACTAAGTTTCATCTCTTATATGCGATCGCGATTTGAATGCTCTAAAATAGTAATCTGTTTTTATGTTTCCTTTTATGTTTTATAATTACTTATTTGTAAATAATTAAATATCTTTTTTGTTTATTAATAAATTTACTATTTCAAAAAAGGAAAAATATTTCCTTTTCATACAGTTGACAAAAACTAAAAAAAATTAAGGAATAAGTTATTATACAAAATAATTTATACTATTAATTGGGAAGCATTACCTAATAATAAACCTTATAAAGTGTAAAAAATTACAAGGGAATGCCATTAGGAATTTTGCATTCAAAGAATTAATGAAAAATATCGTGAAAGGATAAAATTGACAATTTGAATAGAAAAAAAAAACAAAAAAACGCGGATCCTGGGTTTGGTGTCGGATAAACACGCGGATCCTGGATGCATTTGGGCGGTTATATACGCGGATCTTGGACTTATGGTACGGACCTTGACGCAAATAAAGTTAATGCAATATTCTTTAATTACCTACCATATTGATTATAATCGGGTTAATAGGAGTATATTCCGTTGACAAAATCAAAACTAACATTCCATATATATTTTTAACGGATTTATAGGAGCATATTCCAATACAAAAAACAATATAATTAATGAATTTTCCATAACTAAACGGGTTAATAACATAACTATTCCAACCAAAACTACGTGAAATCTACAATTATGCACACTAAATTCGAATATCTTAAAGATATTCTAAAGTTCTTTCCTATCAAACCTAAACCGCAGCCGACTAAACATCTCTATAAATAATTATTGAAGAAAGAAACGAAAACTCATTACCTCATCTTCTAAAAAAATTCAATTGGCTTCCGCGATTACTGAAGCCTTTCGAACCAAGATGCATATTCAAGTGAAATCTACAGTACACGTGAAAACGAAGGCGATGAAATGATTATTCCTCTGATCAGATTTGCCAATAAAAGAGTGTAGGGAGGTAAATAACATTCTTAATTTTTCAATGGGTCTATAAGAGTCTATAGATGATTTGGCGTAGAGATGAATACAAATTTCTGAATATTGATGCAGATATCCAGAACATTTTCACTGCCTTCGACTGTTCTCAGATCATTATTAACCATCCATTACAGAGGTTTGAGGAATTTAAAACTGCGTAAGCATTTTCAAGAATAAACCAACTTTTTAGACAACAATGATAAATTAAACGTGTTTCTAATTTATCTTCTTTTTTTATTGACAATTATTGTGTAACTAAGGTTGTGATGTCTCACAGGCATGCTATGTAGATGATATCTTAATCTGCATCAATACTCCTAGATCGTTAATTTGTGATCTATGTCCAAGTTTACAAAATATTCTTCTTATATAATGATTTTAAGTGTTGTGTTTCTTATAATCAAGTGAGAAATGATGAGATTCACAAGTGGTATACTAAATCTTACTAACTATCCTTTTTTTTTCTTTCTTAACTACAGATTCAAGACCTAAAATAAGGAGTTATCTACTCCTAACTATAGATCTAATGATTTTAATGTTTTTGCTAATCTCATTGTCATCTTTCCCCTAGGTTTTACTAATAGTAGTGCAAACCATTAAAGCTACAATGTCCACTTTGATCTACAGCATCATCTACAAGTAGAGAAAGGGGTATTGTTGAGGCAACTAAGCACCCAAGCAAGAAGCATTGGACTAAGTAATGAAGGATAAGAACATTTAGGATGAGAAGACTAATGAGAAGGAAATTAAATATGAGAATACAAAGGAGAAAAAGGGATAACTACTCCTAAATTTGTTTTTTCTTTTGAGTTTTAAGTTGCTCTCGCAAATTCTATCGTTTTTTATGATTTACTTATCTTCTCTATTGCCTTTGTGTTGTTTTAATTTAGATAGCATTTTTATGCTTACTAAATAAAGTGTCTAACTCTCGGCTTAAAGAGTGAAAGTTCTATGTTACTAAGATAGAATACTTACATGATTAATTGATCCATTTGCTGGATAGTCCTCCAACGTTAATCTTAAATCGAAAACAAATAGCTCAGAATTTTGTAAATGTAATGAAAAAATCACCTGGTGCTTTTGTTGTTGATCGAAGACGACTCCGAAGACATTGAAACTCAGAATACTAGGAAAGTGAAGTCTCAAAAGCACCATATCCTTCTCTGAAATACCGAGAGCTCAAGAGCTCCGACAAGATGGAAAAAATAGTAACCGAACTAGATACTACTTCATATGTATCTTGAGAAATTTGTCTCTGTTAAAAATGAAAGATAATTCGAATTTGAATCCAAATCAACAAAAAAGAAACTGACTATTGGGAGAAAGAGAAGCGTAGATCGGAAGATCGACGGTGGATGAGAGATCTCGGGATTACGAGATCGAGTTGAATATATTTCCTTATTATTATTAGGAAAGTTAACATTTGTGTATATCTCCTTATTGTTAAATAGGTATATTTACTATTATCATAAATGTAAAGAACTTGCTATGCAAGTAATATCTTTGTATAAATAAGAGTCTATTGGCTAATGAATAAATTGAGAGAAACTATTCTACTTCTAAGGTTTCCTCCAAATTTATCACTGACCGAGGAGTGCTAACTGTTACGTGATGTCTTTGAACCGGACTGGACCTGTAACGCAGCTACTAAATCAACAAGTAGACAAAGAGAATAATAATTAATGAAACAACTCTCAGTTTTGCATGAACTTCAATCAGAATCGTTATAAAGAAGGAAAAAACTCCCAAAAACCCAAAGAAGAAAACAACATCTCTTACCCATGAATTGATCGAAAGTGAAGATTTGTCTCCGCAAGTAAAACTGGAAAATATGATTAACCAAAAATCTCATCTACTTCACTAAGTGCTCGATCACATTGACACACTGAATTTGAAGAAACTCTTGATTAGGGATTTGATAGGTTGACAGCAATATAACCTTGGTTAGAGTGAATTCATCATCATGGATTAGGGTTGTATCACCGGAAGCTACTGATGGAGAAGAACTCGTGGACTCAGCAGCTCTTGCAATCCTCTACTGTTGCCCAATTGATTAAAACTGATAAGCTAATGAAATTGATCCAATTCTGAAAGCAGAGGTGTGACGGGATTTCCGAAAGAGAGGCAACCTAGAAACTCACCGAGAGTTCGAAGATTGGAAATCACAGTCTAGAAGGTAGGTACGAAAGAGAAGAGCCACCTCCAAGATCCTGAGATTTGATGATGATGATGAATGACGATGAAGAGAGAAAGAGAGAAAGAAGACGATGAAATCGATTTTGATTGTACCGTAACCCGAGATAAAGACATAAGTAATTTAACCAATTGATTAAACCGACTTAACACAAGAGAGTAAAAGAATTAGGTCGAAAGATTATTTTTTAATCGCACTTTCCTTTTCCAATTTTTCTTTAGTTGCCGAGATTTTTTGTTTCCCTTTCACCCCTGAATTATTATACTTTGTTTTCTGACGTGGTCTCGGTAAATTATTTTGCTTTCACCCCTTCAAAAATATTTTATTTTATATTATGAAACTGCAAATCTTAAAAGTTTTAAATTGAAAATACTGAAAAATTATATGAATTGTGAAAATATTATAGTTTTGATTGATGTAAAGTAGGGTTACAAAAACAATTTTATTTTAGGTGTTTTAATAGTTTGGTGTAAATGGGTAATATTATGGTTAGTGAAGGATTTTGTGTAAATGTTTTAAGAGGATTGTGTGTTAACCAAGGGAAAATACATACACAATTTTTTAATTGTTGTAATAATAATTTCTAAATTAATCTTTAAACTAAGGGAGACTCACAAAAATGCCCCTTTTTCAATACCCCTTTTCAAAAATGCCCCCTTGGGATGTCCATTTTTAAAAATACCCCTTTTATGTACAAAATGACTAAATTACCCTTCTTTTAATAAAAGATATCATAAATATATAAGGAAATATAACAAAATTAGGTCCACAAAATACAAAATATTTTTTGGCGGGAAAAGTGATCCCCCAATTTTTCCCGCCAAAACACTTGTAAAAATTTGTAAAACCTTTAAAATACCTTGTAAAATTTTCCCGTAAAATTTTTTCCCGCCAAAAAATTTTTTTAGCGGGAAAAGTGATTCCGCAAATTTTTTGGCGTTAAATTTTTGGCGGGAAAATTTTTGGCGGGAAAAATTTACAAGGTATTTTAAAGGGTTTTTACAGGGTATTTATAAGGTTTTACAATGTATTTTAAAAGGGTTTTACAAAGTATTTATAAAGTATTTATAAGATATTATAAGATTCTACAAGCTCCTTTATAAGGCTTTACAAGTTATAAGGTTTTGCAAGTTTTTTATAAGGTTTTACAAGTTATAAATACCTTATAAAACCTTATAAGTACCTTGTAAAACCTTTTAAAATACATTGTAAAACCTTACAAAACACTTGTAAATACTCCGTAAAACCTTTAAAATACCTTATAAATTTTTCCCGCCAAAAATTTTCCCGCCAAAAAAATTTCGGCAAAAAAATTGCGGAATCACTTTTCCCGCAAAAAAAATTTTTTGGCGGGAAAAATTTTTACGGGAAAATTTTACAAGGTATTTTAAAGGTTTTTACAAGTGTTTTGGCGGGAAAATTGCGGGATCACTTTTCCCGCCAAAAAATATTTTGTATTTTGTAGACCTAATTTTGTTTCAAATAAGGGTAAAATGGTCATTAAAAATTAAAAGAGGGCAAACTTAAAAATGGACTCTCAAAAGGGGCATTTTTGAAAAGGGGTATTGAAAAAGGGGCATTTTTAATAATTTCTCTTAAACTAATTATATTATTATATGGTCTCACACTTTTAATGTAATGATACATATGTTTTTTTTATGTAGTGGGCAATATTTTATGGGCTACTAATAAAGCCTTATTAGCCTAATATATATTTACTAATTTCTTGACATTATTATATTTAATTAAAAATAAATCAAAACATGAGATGAAAGTTTGGATTGTCTAGGGCTCATGCATTGCATTCAAATCACAAAATATTTTTGAGATTATGATGTATCTAATATCCCTAATTTATTCGAGGAATATTCTATATTTCAAAATACAAAATATTTAGCTTAGATTATATTTGGGAAATATAATAACTATTTTTTAAAACGTTGGAACAATCAACTTCACTTTTTATTTCATCCATCTAAACTAATCAAAATTAATTAGTATGATTTTATTATGGAAATTTTAAAAATAAAAAATAAATTATGCTCTGTTATTTTTTAGATTGTCGTTTCCGGAAATATCTAACATTACCTTGCCAAATTAAATAAGTCAACATATATTCAATTTCAATTTTTTTTCCTTCCATCTATACTAATCAGAATTTATTAGTATAATTTCTTAAAGAAGATTAAAATATAAATATATCATGATATTAAATTGTTTTTTTTTGTTTGTTTCTGGAAATATCTCAAAATGTATTACGAAATTAAATAAGTTTACATATATAAAATTTTGAAACTAATACTTAGATTTTTTATGAAAACTACTTTAAAAGATTTCCATAAATATTGGGTAGTTATTAATTTGTTGATTTTATAGAAACTATTTCAAACGATTTCTATAAATATTAGGTAGTTATTAATTTGTTGATTTAATTTCGTTTTTATATAAAAAAAAACAAATATCAAATGGACACAAATACCATTTTCTGATTTTTTTTCCCTTTTTCAAATTCAAAAATACCAATGGCATTCCATGTAATATTTTACAACAAAAAGGTTTTTTTATTTTTTAGTGATTCCCAATTAATAGTATAGATAATCTAGAATTTGTATAGTAAATAAATAAACAAACATTTAACAATTAGATTATATATACTTTTGATTGAATAAAAGTTATAATATTAAAAATATTTTAGTTTGATCAAATAAATAAATTAAATTAAATATTACCAAATGTTGGTAGAGAGGTTTTCTAAATTACCAATTACCAATAATGTTGCATTATACAATATATTTATTTTACAAATTTTAAATTTTCATTTTCTTTCAAAATTTAACATTTCTATTTTCATTATTACACACCTAACTTATGCAACTGTTCAAATTATTTTTGTGCACCAAAACCAGTTGTAAATTTTTTATATAAAAAACACATAAAAATGTTGCAAATAATATTTTATAACTACACTATGTATAATAAATTAATAACGAATGACGAGAAATATTTTTTATAACGAATGAAACAAATAATAAATATGTGTACCAAAGTTTTTAAAAAACACCAAACAAAAGTTTTCAATAAATATACTACATTTTTGATATACTGTTGTAATGGTCACTAACACAAAAAAAAAACAATTTATTAATTCAAACTTTATGCAAACCCATTTATTTGTGTATTTTCTCCCGTCCGTATGTGCGGGTCCGGATCTAGTGTAAATTAAAAGAAGAAAAGGTAAGAATATAAGACAACTTTTATATTCATCAGATTTTGAATTTATGTGGAAACAATATATACATAAGAGAGTCGGTGAGTAAAATAAATGATATGACGTGGAGCGACTAGTGACCTCGCATTTCACAAAACGTGACGAAACCTCTATTATTGGTAAGAGGACTCAATCTTTAGAAACTAAGAGAGAATGAAATTAACACTAAAATTGCTGCTTCTGCTTCTGTTTATCTTAAATCATCATGTTGATTCTGGCTCTATCGTCAAGTTTCTTCCCGGCTTTGAAGGCCCTCTTCCTTTCGAACTCGAAACCGGGTTTGTTAAATTTCTCTTTTGAAAACAATTGTGTTTTGAGTTTGGAGTTAGTAATAAGTCATTCTTCTGAATGAAGGTACATTGGTATTGGTGAGGAAGAGGAATCGCAATTGTTTTACTATTTCATCAAATCTGAGAACAATCCAAAAGAAGACCCTCTTCTTCTCTGGTTAAATGGAGGACCTGGATGTTCTTCTATCACTGGCCTTTTTTTCGAGAATGGTAAATCTATATATATATTTTGTTTCCTCTTGCTCTAAGGATTATTTTCAAAAGGCTTGGTTAAAGTGGGTTAAGAAAATATTAAGACCTGTGGTTTTCTTTATTTCTTAGGACCTCTGGCTTTGAAGTTAGAGGTTTACAATGGAAGTGTCCCTTCTTTGATCTCTACAACATATTCGTGGACAAAGGTAGAAGAAAGTATGTTCATATGTTAATAAAAAAAACCCCATGATCTATCAGTTTTTTGTTGATTATTTTGTCAGATGGCGAACATAATATTTTTGGATCAGCCTGTTGGAACTGGCTTCTCCTACTCAAGAACCCCACTTATTGATAAGCCTAGTGACACAAGCGAAGTTAAGAGGATCCGTGAGTTTCTTCAAAAGGTAAAAGACAAACTTAATTTGTCATCTCAAAGCATTTGTCTTGTCTTTTTGCATTAACGCTCTTGTGTATGTTTTAATTCGTATAAACTTAATACTTCCTTCATTTTATACTAGATATCGTTTGAAATTTTTACGCAAATTAGGAAAAACAATTAAATTATTTTTATACTTTTTGTCAATATAATTTACAAAACTTTTCATTAGTCAATATATTAAAATAATATAAATAAAACTAAAATTTTATCCAACATCTATATTAAAAACCTAAAAAGATATTTTTTATGAAACAAATTTGATGTCATTTACTTTTCAAACTAGTCAAGCTAAACTCATTTATTTAAACCTTGGAGTCTTTTTTTTTTTTCTCAGTGGCTAAGCAAGCATCCACAGTTTTCTTCCAACCCTTTTTATGCTAGCGGAGATTCTTATTCCGGTATGATTGTTCCAGCCCTCGTTCAAGAAATCTCTAAAGGTATTCTCATTTACTTTTCTTTGAATATCGTTTAACCGTGCTCTTTAAAATAACATACACTATGATGCAGGAAATTATATATGTTGCAACCGTCCTATAAATCTACAGGTCATTGACATTTAATTGCTCTTTGTAATTTCCTAAGAATATTGATTTTAAAAAATTTCTGATCAAATCATATTATTAGGATATTATTTTGTACACTATAAACCCCTGTTCTAAAAATCCCCGTCTAGACCTGATTACTCCCCGCTTAATCGCTAGGCCCACCCTATCCGCCTCGATTAATGACTAATCCCTTAAAGAAATCAGTCACCCGATTACTCTCCGCCTAATCCGATTACTTCCCGCCTAATCCGATTATTCCCCGCCTAATCTTACATACCCCGATTATTTTTAGATTGCTAGTATAAAAAAAACTTTTTATTTTTGTTATTCAATCATTTGAATTGGGAGTTTGTAATGTTTTACAATAATTTATGTTCAAATTTTAATAAAAATCATAAATTTGTAATAAAAATCATAAAAATTTGTCTCAAAAATACATTTTTATGTGTTTACTGCAATTTTGAAAATAATATTGGATTAATATGTTTTAAAAATATTAAAATAACCCTAAAACTAATCCCCGATTAATCTCTGATTTTAATCCGATTTTCCGATTAATCGCTAGGCCCATGCCGAACGCCCGACTAGCGCCTAGCGATTTTTCAAACAAGGCTATAAACTGATAATGTGCGGACAAAAAAAAAAAGAGATTGATATTTGTATATAGATTTTTTTCTGTTAAGTTGATGATTATATTTATTCTTACCAAAAACAGGGTTATATACTCGGAAACCCGATAACATATTTTGAAGAAGACCGAAACTATCGCGTTCCATTTTCTCATGGAATGGCACTAATTTCAGATGAACTTTACGAGGTATGAAATCTAGGTCATGCTTAATTAGTTAAATTTCTTTATTAGAGAGTTTTATATTCGACGAGTCTAGTTAACCTTGAGATTTTTCAAAACTCTAAATGATATAGAGTTTAATGTTTAAAACAAGAAAAAATGTTTAAAACATTTGTTTTTCTTGTTTTAACAGTCAATTAGGAGGGCCTGCAACGGAAATTATTTCAATGTGGATCAACGTAACACAAAATGTTTGAAACTTGTTGAAGAATACCATAAGGTACACACTTTGAAATATGGTCGATCTTCAGTAATTTATCATATGGTGATCATCTGATTCAGATAATTTTATTTTTTATATGTATAGTGTACCAACAAACTAAATAGATTCCATATATTATCACCAGATTGCGACATAACATCTCCTGATTGCTTTGTAAGTAATACCTCTTGTCTCCATCTAGTGACCCTTGTAAAAGGGAAAAATTATCTGATGTGATCAAAAATCTTGGTTAGAGAGAAAATCAAAGAGAAAAAACCTGAAAATGTCTCATTTACTTTTTATTTTGATGTTTAATTAATACCCCAATTTTTTTTATTTCTGAATTGTATAATTATTTAATATTTGTTATGGAGAAAATATATACAAATTTACGAATATATATGATGAAATTTTTGATCAAACCAAGCAAAATTTGTAACCAAAATTAGTAGATTATACAATCTATTTTTAAGGAAGAATCTAATAAAAATGGATTAATCATTTAATCCATATGAAAATGATGTGTGAATATATGCTTATCTTGAAGCCAATGTATTACTTTCAATTCGAACAAACATTAAGGTTGCTTTTGCAGTTATATCCATATTATCTCCTTAGCTACTGGGCCAACGACGAGAGCGTTCGCGATGCTCTTCATGTTAATAAGGTATACGCCAAGTTTATATTAAGATCATTGATAAAGTGTGATGACAATAAATAAAAGAAACCTTAAAATCTAAAATATGGACGATTTATGATTACAGTGGAGTATAGGAGAATGGGTGCGATGTAATCGGAGTAAACCATACGACAAGGACATCAAGAGCAGCGTACCATACCATATGAATAACAGTATTAATGGCTACCGATCTCTCATCTACAGGTAAGAGTTTGATACTTAATCTAAAATTTTAAGAACCTGATCAAAATTTTCATAATCAGAGACGTCAAGCCAAACCAAATTGAATCAAACCGAAATTTGTTTTTTTTTTTAACAGCACCGAAATTTGTTAGTATTTTACTTTTAAATCCGAAAAAAGGAAACTGAAACTGGTTTAGTGAATTGAACAAAACGAAAACGAATAAACAAGAATTTTTTAAAACCTTAGGCACATCCATATTACGTAAACCATATTTACTAAAATTACTATGTATTTATATTTTGGAATTATTTTTCTAAAAACAATAAAACCAAACCGAGTTGCGTCATGATGAAACGAAGCAAACCAAATTATATTTGGTTTAAGTTTCTCTCAAATCAAGATTGAAACAAATCAAATGGAAACCAATAACCTTAATCCATAGTGTCCATTCCTACCTACAAAATTTAAAGATTATAATTTTTACGCCGTTTATGGTGGACAGTGGTGATCATGATTTGGTGGTTCCTTTCCAAGCAACTCAAGCATGGATAAAATCTCTAAATTACTCCATCATTCATGAATGGAGACCTTGGATGATTAAAGATCAAATCGCTGGGTATATATATAGTTGTGTTTTAGGTTTCTCTTGTTCATTCATTTTCTCATCGTATCGCAAGCTTGTAAAGCTCTTGCAAAAATCATTCATGCCTTTTTTTTTTTCTTGACAGATACACAAGAACTTATTCCAATAAGATGACTTTTGCCACTGTCAAAGCAAGTCTTCTTGTTTCACTTTAACATTTTTATTAGTCATTCCATTAAATCAAAAGTATTTTCTAATTGTTTTGAGCGTTTTGATTATAGGGAGGTGGGCACACAGTAGAGAATAAACCAAATGAGAGTTTTATCATGTTTCAAAGGTGGATTAATGGCCAACCTTTGTAAAATTAGAAAATATCTACTATGTGAGTTATTTGTTCCTCCGGAGGAGGTTTAGAACTCTCTCCCCACTTGTTCGACAAGCTTGGGAGGGAGATATCTACCAATCAATGAGGTATTATTAAAGGCTTTTCTTGGGTCTAGGGAGACTACAGGCCAAAGACTTGGAACTTCTTGGTTTATTGTTGTTAGGTAACATTTTTGTGTTATTCATGGATTTTATACATTTGGTATTTTTATCTTCTCATAGATTATATTGTTCTATGTTATTTTTACAATTAAACTTAGCTTTTAAATAAATAAAAAAATTTCTCAAATTTAAAAAGTTATTAACCTATCTCCATGTTATTCACAATTTTTTTAGATGCATAAAACATTTCTAATTTAGACTAAGTCGCTTGCCTGCTTGTTTTATAAAGTTCAATTTAAACAACAAAGTATAGTCATTGACGCAAGGAACTTTCACAGAAGGAATGAACACACGAGCAAACCGGTTGAAATGAAATTTTTTAAAAGAAAAGAAAAACATTGACATAGCCTCTCTCTTTTGTAAACCATTGATAGAGCTTTCTACATAGTTTCTTATAGAGTAATAAAGATATTTTGCATCACTTTAGACGCAACTTCTACAAATATACATATATATATATATATATATATATATATATATATATATATATATATATTGTAACAATTAGGTATATAGTTTCTTAAGATGATCAAAAGTATCAAATTATATATTTACATAACTTTATTGGTAACTTTTCAATATTAATTTTTTAAAAATTATATCTAACGTTTGGAAGAGACGAGGATTGGATTTGATATCCAAATCATATCAATATTTAGATAAATATGTGGCGAGGATAAGAACATGCAAAACAATAAGAGCCATAAAACCAACGTCCCTACCTTATACATTATTCATGTTATGTCGAAAGTGTAATGGTATATAGGGAGGGAGAGCGACGCATGCAACATAATAAAATATCTATTTTCATAACCAACTCGATATGGCTGCTCCACAAAAGAAAACAGGGCCTATGGAGCGACTTTTGTAATTATAGAGATCTTTTGTTTCCCATAAACTGGTTAAATGTTTTCAGAAACTAAAATAAAATGAGCTTGACACTAGAGTTTCTGCTACTTCTAATTGTACTTGTCTTGAGTTACCATGCTCATTCTGGCTCTATTGTCAAATTTCTTCCTGGTTTTGAAGGCCCTCTTCCTTTTGAACTTGAAACCGGGTTTGTAAAATCTCTCTTCTTTTTCAGCAATGCAATTATGTGTTTGGTTTCGAGTTACTAATTAGTGATTTTCTCTGAATGAAGGTACATTGGTATTGGTGAGGAAGAGGAAGTGCAATTGTTTTACTATTTCATCAAATCTGAGAAGAATCCAAAAGAAGACCCTCTTCTTCTCTGGTTAACTGGAGGGCCTGGATGTTCCTCTCTCACTGGCCTTCTTTTTGAGAATGGTATATCTATAATATTTCGCTAAGAATTATTTGAGTGACTTGTTTAAAGCTGGGGGAAATAATAGGACCGGTGGCTTTGAAGTTTGAGGTTTACAATGGAAGTGTTCCATCTTTGGTGTCTACTACATATTCATGGACAAAGGTAAAATTCTGTTCAAATGTCGATCACAAAGCCAATTATCTATTCTTGATCTTTTTAAGAAGGACCATTTTTTTTTAGATGGCCAACATAATATTCTTGGATCAGCCAGTTGGAGCTGGCTTCTCCTATTCAAGAACTCCACTTGTTCATAAAATTAGTGACACGGGTGAAGTTAAAAGGATCTATGAGTTTCTTCAAAAGGTATTAAGAAAACCTTAATTTTCTTGCTAAAGCCTATTTCTTGTTTTTTTTTTTGCATTAAAGCTCTTGTGTATGTTGTAATTCTCTTAGTAACCCAATTGATTGGTAGTGGATTCGGAGACTGATCTCGGCCAGATATAGAATTAATATATAACACTGATTAACACTGATTGCCAAGATAGTCAAGCTTATTCAAACAAGGTTTTAAACGATTGAGGTGTTTATTGGTATCTTACGGTGGGTTAGCTCATTAATCGAGAGTCTATCTTTTGTTTTGTGCAGTGGTTAAGCAAACATCAACAATTTTTTTCCAACCCTTTTTATGTTGGCGGAGATTCTTATTCCGGTATGGTTGTTCCCGCCCTAGTTCAAGAAATTGCAAAAGGTATTTTTCTATAATCATATCAATCAATCCCCATACACTTTTCTTTGAATATCGTTTAAGTATCTGTCTCTCAATTATTAACAATATATACAAAATGATGCAGGAAATTATCAAATAAATCTACAGGTTGTTGATATTTATTTGTTTCTTACATTATGTTATTTTAAAAAAAAACATTGCAATTAATAGTTATATACATTCTTACGAAAATAGGGTTATATCCTCGGAAACCCGATAACAGATACTGAATCTGAACAAAACTATCAGATTCCATATGCTCATGGAATGACATTAATCTCTGATGAACTATACGAGGTATGAAATATATATCATGCTTAATTTTTTATTTTGACACAAGATAGGTTTTGATTGAATTTATGATTAGCTAGAACTGTGATTGAAAAACTGTGATTGAAAATGTTATTTTCAAATGTTGCCAGCATAAATATTGGTTTTTAAAAAAAAAGAATAAAGTCAAAATATGTTGGATTTTTATATTTTAGATCATATTTATAGGACTATAAAAGTGTTAAAATTTGATA
The DNA here is from genome assembly GCF_000004255.2 of Arabidopsis lyrata subsp. lyrata. Taxonomy (NCBI): domain Eukaryota; kingdom Viridiplantae; phylum Streptophyta; class Magnoliopsida; order Brassicales; family Brassicaceae; genus Arabidopsis; species Arabidopsis lyrata. The sequence continues at coordinate 1,392,684 of NW_003302552.1, forward strand.
GGATACGTATTAGTTTAAGCTTTTGAAAAAAATCAAAATCTTTATAGTCAAAAGTTCTACCGTTTAACTTTAAGGTGCTAAAAAAAAATAACGCGTTTATGAAAAAAAATCAAAGTCTATAGTCTTTAAAGTTTTCAAACAAGTCACCCCTACCCTTGCCGATTTCAAAGCTGATATAACAATGTTTCAAACTTTTTTTAACAGTCAATGAAGAGAATCTGCAAAGAAAATTATGTGAATGTGGATGCACTTAACACAAAATGCTATAAACTCATAAAAGATTATCAAAAGGTACATATTACGGTATGTCGTTGTTATTGATCAGTACTCTATTTGAAAATGATCATCACTAATTCAGATTTCTTGGGTTATTTGCAGTGTATTCATAAACTGAATAAGTATCATATATTATTACCTGACTGCGATATAACATCTCCTGATTGCTTTGTAAGTGATACATCTCTCCTTCATCTAGTGACCCATATAAAAGGGTTGGGGAAAAATATCCAAATTTTATGATATTTTAAAAAAATTATTAACAAGGTTGCTTTTGCAGTTATATATGTATTCTCTCATGACCTTTTGGGCCAACGACAAGAGCGTTCGCGGAGCTCTGCAAGTCACTAAGGTATATACCAATTTTAGTTTAAGATCAAAAGCGATCTATGATTTTAGAGGAGTATATGTAAATGGGTTCGATGTTGTATAATAACTTGTATTGGTAGATAATAGGGAATTAAAAAAAAAAAAGATTATAGGGAATATGCACTAACTAGCTATGAAACTAAAAAGAATAAAGAAATTAACCATGATGAATAGTTTCTTGTCGGGAAAGGTAAATAAATTACATGTACAACCTTTAAAAAAAATTTCTTCATTCCTCTCTCCTCATTTTGGCTTCTCTCTAAATCTCTCTTCTGCCGCCACTCTCTTCACCTTCATCTTTTTTGCTTCGATAATGCTCAAACCCATAATCAATCTTTTTCAGCTAAGTTAAAATATATCTCATTATTTTTTGCTCAATAGGAAGTTTCACCACTAACAACAACGTCATTTCTGCGGAATCGAATCATGCTCATATGTTTCAAAACGCCAATGTTGAATCACTATTTCTAAATATTATCCGCTGTTTTGAAATCCCAGATTTTTTCCGCCTTTATATACCTCTGTTATTGCTTAATAACCTCCTCGTGCTATTTTTTATTAACATATTATATTTTTCGAAATGTCATGTTATTTTTAAAAACGACATGATATATTTTCCAACAAATGATAATATCAAATGCTATTTCTAATTACTTCAAGCAATTATACTACGAACGTTATGTTTTTCGAGATGGCATGCTATGTTTAAAAATGACATGATGTTTTTTTCCAACAAATGATAATATCACATGCTAATTCTATTTACTTCAAGCAATCATATTTTTATTCATGTTACATGCCATTTACATGATAAATTCATGTAATTTCTCTATGTTTCATGATATTTTTCAAAATTTCACAATCCTCTTTTCGAATCTCCATTGTCGGACCTTTCTGTGTTCTCTTTTCCCATCAAATCTATATCTTTATCTATTTTCTTTAAACCACTATGGTGTTTACTCCACCTTCTTCCTAAATCTTTCACTAGCACCGTTTATACCGCGACCACTACACTTTCTCCATAACCACATCCTTCATGACCACTATATCCACCGTATCCCTTCCACCATCGGATCTATTTTTTTTCTAAATCTTCCACCACCACCGCTTCCTGCGAAACCACCATCACCTCCTCTATAACCAATTTCTTCATGACGACCAAGACCACCGTATCATTTCTACCGCCGGATCTATTTTTCACCGGATCTCCACCACCACTTACAAACAAATACATTATCTTGTAAAAACTATATATTCAGAAGGTTAATTGGTCTTTTCCATATCCCTACCCCACCACAAAAAGAGTTATTTACCCAACTTTTCTGACGCATGGCTAGTTACTTAATTTTCTTGAAAAATCTGGTGTAAAAACAGGTGTCTTTTACTTTCCAAACCAAACTATAATCATATGATTTTTAACAACGTAAGAGATAGAGACTGAGTTTCAATAATAGGAATAGGTCATATAAATTTTTGTTGTAACCAAACATGTCGAAAAATAGGAAGTCCATCAGTTATAGGTCGTTATTGGCCGTTATCTCTATAATCATTGATAAATGTGATGATATAAATATATTTTAAAATCTTAATGAAGATCTAAAATTGCAGGGAAGTATAGGAGAATGGGTGCAATGTAACTATAAAAATATTTCGTACAATTACGACATCAAGAGCAGCGTCGCATACCATATGAAGAATAGTATTGATGGCTACCGATCTCTTATCTACAAGTAAGTGTGAAATCCAAGTTTTTAAGAACTAATTTTGTTCAATAAACAACGCACAAGTAGGATGGGAAAATGTTTCAACACCAGGCATATCAAATTGAATTGAATTAACCAGAATTTTCTTATAAAAGAAAAACCGAAGTAGATTGTAGTGTACACCAAACTGAAACAAAAACAACCAAAATTTATTAGAACTATATTTTTGTTTTGTTATATATACATAGTAAATATAAACATATGCATATTACGTAAATAGGATTTTTAAAACTCGGTGTTTATTTATAGTTTGAAAAATAATATGTCAAATTCAAATCAAAACCTCAGCCAAACCGGATTACAAATCGTTTTTATTTTTCAGTTTTAATAAAACAGGGAATTAACGAAAAAAAAAATCAAACCGAAGTAAAATCATGAACCTAACTTGCCCACTCCTACTAACTTGGTTCAAGAGATTATAACATTTGTGCGGTTTATGGTAATCAGTGGTGACCATGATATGATGGTGCCTTTCCTTGCAACTCAAGCCTGGATAAGTTCTCTCAATTATTCCATCACTGATGATTGGAGGCCTTGGATGATAAACGATCAAATCGCTGGGTATATATATTTTTGTTTTAGCTAGGTTTCTCTTGTTCATTCATTTTCCAGTCGTATCAAAAACTTATCACACGTATAAAATCATTTTTGCCTTTTTCTTGACAGATACACAAGAACTTATTCCAATAAAATGACATTTGCTACTATCAAGGCAAGTCTTCTTGTTTCAACTTAAAATTTTTATTTCATTGCATTGCAATAAAATTTTGTTTTTAATTGTTTTGAGTTTATTCTTTTGTATTGTTTGTTAAAGGGAAGTGGACATACGGCAGAGTATAAACCAAACGAGACTTCTATCATGTTCAAAAGATGGATCAGTCGCCAGCCTTTATAATAGAGGATCATGGCCTTTACGTGTGAAGAATTAAAAAAATGTAAAATGAAATGTTTTGTCAATTTTTATTAAGATTGATATGTCTTTCTTTCATGTCTCCCCTTTTCCTTTTAAAAACTAGTTCGCAGTTCAAACTCCTCCTCGATCTTCGATTACATTTTAAATGAAAGGACAAATTTTATTTTTATATTTTGGGTTTAAAATAGGACTGGCTAGGTGCATGGTAAAGGTTCTTAATGTTGAGAAGAACATTTTGGTCATTTTGGATACAAATATAAGTAGATAAGTAGGTGGTAATCAACGTACCTTATCATTATATATTCATGGTGTTGGTGGACTATTCCAAAAGTTTTAACGAGGAACGCAACTACCGTACCCTCTCATTATTAATATGATTTAAAATTTGTGGATAAGTGTAGTGACATATATAGAGAAAGCAACATATATGATACTGATTGACAAAACCAATTCGAAATGGTTGCTCCACACAAACAAAAATCTGAGAAGGGCCTACTCAACGATATGCAGATTTTTTTTTTTTTTTTGTTAGGCTGCATTTAGAATATTGATCATACCACTTCCCGGATTTTGTCATACAATGATGACAATAAAAGCAGTGTACCATACCATCTAAATAACATCATTAATGGCTACCGATCTCTTATTTTTAGGTTAGAGTTAGATCTACGTTTTAAGAACTGAATATATCTATTCCCTATACAACTACAATTAGGGGTGGACGAAATTTTTGTAACAAGAGAAATTCGAACAAAACCAAATTGAATCAAATAGAATGAAACCGATATTTGTTTGTAAACCAGAGTTCGATAGCTCGACTGGAAACGTATCCTAGAATTTCAAAAAACTTTACAGTGTATAGTTTACAAAAAAAAAAGGCTTAATTATATAATGGCTTGCCTCTGTTGTCTGCAGTTTAATTTATTATACAACAAACATTGGATATGAACATTTTCATGTTCTGTTTCGTTAATCCGGTTTTCGTAAAGCTGTAACCAAACTTTTACCAAAGTAATTTCAGTTTGATTTATTTTTATTTGATTCGATTAAAATTCGGTTTACAATGCGTGAGCAAGGTATATGCAGGTTCATGACACAAAACATGACATAGTGATGATGGAATTAAAGTTTCCATTGCTAGTTAGATCAGCCAAACGCTTCAACTACAAACTATTACTAGCCAAGACGATGTCACAAAGCATCTTTCTATCCATCCGGATGAATTTTTATTATAAATTTGAAGCTCCTAACAAGTAATAAAGAGCTCCAAAAAAATGCATAGATGGCTATTTTGTATCACTTAAGGATTTCACATAAACAACATCCAGGTACATAATTCAGAATTCTATACAGTACTCTTTGTTGGAGGCAGCGACACATGCTTTTGGCTTTTCGCCAAGTGTATCAAAATTTAGACTTAGGCACAAGACAAATATTTGCTAATTTTCAAGTATCTGTGATCCACTTTGGTCCGTTCAAGTAATTGATTTTTGAACTTGATACTTACCTTGTCCGAAGCAAGTACGTACTCGTCTAAAATCTGATTACTTGCAAGTAATTTGCCTTACCTTATTATTTGCAAAATAATTTGATCCGACTTGTTACTTGTAAGATACTTGCTACTTAAACTAAAATACTTGAATAGAAAAACATTTTCATACAATATAAATCTCAAAACATTCAAAGTTCTAATTTTTTTTATCTTTTCAATTTTTGTTTTTGTAAGTTATAAACTATAAATATGTAAATTCAAATAAGTTATTAAAGTTCTTTCTATATTAAAACGAGTACCAAGTCAAACAAGCCGGATAATGATTTTTTTTTTAAGACTTGATCCTTGGCTTGCTTGGACTTGCAAATAATAAAATTATGATACTTGTTACCAGCTTGCCAACGAGAAGTACTTGTTTTTTCAAGGCGAGTACGAGGCAAGTAACGGGTACGAGGTAAGTAACGAGTATTTATGCCCAATCCTATCAAAATCGGTATAAACTAGAAGTAATTGAAATATATTTTAATGAAATGATTTCAACAGTGTAGTTACACTTGTAACATTTCCAACAATGCAGTAACAACACAACAAACATATTTTTTCCTTTGATATTGAGAGCTTCAATTCCAGGTATCATCTTTTCCACATAGTCATATCAGGACAACCAAGATAGTACTCTCTATTTAAATATACAAGCATGATGTGTAAGAGAAAAAGTTATCCAGAAACAACAACTCTAATCACAAGTAAAAGTTGGCATTGCCTCTATAGAAGAAAGCAAGAATGCTTCATGTCACTATTGCGTCAAAGGCACAAAAGTTAGTCAAAAAACAAAAAAGAAGAAGATAATGTCAAACACATACGTGTACAGATTTGACACCATGCTTCGTGTCATTATTGCATTTTGCTTCCCTCATAACCCATAATAAAGACCAAGAAAGACACAAATTGTCAGCCATAGCAAATCACAAAAGAAAACTCGAAATCAAACAATTGGTTTGAATCGTAACAAAAGAGAAACGAAGAGCAGTTGGCTCTTAACAAAAAAAAACATGTTGACAAACAACGTCGAGCAAATAGCTCGTAATCAACTAAACAAAAAGATGAATCCGAGAAAAAGATCGGATTCAACTAGGCAAAGAACATGCAAAAAAAAAAACAACTAATTAGGATTTAAGCTCTGATACCATGTCAAAGTACGAACGGAGTCAACTTTTGTTATTAAATCAATGATTTACATATATATAACTAATTTTATTAGGTTTTATATGACATAATCTACCTCATATCCCAATATTAGATCCTTCTATTACGGTTGATTAAAAGAAAAAGAAAAAACCTACACAAAAAGTTACTTCTTTACTAAAAAAAAAAAAAAAAAGTTACTTTACTATACCAAAAACGTTACTGCAATGAAACTCTAATAACAAAAAATTGTAATTAACAAAAAAACTCTAATAACAAAAAACAAAACTTGTGAAGCAACCGCAGTCCTCACATGTTAAAATGAAAAAAGAGCCTTTATATTAAAGTATTACTAGTATATATTTCGCAGTAATCGTTTTTTCAAGATTCATAAATAGTTTATGAGTATGACTATGAGGTCCATTATTTGCATGTTTTTCTTTCTTCTCTTCCTTTTTTTCACCCATGTTTTTCTTTCTTACTATACCATTATATATATGACTAACTATTGATTAACCAAGTAAACAAAATACATTTTAAATAAGGACAATTCTCACAAATAACACAAATACTATTTTAATGCTATTTTAGAGTATTTTTCTCTTAAACAATCTAACTATAGTTTTGATTGGTAACCATCTACCATTGTGGTACATGACATACCGCTTTAACAGTTATCAATCACAAAAGCGTTACCAAAAACGTTATTCACAGTTTTTTCGAGCTTTTTTGTATCACTCTTTCTTATAGTTTTGCACTATTCCATACAAATTTACCATTCTAGCTTACAACTAAAAAATTTGTATAGTTTTGTGTTACCAATCGAACCTTATGTTTTCTTATAAAATAGACAAATTAGTAAGTTTATTATCTGTTAGCTATATTAATAAATATAAATACCATATTAATAATTTTTGCTTGGGTCCCACCAAAATTTTGGATCACCCAAGTGTAAAGGGGTATGAACAAAATCAAGAGCAGTAAAAGCAACGACCCTACCTTATCCATGTGGTGTCAATATTTTGCAAAAGCAACGTACCTATATTATCATTATTTTATAAAGATCCTATGTCTTTCCCTAAACGGAGTAATCTTTAGCCAAAGAGAATTCAGAATATAATGAGATTGAAAATAAAGTTTCTGCTTCTGCTTCTACTTGTCTTCTGTCATCATGTTTATTGTGCCTCTATTGTCAAGTTTCTTCCTGGTTTTGAAGGCCCTCTTCCTTTCGAACTTGAAACCGGGTTTGTAAAATGTCTTCTTTTTGTTTTAACCAATGCAATTATGTGTTATAATTAGGCATTCTTCTTAATGAAGGTACATTGGTATTGGTGAGGACGAGAATGTGCAATTTTTCTACTATTTCATTAAATCTGAGAACAATCCAAAAGAAGATCCTCTTCTTATATGGTTAAATGGAGGACCTGGATGTTCTTGTCTCGGTGGTATTCTTTTTGAGAACGGTAAATCTTATAATATTTCTTCTTTCACTAAGCATTATTTTCACCGACTTATTTAAAGTGATAAAAAAAAAAAAAAAAATAGGACCGGTGGGTTTGAAGTTCGAGGTGTACAATGGAAGTGCTCCTTCTTTGTTCTCTACTACATATTCATGGACAAAGGTAGCCGATAGTATGTTCATTTGTCTAGATATATTCTTCAGTCTTTTTAAATTTTGTATCATTTTCTCAGATGGCAAACATAATATTCTTGGATCAGCCAGTAGGATCTGGCTTCTCCTACTCAAAAACTCCAATTGATAAAACTGGTGACATAAGTGAAGTAAAGAGGACCCATGAGTTTCTTCAAAAGGTAATAAGAGAAACTTTAAGTACTTTTTAAAAGCATTTAATTTTTCTCCTCTTTGCATTTAATTGCTTGTGTATGTTGTAATTCTCTTAGTGTAAAGTTATTGACTATAGTAATTTCCGGTTGTAGTCTTAACCACATTGGTTAGCTAGACTCGTTAAAACCCACCCATCTCATTTGATTTCCATGTGATCCAATCCAAGCTTTACACATTCTGCTTTTTTTATTTGAACCAAGCGGTTTGGGTTTTATTGATATATTTTGCGAACGATTGTCTCATTGATTACAACATCAACATCTAGAGACCATTTTTTTTTTGTTTTGTGTAGTGGCTAAGGAGGCATCCACAATACTTCATCAATCCTTTTTATGTTGTCGGAGATTCTTATTCCGGTATGATTGTCCCTGCCCTCGTTCAAGAAATCTCACAAGGTATGTTTTTATCATATTAGTCAATTACCGTCCACTTTTCTTCGAAATATCATTTAATCCATTTTGTCTCACTTTTAAACAATATCCACACTACGATGCAGGAAACTATATATGTTGCGAACCTCCTATAAATCTACAGGTCATTGATATTTGATTGCTTCTTATATTATGCATACTTTTTCGAGCACTAAAAATTGATAGTAATATATGTTTTTTCACCGAAAAAAAAACAGGGTTATATGCTTGGAAACCCTGTAACATATATGGACTTTGAACAAAACTTCCGCATTCTATATGCTTATGGCATGGGTTTAATCTCCGATGAGATCTATGAGGTATGAAATATATGGCATGCTTATCTTTTCACTAGAGAGTTTTATATTTGACGTGACGAGTCGAGTCTTGCTATATGTTTTACTGTTAATTTTTCTATCCTTTAAGAACAGGATTGAAGCCTCAAACGATATAACACTGTTCGAAACTTTTATCAAAAAGAATAATAATAATGTCTAAAACTTTCTTATATAGCCAATGAAGAGAAGCTGCAATGGAAATTATTACAATGTGGATCCATCTAACACAAAATGTTTGAAACTTACTGAAGAATACCATAAGGTACACGCACTCAGAAATTTGGTCGATGCTCTTTTTTTTTTTTTTTTTTTTTTTATTGTAGTATATGTCATTACTAATTACGATTTTTGTTTATTCACAGTGCACTGACAAAATAAATATCCATCATATATTAACACCAGATTGCGATGTAACCAATGTAACATCTCCTGATTGTTATGTAAGTAATACCTCTTGCCTCCGAAATATTTTTTTTTGACAAATTTTGTAAACCTATTTATATATGATAAAAAATACATAGGCTTCTACCATCTTTTTAGTTATAAAAACTATGGACCTACTAAAAATGGATGACTTTCAAATGTAAAACCATGTGTGGATATAATTATATTTTGATATTTCGAAGAAACATATTTACAAGGTTGCTTTTGCAGTACTATCCGTATCATCTCATTGAATGTTGGGCCAACGATGAGAGCGTTCGTGAAGCTCTTCAAATTAAAAAGGTATATGCCAAGTTTAAATTAAGATCATTGATAAAGTAAGCTGATATAAAGAAAGTTTTTAAATTTAAATTAAGGACGATCTATGGTTACAGGGGAGTAAAGGAAAATGGGCGCGATGTAATCGGACTATTCCATACAATCACGACATCGAAAGCAGCATACCATATCACATGAATAACAGCATAAGAGGATACCGATCTCTTATTTATAGGTTTGATTTAAACCTAAATCTTCTTTTTAAAAGCTAATTTTATACAACTACTAGTAGGATTGGGCAAAATTTTATAAGCTGAGAGATCGAACCAGGTGAAATTAAATCCAACCAAATATAACAATTTCCCAAATGGTAGGTGTTAAAGTTTTAAAACCCAAAAACAAATTAAAACCGAAACATAGATTTAGTGTAATATAACCAAACTAAAATTTAATAATTTAAAGTTACATCCTTGTTTGAAATAGACACATAGATTACATACATATCAAATTTGTTCAAATTATTATAAAAATTTTAATTATTTTTCAAGCGACAACGGAATAGAGAGATTTTGTCAAACTGAACCAAAACCAAATGGAGTTACAGATGATTTTTATTTGGATTTTGTTTCTATAAAACCAAATGAATCATATCAAAAACAAAACCGTAAACTGAGGTTTTATACAACTTGTGTGATTTATGGTGAACAGTGGTGATCATGACATTGCGGTCCCTTTTCTTGCAACTCAAGCGTGGATAAGATCTCTCAATTACTCCCCCATTCATAACTGGAGGCCTTGGATGATAAACAATCAAATTGCTGGGTAATATATTTATGTCTTTCCTGTTTTAGATCTCTCTTGTATATTTATTTTGTAGTTATATCTCTAAACCTTATGAACTTACGTAAATTTTTTTTTTTGTTACAGATACACGAGAGCTTATTCCAATAAGATGACATTTGCTACTATCAAAGTAAGTATATAGTTTCAAAGTAAGTATATAGTTTCAGCTTATTCCAATAAGAGTGTTTTTTACAAGTGTTTTGAGCATTTCGATTATAGGGAGGTGGACACACGGCAGAGTATAGACCAAACGAGACCTTTATCATGTTCCAAAGGTGGATCAGTGGCCAACTTCTGTAATAAAGGCTCATGATGTTCACTTATAAATTATCTACCAAGTAATATATCCACGTTAACCGCAGTTGTTTGTTGTGAAATGTTTTTGTTGTTTGATTTGTTGCATTTTTTGCGGGCAATGTTACATTTTATGTGTTTTTGTGTAATCCAGATTATTATTGAGCGTTGTGCAAATTCCTTTTACATTTAATTTGGGTATTTAATAAAAAAAAATTTGGTCACATGTTTAGTAGTGTTATGATCCTATTTACTTGGTATAAATATTTTCTTAATCAATCCATAAAAACATTTGTAATTTAAATTACTTCTTGCCTACTTACATTGTAAAGTTTAGTTTATTGTGCTGATTTTAGGGGTGGGCATTTTCAGATTCAATATGGTTAATCCGGTTATTTCATTGTCATCCTAATTTCCCAACTTAAAAAAAAAATCTTTCTAATTTTAAAATCAACAATGAAATCACCAAACTTTCCATATTAAATTCTTCTGAAACAAACAAAATACGAAATTATCACCCGTCAAAAGAGTTAACATACTTCTAGACTTTCTTAAAATTTAATACGTTATGTTGCTGTTAGTGGTGTTACAAACAGACGTTAGCGATTGATACAAGTTTTTCTCAATCTTAAAAAGCTTTATGTTTTGATGTAAAACTCATGTTTTTTTTTTATTTGTCCTTCTAGGATTTTAGTAAGGTAAAAATCTTTTGTTTTGGTTTGTGTTCTTATGAACTATATGTTTTTTGTACAAAAGGGACTCATCTCTCGTAAGAACTCTCTCTCTCTCTCTTTCATGCCATGGACCGGCTCAAAGTTTTCGCATAAAGTAGTAGAGGCTCTTCATGTTAATATATACGGTGCTAAGAGGAAGCAGAATAATTTTTCTTTTCTTTATGTTTTTTACCTAAAGAAGTATAAAGCCACGTATTTACCTAAATTAACATGACCAGTTATATAATTAAGCTAATTATTCCGCTAGTTTTAATTGCAACGATAACTCAGATGAAAATTTGCTTTTAGGGAGTGTATTTCGAAGGTCTACTATGGGAGCAAAAATATTTATAGGTTTAAACCACTCAGAACGTTTTTAATAATATTTTCCTTTTCAAATGGAAAAGTTTGATATTTTTTTTGACAAATTCTGAAAGTTTGGTATTTCTGGCATTTCCCCCTTTTATACAACCTAAACAAATTTTCCTGTCAAAAGAATGATGAATAAATTAGTTTTTGTAGTCTTTTGATATTGATTATATTTTAAAATTTGTTTGGGCAACAGAAAACTTTCGACCGAGTTTGAGCAATGTCCATTATTGATGTCTAGTACTGGGCGATTTGCTCAAATTTTAGCCACAAAAGCAATGTCCCTACATGATGCGGAGATGTCACGCTTTTCAAATTTTGTGGAAAGTGTAATGATAGATATAATAAAAACCAATGTAAAACAAATGATTTAATACTTGATGTGATGGTTGCTGCACCAACCACGTGACTTCCCGAATTGGTTGTTCCACACAAAACAAAATTTGAAGAGAGCCTACTTAACGTTGAGCGACTAGTGAATTAGCAAAACGCTATCTAACTTATGTTTTTCCTAATGATTATAAATATCATTTTTTCCCGTAAAAGGACACCATATTTAGAAACTAAAAGAAAATGGGTTTGACACTAAAGCATTTGTTTCTGCTTCTGCTTGTCTTGAGTCATCATGTTGATTCTGCCAATATAGTCAAGTCTCTTCCTGGTTTGGAAGGCAGTCTTCCTTTCGAACTCGAAACCGGGTTTGTAAAATGTCTCTTCCTTTTTACCAATGAAACTATGTGTTGTGAGTTTGGAGTTAGTAAATTAGCCATTCTTATGAATGAAGGTACATCGGTATTGGAGAGGACGAGGACATCCAATTTTTCTACTACTTCATCAAATCTGAAAACAATCCAAGAGAAGACCCTCTTCTTCTATGGTTAGATGGAGGACCTGGATGTTCTTCTCTCGGTGGCCTTCTTTTTGAGAATGGTAAATCTATAATATTTATTCTTTAGCTAAGCATTATTTTCAATGAGTTGTTTTAAGTGAGGAAAATAAATTTTTAGGACCGGTGGCTTTGAAGTCAGCGGTTTATAATGGAAGTACCCCTTCTTTGTTCTCTACTACATATTCATGGACAAAGGTAGCATTAAGTATATATATGTTCATATTAGATCACAAACCCCAATAATCTATTCTTGATCATTTAAAATTTTGGATTTTTTTCTCAGATGGCAAACATAATATACTTGGATCAGCCTGTTGGATCTGGTTTCTCCTACTCAAGAACTCCAATTGAAAAAACTAGTGACACAAGTGAAGTTAAGAGGATCCATGAGTTTCTTCAAAAGGTAATAAGACAAGATTAGGTGTATCTTTAAAGCTCTTGTGTATGTTGTAATTCTCGTAATGTAAAGTTATTGATTAATATTGAAAAAAAGAAAATGGACTCTAGGATATCGATCTTGATGAGATGTAGGACTTAATCACACCGATTAGCCGAACTCATTATGCTCATCAACTAAAACATAACCATTTTTTTTTGCGCAGTGGCTTAGCAAACATCCACAGTTTTTCTCCAACCCTTTTTACGTCACGGGAGATTCTTATTCCGGTATGATTGTTCCGGCACTCGTTCAAGAGATCTCAAAAGGTATGTTGTTTTATCAAATCAAAAGGTATATTATTTTTATTAGAATATGGGCTTCCAACTCAAAAACAATTGAGTGGATTGACCGACATCTTATATATACTGTCAAGATTCTTGTCCAACTTTCGATTTGAGATATTGTTATCCCTAATACGTCCCCTCGAAATGATGGTTCTATAATCACTGATCTCAGTATTTTAGACAAGGATCGGTGGACCAATTTTGGGTCTGACCGATTGTAGATCGGGCTGCACAATGTGCAGATCGGACTCTGATACCATATTAGAATATGCGCCTCCAATTCAAAACCAATTGGCAATAAGTGGATTGACTCATATCTTATATATACTGTCAGGATTCTTGTCCAACTTCCGATGTGGGATATTGTTTTCATTAATAGTGTTCTCATACACATTTCTTCGAAAATCGTTTAGCTGATATCCTATCACTTTTTAACAATATCGACATTATGATGCAGGAAATTATATATGTTGCAAACCTCTTATAAATCTACAGGTCATTGATTATATTATCATTTCTTATATTTTGTATATATGTTCAAAGTACTAACACTAATGATTCATACTTATAACTTCCTCCATTTTTATTACCAAAAACAGGGTTACGTGCTCGGAAACCCCATAACATATGCTGAACATGAAAAAAACTATCGTATTCCGTTTGCTCATGGAATGTCATTAATTTCTGATGAACTCTACGAGGTATATATTTTTATCCGTTACAATCTGGATTTAAATTTGTCATTTTTGAAGCCTCAAATGATATAACAATGTTAAAAACAATTGCAGTCATTGAAGAGAACCTGCAAAGGAAATTATGAAAATGTGGATCCACGTAACACAAAGTGTTTGAAACTTGTTGAAGAATACCATAAGGTACACACTCTTAAATTTGGTCCATGTTTGTTTTCCCTTGGTAATAAATATCATCTCTAATTCAGATTTTTGTTTTGTTTTGTTTATGTACAGTGCACTGACAAAATAAATACACAACATATATTAATACCAGATTGCGATAAAAAAGGGCATGGAATAACATCTCCTGATTGCTATGTAAGTATTATATCTTTCCTCCATGGAATAACATCTCTTGTCTAGGCCTGGTCATTCGGTTAACCGTTCGGTTCGGTTCGGTTGCGTTTGGTTTCGGTTAGTTCGGATATGGTAATATAATAACTATCGGATATTTTAGGAATTTCGGTTCGGATCGATTTGGTTACTTTTCGGTTGGTTCGATTCAGATATTTGAATAGATTACCGTAACTAACCAAAATTGTATCAGGTTCGGTTTGGTTTGGTTTGATTTTTTACCCAAAATAACCGAAATTAACGGAATATAACTGAAACTAACTGAAAAAAATACAAAGAAAAACAAATATTAGAAGGAAAATTAAAATTTGGTTCAATTTTGTGGACAAATATAACTAACAACATTTGGATATTTTTATTATTTAAAGTATTTGATTGTTTTGATTTTAAAAATAATTAATATTTTAAGTTTATAATTATAGTTTTAGGTATTATTTTTGGATATTTTCTAGATTTTTAGATATTTCGGTTAACTTTTAGTTATCGGTTTGGTTTCCGTTAGTTTGGATAGAAAATTTTACTAACTATTCGGTTATTTAAAAAACTTCAGTTTGGATACGGTTCGGATTTTTTTGGTTCGGTTCGGTTGGTTATTCGATTACCAATTTTGTTGCCCAAACCTTCCTCCTGATTTATTTTATTTAAGTAAAAACGTCTTAAAAGTTGGGATCCCATTCATTTATTCTACCTTTAGCGGTTAATAGTTAAACCGATAGAGGAAAATATAGTAATATTCAAATAAAAACTTTTAGAGAAAAATTTACACAATATGTATGATCAAAAATTTTGACAAATTTTCTAATTAGTTTTAAATCAAAGTACCTACAGATTTACATGCTTTTTAACTATAAAGCTAAGAACTTAATAAAAATGGATTATCCATTATGTAAAATTATTTATAGACAAATCCTTATACAAGGTTGCTTTTGCAGTATTATCTGTATTTTCTCATTGAATGTTGGGCCAACAACGAGAGAGTTCGTGAAGCTCTTCATGTTAGAAAGGTATATGCTAACTTGGTTTAAGATCTTTTAAAAAAACAGAGGTTTAAGGTTATTAACTATCTACAATTACAGGGAACTAAAGGACAATGGCAGCGATGTAATTGGACAATTTCATACGATAACAACATTATAAGCAGCGTACCATATCATATGAATAACAGCATCAGTGGATACCGATCTCTTATTTATAGGTTTGTGTTAATATTATGTTTTAAGAGAACATTACTTATTTGGGTGAACACAAAAAAAAAAAAAAAAAATTACTTATTTAAAATTTAACCAAAAAAGTTCATTACTTTTAAAACCTAATCTTGTTCCCTATACAACTACAAACAGGATTAATCAAGAAAAAATATTTATAACCAGAGATATCGAACAAAACGAAATTAAATGAAACAGAATTATGTATACAAAACGATTTATTGTATGGTTTATGGTGAACAGTGGTGATCATGACATCACAATGCCTTTCCAAGCAACTCAAGCATGGATAAAATCTCTAAATTACTCCATCATTCATGATTGGAGGCCTTGGATGATAAAGGATCAAATCGCTGGGTATATACATTCTTTCTTGTTTTAGCTTTCTTTTGTTCATTCATTTTCTTATCAAAGTCCTGTATAAATCATTCTTGCCTTTGTTTTCTTGGCAGATACACGAGAACTTATTCCAATAAGATGACATTTGCTACTATCAAAGCAAGTCTTATTATTTCAATTTTCAACTTAACATTATTTTCTGTCATTTCATCATAACAATGAAAGTGTATTAATATTTTTGACTGTTTGGATTATAGGGAGGTGGACACACTGCAGAATATCTACCAAACGAGACCTTTATCATGTTCCAAAGGTGGATCAGTGGCCAACCTTTGTAATAATAGAGGCTCATTGCCTGTACGAATTACGTAGATTAATATTCACACTACTCGCAATTTTTGTTTTGAAATGTTTACAGAAAATTGAACTAAATTTGTTCTTATTTGTTATGTTCCTAAACTTTTATTTTGTTATTTGTTATGTTACTTACATTTTCTTGTGTTATTCATGTAATGTTAAATTTCTGTGTGTTGTGTGTTTTACTTTTAACTAGGATTCAACCCGCGGTAAACCGCGGGTGTTGGTTTTTATCTCGGTTTGCGTTTTATATATTTAACAATGTATAAGTGATTATTTTAACACACAGTGTTAGGTATATGTTTTTTGTGGTTGATTAATTATTAGTTAGGAGTAGCCATTTTAAGTTGGTATGATAAAAGTGTTAAAACTTACGTGTATTTTTTGTGTTAAATTATGAGTCTATAGTAAAAGTATTGAACAAATGTTAAAAATAAAAGTTGAAATGTTTGATATTTGTAATTGTTGTAATAGTGTAAAAAATTGCATTGATTTTGTTAATAAACAACCAATGGTGTAATAAAATCATGATACAGTTTCTAGGGAAAGATTTGGAGCCATCTTTGCATCTGATAATATATCTGAGTCGAAATACTTACTCTGCCTCACAAAGAACTACCTCAAGATTTTTAAACTTTGTTAAGATATGGCTTACATTGCAAAAACAAACTGGAACATTGATACATGAATTCAAAGTCTCAAAAATCTGCAACTACTCAAAGTCTCAACATCCATCTTCATTATCCTTAATTTAATGGAAGAAGGTATGCTTCATATTCTTAAACCAAACCTTGCAGAAACCTGCAATTTCTCAAATCAAAACCTGCAATTTATAACTCAAAAAATCAAAAACTGCAATTTTTCAAACCAAAATCTGCAAATTCATTCACCAAAACCTACAATTAATAATTAGGAAACCAAAACCTGCAATTTCTCAAACCAAACCTTCAACTTAAAAACCAAAACTTGTAACTTAACAACCAAATTCTGCAAATTAATTCACCAAAATTTTTAATCTATAGCTTAGACAAACCAAACATGCAACTTAGACAATAAAAATCTCCATGTTGCTCAAAAAAAAAAAAAAAAAAAAAGACAATAAAAATCTCCAAATTAATTAATCAAAACTTGCAACTTAGACAACCAAAACCTAAAAAACATAACTACATATAATAAAACAATAAGAGGATGATGTGATATAGATTGGTTCAAGAACATAAGTAACAAAAAGAATTCAAACTCATAAAAAATAAGTATTCAACAAAACTGAACACATAAAACGTGTTCATATACTTGAGCCTATACTTATGTGGAGAGATAAAAAAAGGGGGACTCAAATGTTCATATACTTGAACTCATACTTTGCTGAAATTTGACTAACCTTGCCCATAATCACTTTCTCTTAGTCAATCCGTTTCTTCTCTTCTGCATTATTCGAATTTTCTTTTCTTTTTATCATCCAACATCTATTTGAAGAGCTCACGTTGTTGTTTCTCCAGAATTGGCTCACATGCCTTGACCACCACTGGCTCCGCAACCATTGTGGAAGACGCAGTCTTTTCCACAATAATAGGAGCTGCAACTAAACCATATTTAGCAGCTGTCTTTTCGTTTACAAACTCTATGTCTTCTTTCTTAATGTTAAAAAAAAGATAACCTGCAAACGAATAAGGCAAAGAACCATCAGTATTTGAGATAAAAAATCTCTGTGAAACTCCTCTACACTTCTTTAGCTGCAGTATTAAACCACTAAAGCATAAATTTTTTTATCAAACTAAACCATATAAAAGCAAGCTAATCACTCCTTAATCGCAATCTTTAACCAAAAAAAGCACAGCTTTATTACACAAATCCCTAATTTTGGTTGGAACTGACCTGTACATCTAGAGCATTAACATCGAGATGATCTGAAATTAAGAATCGGAACCGAGATGATTTGAGATTAGTACCTGATCCAAGAATTCGATTCACCGGAAAACCAGAGAGTTTCCAAGCAACATAAGTCAAAACATCGACATGATAAGAAACAATGATCAAGATAGAATCAGGAGAAGCTTTAGCGAGTCAAGGAAAGATACCCACATGACATGGTACCTTCCCGCAGCTGGAGAAAACTCCTACAGTCATATAACAATCACAAAGTAAAGTTAAATGAGGAAACTCTTCTACCATTGATTGACAATGAAGCGATAAGGAAGCACAAAGAAGAAAAAACTCATAATCAATGAAAAGGAAAACATGATAATCCAAATTCAAAAATAATAATTGTCTAACAAATGATCAAACTTCTTCTAAGCACATAACCAATAAAAACCGACTTGTAATAAGAACTAAAGCTACTTGCGCAAAAGAAGAACCACACCAACAACAACAAAAGAAATCAAATATTAGTTATACCACCTTCATCCATCTAATTCGTAACTCTAAACAATGAAGCTAAATACAACGTTTATAAGAAATAAATCCTATATGGATAATTAATCAGACATAACAAAAAAACTTATTGTTTTCTTATAGAATCTCACAACCATAAGAAAAATACTACGATTGAGTTGCTAAGCTAAGAGGAATTTGAGTGATGAATTGGAAATGAGAATGACGTTGATATTTATAGCGCTGAATGATGCTAGGGTTTTTGGCTCCAATATTTTAAAAATCTAGAAAAATATCTTGGAGAAAAAGCATAAAATCAAAGATACTATTCACAATATATGTTCGAATTTGGAATTAAACTTTCAAAAAGAGAACTATTTACCAGGTCTTATGGTTTTAGGCATTTATGGGCCTGAGAAAAAGACATATTTGCCCTTGTTTCTGCATCTTTTTTTTCGTTCTTCTCCTCCGACAACTGACATATGAACAACAAATCCTAACTTTCGATTCCTCTCCCAACCACAACCCTTGCTTTCCTAGCCAACACCATCTCCGATGAGTTCTACGAATTCAGTTAACTTTGTTTTCAATTAAGGAAACTAAACCCTAAGGGGAAACTACTAAACCCAAAGGCTCCAATTAAAAGAAAAGTGTGATGGATCGGCGGTTTGAGTAGAGAGTGGCGACCCATCACCGATAAAAGACCATGTCAGACTTGGAGGAAGATTTGGCTTTCCTTGATTTTTCCAATCAAGAATCTAAGAGAGATAACGACGAGAAGATTGTAAAAATTAGGATTTTGGTTTCCATTGTTTAGATCTCTTATGAGATTTTTGTGATTGAAGAAAAGCTTAAAAAATTTCGTTCGAATTTGTGTCTGTATAAGAGATACTGACTTATGCGAGAGAGAGAGAGAATAGAGAGCTGCAGTTTGGGAGAGAAGAAACAAGAATATTGAGGGTAAATTCGTCTTTTCCCTCTCACTAAAAGTACTTAGATCAGTAAGTCTTGGTAAACGTTCCGTT
The DNA here is from genome assembly GCF_000004255.2 of Arabidopsis lyrata subsp. lyrata. Lineage (NCBI taxonomy): Eukaryota > Viridiplantae > Streptophyta > Magnoliopsida > Brassicales > Brassicaceae > Arabidopsis > Arabidopsis lyrata. The sequence goes on from NW_003302552.1 coordinate 1,412,196, forward strand.
TTCAACAATTTTCATCGAAAATAATGCCCATTTCCGTAATTTATTCTTTAACATATTTAGTAACAAAATGTAAACATTTTGGGCCATGAAAACTTTGTACCAGCCACTGGTGGGGATCGATTTTAAAATTTTGTGGAAAGTGTAATGATTATATGAATACAAACCAATGTACTAACGTGGAAGTCTTTTAGTCACGTGATTGACCAATGTATTTGTTTTTTTTTTTCCTTTTTAGTCACGTTGTTTGAACCTTTGTTTGAAAAATCGCTAGGCGCTAGTCGGGCGTTCAGCATGGGCCTAGCGATTAATCGGAAAATCAGATTAAAATCGGGGATTAATCGGGGATTAGTTTTAGGGTTATTTTAATATTTTTAAAATATATTAATCCAATATTATAAAAATTTATGATTTTTATTACAAATTTATGATTTTTATTAAAATTTGAACACACGTTATTGTAAAACATCACAAACTCCCCATTCAAATGATTGAATAACAAAAATGAAAGGTTTTTTTTATACTTGCAATCTAAAAAATAATCGGGGTATATAAGATAAGGTGGAAAATAATCGGATTAGGCGGGAAGTAATCGGATTAGGCGGAGAATAATCGGGTTACTGATTTTTTAGGGGATTAGTCATTAATCGAGGCGGATAGGGTGGGCCTAGCGATTAAGCGGAGAGTAATCGGGGCTAGGCGGGGATTTTTAGAATAACAATGATTTTTAGTGGCTCCAATTAAAATAAATCTGTGCAATTTTTTTAATTGTAAACTGGAACAGTAAATTTTTACGGAATAATGTAAAGCTGTACAAAACAGATACATGAAAGTTATACAAAAAACTGACAGTAACATTTTTAGTAAAACTTTTAATATTACTTTTGTGATTAGTAACTATTAAATTGAAGTTGTATGGGGTTACCATTTAAACCCAATACTCTTACACCAAGTTTTGGTCAAAACTTATCAGTATTTAGAATACTGCAGATAACACTATCCGCAAGTTGTGTATAATGTAGGAAAATCATTATTAATAGATAGAAATGTCAAAACGAACCAAGCTATGCTCGAAGGGTCGATCCTAGCCAAGCCAACCATACAGCAGATGTGGATATAAATATTAAGTCTGTTTAGAAGCGTGTCTCGTGGGTAAATTCAGGCAGCCCACCGGCTAGCGGGTCGACATGCGTGTTACAAATATTTAATAAAAATTTATATATCATATAAAGAAATAAATATTTTATAAAGAACTTTAATTTATATAAATTCTAATATTTATGAAATAATTATATTAAAAGTTATATTAATTTGAAAAATTATTAGTTTAAGTTTTAAGGAAAAATTTTTATCTTTTAATTATTTCAAAAATATAAAAATTAAATCCGCCGGCCGGTCCAGTAACCCCTAGAGCGGGCTTGGACATATTTTTTTGCCCGCAGTCCTAATAGGCTAATTCGTCGTGGTCCAACAAAAAATAATGCCCATCACAGGCCGGTTCAGATAGATGCGGACCAGCCTGTTTGACATATGATAGGTTTATATATGTAGCGATAGAGGAAAGAAAAAACAAAGTATTGATTGTACATTTAAATTTTAGAGGAGCAGGCAAAGCAAATTAATTTTAAACTAGGTTCTAACACGCGGTAATCGCGGGTGAATAATATTGTTACAATTTTTGTAAAACTTGAGTTGCATAGGAGGATCTTTAATATATTTTTAGAATTTGTTTTTAGTTTTTATTTATATTTACTTTGTATAATGTTATTTGATAGTGTTTGTGTATTGTATGTCTCTTGTTTTTGTTTCCGAAGGTTTTGTTTGTGACTTTGTTTGTGATTTATATTAATTATAGGACGAGGTTATATGTCGTCGGTTTGGATTTATAATAGAGGATTATGATTCAGATTTTATAATTAAACGAAATTATATGTCGGTTTAAGTTTATAAAAAAGGGGTTAGGGTTTGGATTTGACAATTAAATGTGGATAAAAGATTGTTTTGGTTTTATAAAAGAGTGATTATGGATTAAATTTTATAATCCAATGAGTTTAATTTTTTTATTAGGTGTCAAGATTATGAATTAGATAAATATATAGGTGGTGAAATCCTTAAGCCCTTTTATTTGGTTTTTAATTTAGTTTTCGTAATTTTGATTCATTTGTGATTACAATTATACCTTTAATGAGTTTATTGAAAAAAATTTCACTAGAGACGACCAATTGCATTGTGACATAATTTTTAACAACTTTTAAGTTAGTTTTTCTATTTTAGGCTTCTCAACTAGTAGTATTAGTAGTAGTAGGATATTTTTATATTGTCTAAACCAACTCAATTATTTATCGACCGAAGAGGGCCTACTGAACGTGGAGCGACTACTGAATTAGCAAAAACACTAGAAATATAACAAATATTTGGTATATAAAAACCATTTGTCTTTGCTAAAAGAACTTAAATCATTAGAAACAAAAAGAGAATGAGTTTGACACTACAGTTTCTGCTTCTTCTTCTACTTGTCTTGAGTCATGTTGATTCTGGTTCTACTTCTATCGTCAAGTTTCTTCCTGGTTTTGAAGGCCCTCTTCCTTTCGAACTCGAAACCGGGTTTGTAAAAAGCTAAGTCTCTTCCTTTTTACCATTATGAGTTGTGAGTATGGAGTTAACAACTAGCCATTCTTATTAATGAAGGTACATTGGTATTGGTGAAGATGAGAATGTGCAATTTTTCTACTATTTCATCAAATCTGAGAAGAACCTGGAAGAAGATCCTCTTCTTATATGGTTAAATGGTGGACCTGGATGTTCTTGTCTCAGTGGCCTTTTTTTTGAGAACGGTAAACCTATAATATTTCTTCTTTCAGTAAGCATTATTTTCACTGATTTGTTTAAAGTGGTAAACATAAAAAAACAAATAGGACCTTTGGCTTTGAAGAACGAGGTTTACAATGGCACTGTCCCTTCTTTGGTCTCTACTACATATTCATGGACAAAGGTAGCATAAAGTATTTATCTTCATATTGGATCACAAAGTTCTTGATCTTTTAAAGTTTTGGATCATATTCTCAGACGGCAAACATAATATACTTGGATCAGCCTGTTGGATCTGGCTTCTCTTACTCAAGAATTCCAATTGAAAAAACTAGTGACACAAGTGAAGTTAAGAGGATCCATGAGTTTCTTCAAAAGGTAATAAAACAAACTTAACTGTCTTTTTAAAGCATTTCTCATGGGGCCTCTAAGCTCATGTACTTAAACGATAATCAACCACTGTGAATTCCGTATGTCTACTAGACAATGTCTAGTGAGATTGACAGATTTATTAATTTGATTCTAATAAATTGCTTTCCGTAAACCAGAGTGGATTAATTTATTAAGTGATGTTTTAGGAGAATGCACATAGATTAAGAAATCATTTAATTTTTGTTTATTTCTAAATTAAAACATCATTTATTATCTAATCAACCAATTAAAACATAATTTACATGATATAAATCGTCAAAACCAATAAAAAAAATTAATTTTGCATTCAAAATTGAAAATTAAAAACATCATCTATTTAAGAACAAAATTAGAAGCTTAAAACATCACTTATAAAAAAACGGAGAGAGTATTAACCTGCCTAATCAACATTAATTTTGTTTGATCCTTACTTATTCTGTTTAGGATTTAGGGTGATATTTATGGAATTTTCTAAATATTGTGCAAATTTTGGAAAAAAAAAAAACATTTTACGGAGGTATTTTTGTCAATTTCCATTTATTATTTTCCATTAAATGTTTTATTTTTGGACAATAGTATATTCCATTATATTAATCATACGACCCTTGTAGTCGGGATAAGGTTCATTCATTTGTTTATTATCATAAATCTCCACAATTAATATGTAGACAATAACAATAAATAACGTGTGTAAGGAGAAACATGGAGTAGAGATCATTAAGTAGTATAAGACCATAATAAAATGAATCTCAGGGAATAACATCTAAAATACCTTATTTCATTCGTTATTCTTCAAGAGCCATATAAATTTTAAAGTTAAAAAAAACTTAAGATAAAGAGTAAAAGTAATGACATGTACGAGTACTACTAATTTGGTGTTTGGATATTCGTACAGATCTCAAAATATTTTTTTTCCGTTAAAATCAGTGTTCTAAAATACGATATACACTAGGCGTACGGCGGAACACCGTATAGCGTATAGACGTATATACGGCCGTTTATGCAGGGACTATACGGTGAATAATATATATATAATTTGTCAAAATATATATATATATATATATATATATATATAATTTGTCAAAATATTCAATATAGTTAAAAAATTATAATAATAATAATAAACATAAATATAGTAACATGATGAATACTATACATGAATACAAAAAATAATAAAATTTTAACTTTACAAAATATTTAAAATTGTAAATAACTAGTAAGCATAAAAATAATAGAAAAGAATGACAATAAATTTATTTTTAAGTTAATTATTATGATTAATTTTTGAAAGCCAAACTAAATATTTTTGTTAAATCATTTTCCAAACATTAATAAAATGACAGTTTTTATTTTTGAGCATTAAAAAAAAGCGTCGTATATGCGGAATTCACCGTATAATCGTCGTATATACTGACCGTATAGCTTTCACCATATTAAACAAATGTATAGCCATAATACAGTACGGCTTTCCACCGTACAACGTATACACGGCCTACAGATTGTATTTTAGAACATTGGTTTAAATTAATAAGCGATATAACTTATTTTAACTATTTAAGTGAATTGTTCGAATTTTAACACATTTAATATTATTATCCATATAATTCAACGTGCATCTTGATAAAAAAAAACTTATAGCAGACTTAACCACTCTAGTTTACCGAACTTGTTAAAACTTAAAACCATCCCGTCTCTTATATGTTTTGGAATGTTATTGGTTTCTAATTTATATGAAATTTTGATAAATTTAATAAAATCATATAAAACTCTATTTAAAATTCTATATAAATTAGATTGAATAACAACAGATTCTACATAACATTTAAATGTACTAAAACTCTATTTAAATCACAAACTAATAACACACCCTAAGTCTAACACATTAATTCTGAATTTTTATTTAAACGAAAAATAACACAGTTTAGGAGTTTATTAGTATTCTACGAGCTTATAAGCTCATCAATTAATCAAAACAGGGATTATTGCTGATTTTGTCATTTTGTCATCCAAATCTTTTGGATTTATCATATTGATTCAATATGTTAGATTTGCCATTTTGGTCACTTTAAAAACTATACATTTGTAAATTTGTTTTATAAAATGCATACTTAACAACAAACACTAAATCTTAAAATAAATTGAAACAAGAAAAAATAAACATAATAAATTAATACGTCAAATTGTGTTTTTAGATAGAGAAAAATAGTAAATCTAAAATATTTAAGACAAAATAGCAAAATCCACAAATACCACTAAAAGAGACGTTTTCCTAAATATTTTATTAAACAGAACATCTAAAGCTTTTTGTTTTGCAGTGGCTAAGCAAGCATCCACAGTTTTTCTCCAACCCTTTTTACGTTGTAGGAGATTCTTATTCGGGCATGATTGTTCCGGCCCTCGTTCAAGAAATCTCAAATGGTATGATGATTTTATATCATATCAACCAATCCCCATACACTTTTATTTGAATAATGTTTAATTGATTTTTCTCTCACGTTTTAACAATAAAGCTACTATGGTGCAGGGAATTATATATGTTGCAACCCTCCTATAAATCTACAGGTCATTGATATTTAATTGCTTGTTATATTATGTATATTTTTCGAAGACTAAAAAATATTCTTGCCAAAAACAGGGTTATGTGCTCGGCAATCCGATAACACATATTGAATTTGAACAAAACTTTCGCATTCCATATGCTCATGGAATGTCATTAATCTCTGATGAACTCTACAAGGTATGAAATCATTAACACATATTGAGAGTTTTTATTTTATGATTCGAGTCTCGGCCTGACTTAAATCCTCTCTTATAATTTTATCTTTTACTAACCGGATCTAACCATACCATTTTTCAAAGCCTCAAATGATATAACAATGTTCAAAACTCTGTTTCTTTCAGTCAATGAAGAGAATCTGCAAGGGAAATTATTTCAATGTGGATCCACGTAACACAGAATGTTTGAAGCTTGTTGAAGAATACCATATGGTACACACTGGAAATTTGTCAATTTGTTTTCTTTTTTGCTTGGTTAATTAATATAATCACTTACAGATTTTTTTCCCTTGGTAATTTTCTCTTGATATAATCACTAACTCAGATTTTTTTATTTTTACTTTACAAGTGTACTGACAAAATAAATAGCCATCATACATTAATAGCAGATTGTGATGACTCAAACACAATCCACATATCTCCTGATTGCTATGTAAGTAAATTTTCTACAATCTTTTTAGTTATGAAAACTAAGAATCAGATTAAAATAGAGGAATCAATATGGACAATTATGAGTTGACATACGTTTATTTCGATAAATAGTTCACCAAATTTTTTAATATTTATGATATCTTAAAGAAACATATTTACAAGGTTGCTTTTGCAGTATTATCCGTATCATCTCGTTGAATGTTGGGCCAATACCGATAGCGTTCGCAAAGCTCTTCATGTTATTAATGTAAAAACCAACTTTATTTTAAGAGTATTGATAAAGCGTGAAACTATTATAGAACATTTTTATAGAACCTAAATTATTAACTATATATTATTATACAGGCGAGCATAGGAGAATGGATACGAGATAATCGTGGTATTCCATACAATCGCGACATTATGAGCAGTGTACCATACCATATGAATAACAGCATTAATGGCTACCGATCTCTTATCTTCAGGTTAGAGTTAAATTTACTTTTAAAATACTGATCTTGTTCCTAGGGGTGCGAAAAAAAATCCATAACCAGAGAGAGATCGGACCAAACCGAATACAATGAAACCAAAATATTGTTAAAAAACCATAAAACAAAGACGCAAACAGATTTTAGTGTACCCAAACTAAACTAAACCGAATGAACCAAATTTTATTAAAATTTAATATTTTTCTAAGTTATAGGCACATTCATATTACGTAAATAATTTTTTTTTACTAAAAACCATATGTATATTTTAGATGACTTTTCTAAGTACAATCAAACCAAATCAAAACTGAAAAACCAACCCGAAGTTGAATCAAACCGAACCGAAACAAATTCAAATTATAAATGGTTTTTTGTGTTTTAGTTTCTATCAAATTACCGTAAAACCTCTATAAATTAATAAAATTGGGACCAATGTATTTTACTAAATTTTATTAATTTATAGATGTTTCATTTGTGCGGTTTATGGTGAGCAGTGGTGATCATGACATAACAATGCCTTTCCAAGCAACTCAGGCCTGGATAAATCTCTAAATTACTCCATCACTGATGACTGGAGGCCTTGGATGATAAAAGATCAAATCGCTGGGTAATATATATACAATTTTTGTTTTAGATCTCTCTTGTTCATTTTCTAGACGTATCAAAAACCTCTCAAACTCACGTAAGAATCATTCTTGCCTTTTTCTTGACAGATACACGAGAACTTTTTCCAATAAGATGACATTTGCTACAGTCAAAGCAAGTCTTCTTAATTGTTTCATCTTAACATTTTTATTTTTATTGCATTTCCATTTGAAAAATCTATTGTAATTTTAATTTTTTTGGGGGCGTTTTGATTATAGGGAGGTGGACACACGGCAGAATATCTACCAAACGAGAGTTCTATCATGTTCCAAAGGTGGCTCAGTGGCCAGCCTTTGTAATAGAGGCTCATCATGACTTTTGTCCTTTTGTCTCCTTGTCATAACCTTGTCGGTCACCGCGTGATAATAAATAAGTTTGCAGAGAAGTTTTTGTTAATGAACTTTTATGCATGATAATATATCATACTTGAATTTGAATCATTCTATTTGAGTTAAAGAACTCGACCCTATGTTAAGTTTCATGGGTTTCAAACATAATTCATTAAAGATTAGTGGATTAGTCCATGTAAAAGGTAGAGAGACATACTTCGATATATCATAACTTTGTGTCTCTGTCTTCCGTACCACCACAAGACTGGTCGTTCTTGGGCTTAAGAGCCCCAAAATCATAAGGGATAGGGAAAAGGTAGCCTATCATATCAAAAGGGCAATCCATTCTTAGAATATGTGTTTCATGTCAATAGGTTAAGTTATGGGTTCGTCGTTTTGTTTTGAATCCGTAAAAAATAGAACGTTGTAAGTTGTAACGTTGGTTAACGCAGCCTGAGAAGTTTTTGACCCCTTTACCTATTTTGGGTGAGCTGATAGTAATTTGAAGAAGAAAATGAAGAAATAGAGACCATAAAAATGAGAACATGTGGAATCTTTTGGTGAAAAATGTATTGAGGATGATACTTTGTAATTTGGGCCTGGTCCGGCCCATACTTAACAGCATGAAAAGTAAATCGTGCAAAAAGAATCGAATTATCAGAGCCAGGTTTCGATCCTGGGACCTGTGGGTTATGGGCCCACCACGCTTCCGCTGCGCCACTCTGATTTTCTTGAATAAATCAGCACTTGCTTATATTTATAAGTTAATATACCACAATCATTCTTAGCTAAACGCTTTTTCTTTTCCGAAACCCTTTATAAAGGAACCCTATTTTACCATCACCTTTTTTTTTTTTTTTTTCTTCTGAATGATTCCATATATTCAATAACAAAAGGTCACATACAAAAAGAAACGAATGCAATCAAACAACAAAAACTCATTACACAGTAGTAATGCATTTATCATTTTCAAACACTTTCTGAAGCCAAAAGGGGTAGCTACTTGCTACGTATGATTGTAAACGTTCCTCTTTAGTGACACTCCTAGCAATCAAGACAGCTCCGAGATTACCTTTCCGATCTTCATGAACCACTCTCCAAGCTGGTAGAAAGGATAAGGCGAGAAGGAGACATTCTGAGTGAGATTTGAAGTTAGGCCAAGCTGCAGGACGAAGGACAGCACCTGCCAACTCAATCGGCTCAAAAGCAAAAATCACTCTATGAATATGAAGATCATGCATGGCCTTGATAGCCCAAATACAACCTTGGAGTTCGGCTTCACCCTTCGAGGAAATAGATGGTAAAGCAGCCCTACTGAGGAGAAGAACAATACCTTCAGAATTTCGCAAAACCCAGGTCACACCACAAATATTTTTCTCCTTACTCCAAGAGGAAGCCACATTGCATTTTAACCAAGGCTTTGGAGGAGGCCTCCACTTATGATTGTAATCTTGAGTTTGGGCAATAGAGAGGACAGAATCTTGAGACTCCAAAACCTGAGCTTGAAACCACTCCTCAGAATCTTCCTTGAATCTTAATAGGATATCTTTTGGTGTGGAAGCCAAACCTTCAAAGAAAATGCTATTTCTGTTCTTCCACAAAGACCAAAGAATCCAAAGAGGTGATCTTCTTACTTCAATAGGGACTCTGGAATTCTTACACATTAAAATCACATGGAACAGATTCTGATAAATAGAACGAGGATCAAAACCATCCTTTGGTAGAGGCAGACCAGAAAGAGCCCAAATCTGTCTTGAAAAGGAACAAGTGAAGAGCACATGATTTATTGATTCCCCTTCATGACCACAAATATGGCAGCGTTGGTCCACCGTCATTCCCCTAGTGCTCAGCCGTTCCGCCACAGGTAAAGCTCCACTAATTGCTTTCCAAATGAAGATCTTGATTTTTGATGGAGCAAGTAGCTTCCAGATTTGCTCTTTAATCCCATTCAAGGATGGAAGCATGGATGTCTGACGAATAGCCTCTTCATTTTGCTCTTGGGACGCCAACCAATAACCAGACTTAACACTGTAAACACCACTTTTATTGTGCCTCCAACATTTGAAGTCAGGAGAAGAGAGAACAGGTTTGGTCTTTTTAATAATCTCAATATCTCTAGGAAAGAAATGATCATTAAGGATTGAGAGATCCCAGTCCCTAGTCTCCAAATTAATGAGCTCCCTTACAGATAACTCCAAATCCACCAGAATGTTCTTCATGAAGGGAGCTCTCATACGGCTGCCATCCTCTAACCACAATGTTGTCCAAACCAAAAGAGAGTTACCATCACCAACCTTCTGAATTAAACCTTTTTCAAGTAAATCCCTTCCATGCATAACACTTCTCCAACCAAAAGACGGTCGTGAACCCATGGTAGCCTCAAGAAAAGAAGAGTCAGAGAAGTACCTGCTCTTCAAGAAACGGCCTAAGAGACAATCAGGAGCTTGATTGAAGAGCTCTATATCTTTAAAACCCAACCCTCCTAAGCTTTTTGGCAAACAAAGTTTCTCCCAAGCAACCCAACTGATCTTTCTATGATTCTCCATAGTGCTCCACCAAAAAGAAGACATAGCGCTTGATAAGGACTCACAAGTGGCCTTAGGTAATTTAAAGCACGACATGGCATAGACCGGCATCGCCATTGCCACAGTCTTCAAGAGAATCTCTTTTCCACCTTGAGAGAGAGTCTTAGCAAACCAACCGGAGAGTCTGTTCTTAAGCTTCACATGAATGTACTCCAACATCTCCTTTTTAGAGCCACTAAAACATTCTGGTAATCCCAAGTAGGTACCAGCACCTCCCTCTTTTTCCATTCCCACTTTACTCTTCACCAAAGCCCTTAGATTCTCCTCAACCTTGTCGCCAAAAGTAATTGAGGACTTATCAAGATTGATGGTCTGCCCAGTAGCAGTTCCATAGATAGTCAAAATGTTTTGCAGGGCACCACTTTGATCCTCATCAGCTTTACACACAAACAAGCTGTCATCGGCAAAGAGCAAGTGATTTATTGCAGGACCATCCGGGGAAAACTTCATTCCAGAAATCGTGCCTTGTAATTCAGCCTTGTTCAAAAGATGAGTGAGACCCTCCGTACATAAGACAAACAGAAAGGGAGAGAGTGGATCTCCCTGTCTTAAACCTCTCTGAGGCACAACCAAACCATGTGGGCTACCATTGACCAGGACCGTGTATGTCACAGAAGTTACACAACTCATAATCAAGTCAACCCATCTTAATTCAAAACCTAGAGCAAGTAGAAGGTGACGCAAGTAGCTCCACTCCACACGATCGAAAGCTTTAGAAAGATCAGTTTTTATTGCCATATACTCTTTAGACATAGAACCATGAGTTCTGAGAGCATGGACTACTTCGTGAGCTATAAGTATATTGTCAGAAATCAGGCGGTCTTCCACAAAGGCAGATTGTGTAGGAGAAACAAGATCAGCGAGTATCAGCTTTAATCTTGAAACCAATATCTTGGAAATAACCTTATACATCACAGAGCACAGGCTAATAGGCCGCAGGTCGGCCATGACTCTGGAATCTGTCTTCTTGGGAATAAGACAAATCTGAGTAAAGTTCCATTCTTTATCAAAAACACCTTCATTGAAGAATCTGAGAACTTCCAAAGTGAGCTGGTTCCCAACAATATCCTAGTATTGTTGAAAAAAGAGTCCTGTCATGCCGTCTGCACCAGGAGCACTAGAAGATTTGATAGCAAACACAGCAGTCTTAACTTCTTCCTTTGACACATCAGCCAGCAACAAAAGATTCATCTCCTCAGAGACTCTCGGGTGGAAATCCTCAAATAGATCCTGAGGATTAGATGGGTATGAAGAGTAGAATAAGGACTGAAAGTAAGAGACAGCCACATCTCCAATAGAAGCATCAGACCTATGAGTGATACCAAGATCATCAACAAGCCTGTCCAATCCATTCCTAGTTCTGTCAGCCTTGACCGAAGCGTGGAAGTATTTGGTGTTCTTATCACCTGAATTCATCCATTTCTTCCTACATTTCTGTTTCCAAAAGCTTTCCTCATCTCTGTGAGCTCGAACCAAGTCTTTATGCAGCCAATCCATTCTACGAAAAGATGGAAATTGACTAGCATGTTCAACCTCAATATCCAACTGGATCCGATTGATTCTCTCTTTAGAATTGATCTCATTGGCCCGTTTCCATTTGCTTAAAGATTTTCGACATCTTCTCAAACTCTCAGAGACAGACTGTCCAAAAGAAGAAGAAGATGCACCCCAAGCAGATTTAATAGATTCAAGAACAAGAGGCTGGTGCAACAATCTTTTATCAAACCTGAAAGAACCACGATAAGAATCCTGAGAAGAAAGTAAATGAACCAAAACAGGACGATGATCCGATCCTTTCTTTTCCAAAAACAACTGGTTGGCTGCCGGAAAAGTCTTGAACCAATCCTTATTCCCAAAAGCTCTGTCAAGTTTACACTGAATCCACAGATCGTTCCTTCGACCTCCCCAAGTGAAACTGTTACCAGATCCAGGAAGTTCAGACATAACACACGCAGCCAGCATATTAGCAAAATCTTCAAAGGACCTTTCACTTCTTCTAGGACCTCCTAACTCTCACCATTGTGAAGAATCTCATTGAAGTCCCCTAACATGCACCAAGAATCTTTCCTTAGGAGACCAATCCTAGAAACTTTTTCCCAAACCACGTGTCTGAGCTCACTTCTTGGATTACCATATATACAAGAGAGATAGAATTTAAAATTCCCAAAAACAACCGCCATATCTAAGACATTCTTATCAGCAGAAAGGAAGTCTATAGAGATGCTCTTCTTCCAAAACAAAGCCAGCCCTCCACATCTTCCAACAGGATCCACTGTGAATACCTTTTCATATCCTAACCAAACTTGAATATCTACAAGAACGTTCCTTATGTTCATCGTCTCCATCAAGAACAATATCTCAGGGAAATGTTTTTTACGCATTTCCATGAGACGATGAACTGTCAAGTCTTGAGGCCGCCCCAATCCCTGACAGTTCCAACACATGATGCTCATTAGATGGTGGACAGTCCCTCATTTGGGACTACCTTAGGTTTTTTGCGCCTCGCGACTTTTTGACCATCCTCATTGACCATTATCCCTTTTCTTTTTTCCAACGCACCTTCAGCTAAGCCTTCTTTCTTAGAAACAGTGAGACTCTTTGCTTTTGACCCTACACCTTTCAGTCCTCTTTTAGAGATATAGGGTCTTCTTCTTCTGTTATTGGTAGTTCTCTGATTAGTCCCGGATGTACCTGCTGCAAAAGAGCCAGGCACATATTCCGTTGAACTAGGCAGAGAAGAGAAAGAGTCTTCAGAGTAGTCAACCAAGGTCGGTCTCCAATAATCATCTCCACAGGCAGAAGACTTCCTCAAGTTATCTCCAGGCCTCGAAGAAATTCTAGAATTGTCTGCTACAAGGACCAGACCAGAACCACCATCTCTAAGGCCAGAAGAAGAATCAACAGAATCATAGCCAAACACAATTCCTTTTCCTTTATTGAGATCAGAGGACACAGGAGGAGCTGGTTCAAGACGCAAAACAGTTTTTTGGGCTAGAGGATCCTTCTCAGCCTCAGCCACCGATTTAATCACCCTTAGTTCTCTAATCTTTCGCTCTTCACCATCCACAACCAGCAAATACTGACGCATACCTTCCAAGACTTCAGGATCAATCCTAGGACGTCCTAAAATTGGATGTATTCCAACTTGCTCCTCTCGAAGAATCCCAAACAGAGGATCATTCTCTTTAATCACTAGCGGGGGAGGTAGCTTTACCACTTTCTTGCCCATCCTTCTATCCAAAGTCTGATCTTGTCTTTCACGAATCAAAAGAGGACAAAGATCTTTCTCATGAGTGAGTCTCTGACAATTATAACACCGTTTTTGTATTCTTTCATAGTAATACCAAACCGTAGTCGATTTGCCCTTTGGCAGATTAATAACCTTGGACTTCCGCAGAGGCCTCGAGACATCAAACTTGATCTTGACCCGCACAAATCCCTGACTAATCGGTTGCTCAGGATCAAAAACAACTTCTGTGACCTGTCCCACTAGTTCTCCTAGAAGCATAATGGAGTCTTTCGTATAATGATTAATCGGGATATTCCTGATTTGAACCCATACCGGAATGAATTGCAGGGAATCAGGAGCAGGATCTTCAGTCCATCTCTCTAAAGCAATCGCCCATTCATTGAATGTGTGGACTCCTTTCTCCAAAATTTCAACCAAATCGTGCTCAGTTCGAAAGATGAACTGGAACCTCTCGTTAGAAAGCGCGATACCACGAATCCTGTCACTCTTCTGCCATTTCCTTGGCATATTCAGGATTAAATTAGACATACTCTGGTGCTCTGGGTTCAATAAACGACCAACCAAACTGAGAGAATTCTTTTCACAAGAGCGATATTGTGGGAGATCAGGCATCTCAAAAGGAAGATCTTCCTCATCCAGCGACAGAGCCATAAGAGCTTTATCCATTGCGGCCGACATGACTGCAAACAACCAAAGAACAAAGCAGTAACAACAACCAGCCGAATCCAACCAGACGAAACCAACACAAACAACCACACTAGACACCGCCAACCCGAGTCGACAATTACCCAAACCCACGGAGAGCTTCGAACACTAACAATCTTCCAGAACCGAAATAGAAGCAAATTGATTAACGCAGCAACCACCAGACGAAACAAACACTAACAGTCAAACCAACCACAAACCAACCGTAGCCGACAAAAGCACAAGACCTCTGCAAACTTCGAACACTAACAATCTTCCAGAAACGAAAGAGAAGAAAAATGAGCAGTAATTGGGGAAGAACAGACGGCTGAAACCCTAGAAATGAAG
>NW_003302552.1:1427224-1521027 GCF_000004255.2 Arabidopsis lyrata subsp. lyrata
CATCACCTTTTATTTGTTAACTTTTCAAAATCGATTGTTTCGATTCAATGATTTAACTTTTCACTGTTGATGTTGGGATGGGTCTTAAAATAAATTTCAGGATCTCTCCACTGGTGTTAACCTGAAGAGTGAAGACACATACACAAATTCATTAAATAAAATTTATGTGTTCACAAAAATTGTAATATGCCTTGGAGACTCTTTGAAATATCCGGACTTTGACAAATCTATCTTCTTGGTTAAGGATTTGAAGTGAGAGGGTTACCTACATACCAAAGCTACTAATGTGAAAAGTTAGTGAGATGCGTTGGTGAAGATCATCCTATTTAGGTTAACTTTCCAAAACATTTTTATTTGTAAAAACAAAACAAATTTAGTTGTTTACTTGTTTAGTGAGTATTGCTTTAGTAATATTCAGTAATAGTAGATTCAACATTTTTAAATGTAAAATATTTTAACATTATTATGAATTCATAAAAATAAAAAAGATTTTCGTTTTAGATAATGTGGAGTATAGTGTGTTACACATGCCAAAACTGGACTCCATTTATCTTTACCATCTTTAAGTAGAAACAGAATGAATTATCATTACCAATATTGTGCTTGTTACTAGAGGAAAAACTAGAAAACTTAAACAGAGTTGAACCGATTTAAGTCAAAAATATGATTCAAAAGAAAAAGAAACGTGGAAGCCCCCTTGGCCCATTGGTTGATCAAGGATTGATTAATGCTTCTACACCAAGAGGTCTGGGGTTCGAGTCCCAGATATTGCTATTTATTAACAAATTTGCAGATTAATGGAGGCAAGTGTGCAAGAGATCTCCAGCGATGTACAATTATAGCCGTTCGCCAGGATTCTACGCAGAGAAGGAAGTGTCGCTAGGTCGTGGATCATTGAAGGTATTCATCAAGATCACGAAGAAGATAGTGTAGTCTGTCGTAGATCTAGTAAGGGTCGGAAGGAATTGTCAGTTGTAGAATCGTCTATGTAACAGTTCTCATAATTTGCAATTAATAATAAATTTAGACGACAAAAAAAAAAAAAAAAAGAAACAAATTAATTCGTTTTCTAAATCCCTATATTCGAACAAAACTGAACATAAGTTACCAAACGTTTTCTTAAAACAAAACCTTTACACTAATTTTGTTACTATGTTCACTAAACCAACAAGGAAAAGAAAAACCAAAGATCACATATAAAATTACAAATACTTCATAATTTGACAACATGAAATACATTTTTATTGTTTATGCGTAATCATCATACCATTCTTCATCATTAGCATCCAAATATTCTTCTTCTTCATCATCTATCTTACCTGGTCCAAGCGATTCGACCGGGCGAGAAAGGATTGGAATGGTTCTTGCCTCACCAACTATCTTCATAATCTCCTCTACTCTTTGAGGAGAAAAGTTAATAAGATTAACATTCCTTTGGTAATAAATAGCTTGTGCTGACTCCTTTAGTTCTCTTGGCAAATTCTTTACGAACCATGCATGACTCTTAATCTCTTTAAGCGTACTTCTCTATAATAGTTACAAAACAACAAACATTTAAAGAAGTTGATTAGCAGATAAACAATAAGGTTAAAAATCCATCTATACTTACATGTAACGGATTGGCAACAAATATACGAGATAATAACTTTCTGCAGTCTTCTGATATGTGAACATATCCTGGAATCTTGTACTGCACAGCCATTATTTTCTGCAATTTCCAACCCAAAAATGACATATGATTGTGTGATTATATAGATGATCACTACGTTTATTTTATTTTATACATTAAAAAAATACCTGAACAGTTTTTCGGAAATTGCGAGGGTCTTTAGGGTCTTCGAAAGGATAAGCTCCTACTAACATAACATAGAGTGCCACTCCACAAGACCACACATCAACTGACTGTAGAAAGTTTATATAAATCAAACAACCTCAAGTTATATTGTAAATCTGTAACCAATAAACATTAGTATCATTTTTATTTTATTTCGAACAAAAAATCGTGACCTCGAATTAAATTTCCTCCGACTAAGGAGTAGAACATGTTCAGGTTCGAATTCTGGTTGTTACATAGTTTTTTGTATGAATAGTGGGATGTAAAAATAGGAATGCTGATCATTAAAATTTTTCTTAAAGAAGTCTTGGTTTATTTTGTTATACTTATGTTTATTTGGATTTAAATTTTGTTTTTTCGAATTAAAACAAATTTTGAACAGAAATTATCGCTTCCAAAAGGTTGATCTATTGCTATTAGACTGCCACACATTTGGTAGTATGTTTTTCATTTAGTTACACTTACAGTTGGTCTATTCGAAATGGACAATTGTCCTCTTAGCAAAGTATATTGATAACTTTAAAGGCAACACCACGAAATATAATTGTGCAAGTTACTTCCCAAAACAAATATTAAGTTGACCAATGAACATTTTGCTGACGTTGGTTATTTGACAGTGGCCATTTAATTTGAATAGATATTGGATAAAGTCGATATATAGTAGTATACAATTTACCATAGAAGACTAGTAACAAATGTCATGTGAAGTGGATATAGGAAGCAAGCTAGCTTTTGTCGTTTACTACTCTTTTTCCATGAATTATGGTTTTATAACTATTGAAAGTGGAATGTCCACCTAAAAACACTATTGAAAGTGGAATTCAGACTTGTAAATATCTTTGTTATTAGAAAAAAAAAACAAAAATATATTCATTATTATTAAAAATGGAAATAATTTAATTTACCTTTCCATCGTATTCCGATCGACAAAAAACTTCCGGTGCTATATATGCCGGAGTTCCCACCGTTGATTTTGGGTTGGAATGCAGAACAGAAGACTGTCCAAAATTTAGAAATTATTATTATACATTCAGAAGTTTAGATTTTATGTTACAAAAATTGAAAAGAAATGAACTAATAAAAATAAAATAAAAACCTTTGAGTAGCCAAAATCACAAATTTTTAAACGTGGTGCTGGGCTTCCATCAAGCAATGTATTTTCTAATTTCAGATCTCTATGGCATATTTTCTGCAATAATAAAAATTTTCATTAATAAAACTCACAACACAACTATTATATAATACAATTTGGTGTGTACAATCAATTTACCATGGCATGTAAGTAATGGACTCCACAAATGAGTTGTTGAAAGAAATATCTTGCCTGCAAGTAAAATAAATAAATTAATTGATATTAATGAGGGTATAATGAATCAAAAATGTGGTAACTAAAATTATCATCTTATTTTCGATAAAATGTATGTTGTTGACAAAAAAAAAAACAAGAATTTCATTTCCAAACCTCAGCTTCACTAAATCGACCCGCGCTAGATATCCGATCAAATAGTTCTCCTCCAGCTGCGTACTCCATTACAATCCCAAGATGTGTCGGAGTTAGAACAACCTAAATCATCAACACACCAAGTTTCAATATATTTTTTATTAGCGTCAAAGTGCCATATTTTTTGAAGTTTCCTATATCGAATAAAATCTTTGGACCTTTCACGAAGTTAGAAACGAGTTTTAGGAGAATCCGAATTCAAAGTCAACGACGAGACAGGTTTTTGAATTATGTGAACTAAGAGATTCGAGTAAAGGACAAAAATAAATAACCTAATATTCACTTCTTTAATGAACTAAAATATTTCACTTGCCTCTTTAAACCGAACAATATTGGGATGGTTGAGAGCTCTATGATTGATTATTTCTCTTGCAACGTTCTCATCTATCTGCATCAAACAACAAGTTTGGTAACAACCTCAAAGTTCTTAGTATCAGAGAAAAGAACAAACAAAAAAAAAAAAAATAGTAAAAAAAAAATAACTAAAAACCTTATAGCCTCGATCGATGAATTTGACAGCCACAAGCTCGTTTGTTTGCTTATTACGCATAAGCCGAGCCAAACCGAAATTACCAAATCCCAAATCCTTCACCATCTCATACTTCTCCATCGTTACAACTACTTTTTTGTTCTCACTTCCTTAAAATGGTCCTTTAATATCTTTTTTTTTTTTTGATGAATCTTCTCTTCCAAAATATCTTTAGAGACTAGAGATATATATATAGAGAGAGAGTGGGAAAGAACGAAGTTATTAAATCTCACACACAAAAAAAAAGTAATTTAGTTTACACGTAGCAAATATGACGAATACTCGAATAAAAGTGTTGAAACTTGAAAGAGCTTTTCAGGATACCTAATAGACATTTCTTAAGTCTACTAAGCTATGGACCCACCCATATATATATATCAATTTTTACCTCTACAAGTATCACTTTTACTATTTCTTGTATGGGTTTAAAGATACTCGAAACTGTTGAAATTTACCTCTCAAGCAAGATTAGATCATTGGATTGTGGTTTTGAAGTTTTGAATAGGCTGCATACGCGTCACCGTTTACATGGATGTGGTATTCATATATCTCACAATTCTTCTCCTTGGTTCACGATTACATATTATTAATTATAGTCTCACATAGGATCAGATGAAACTCTAATGACACCAAGAACATCTTACAAGGTTCATATGACTACTTGTATCGACTATCGAGCAATTGAAACGATTTTCATCACTCAAAAACAACTTAAAGATCAATGAACCAAAAAAAACAATCTTGATAAATTCAGTTCGTAGAATTTAGTTGTTGCTGAAAGAAGAAGCTGATATTGTTCCATCACTTAAACAGAGACATGGAAATCTTCATTGTGTTGGCTTTTGATTCTTTTTCCTTTTTCTCACATATACGATTAACTCCCTCGATGTACTGGAAGTATCTTCGGCTTCCGCTTCCACTTCCACTATTTCTTTACCTTGTGACACATTTTGAGTCTCCTTCGTTTTCTTCAAAAGAACCAACATCAATCTCAATCAAATCCACCATGAACATCTTCAAAAAACAACGATCATTAAACAAACCTTCTTATTTAAGCGATGTGTAGACATTAGCTCATAGAATTTCCGCATCATCATCTCTTCTTCCACCTAAACAACAAATGTACGTGAGATTGAAAAGAGCTAATGTACACTAAGTTTCATCAACAAACCTCGAGTTTTTGAAGTTCTTGAGTCATGGTTTTACGAGTTTCTGTGAGCAATTCATTTTGCTTCTCCAAATGGCTGTTGATGTGCTGCTAACAACAGTAAATCATCATACGCATACACACGAAAATAAGCGTAAAACTGTAACAAAAAGACGCACTTTAATAGATCGTCGGTATGATTAGGATCCATGTTCACAAAATGATCAACTTCTTCCTATACTGGTCTTCAGCTGATCACAATGAATCAAAATTTCATGAGAAGATAATTGACAAAAGCATATAAAAAGCACTGATTCATCCACACACATATCACTAGAGAAGATATGATTCTAAAAATCTGAAGGGTATGATCACAAATTCGAACAACAGCAAAACCCAGATAATTATATCATTCAAATTAGCTGATTAAAGGAAGAAACATAACGAACCAAACAAACATGAGAACAAAAAAACACAGATTAAGAAAAGGAATATCTTACTTAGACAATTCGTCGAGCAACTGGTGTGCATATATAGATAAATTATCAAAAAGGAAGTTCTTTTATTAGTAAAAAATCTTGAAAATTCAAGTACGTACCCTTTCGTCGAATTCTTATAACTTCACCACCAATAACAACACTTGACGATTGTCTTCTTCTCTCTCACACACTCGTTTGTGTCCTGCAATCTCTCACCCAAAATCAAGTCCTCTCTTCTACAATGGAGTTGACTGGGCTAATGGGCCGGTCCATTGTACTTTGGGCCGAAAACCATTTTTTGTGACATTGTTGGGAAACAAATTTACGTCCTATAAAATAATTGTCTAATATATACTGTAAATCAAATTTAACTTAAATTAATACGAGATTTTTTGCGAAAAAACCCCAAAAACAAATCTGTGCGGGCTTGACTAAATGATTTAGAACAGAAAATTTCATACAGTTGACTAAATGTAACATAACACACTTGGTATAGATAGTTGTAGTTGTATTTTTTCTTTAAGGGTTCTTTGAACCACTCCAAGATTTTGATCCTTGATTAAATTTTAAAGTATGTTAAAAAGTAGAAAATATGTGTATCTCTGACTTCTCTGTTGTTATGCTTTTCGCTTAACCATCTTTATAGAAAACATACAAAAAGATTTGATTCGTTTTGTCCTTTGAATAAATGTTACCAAGAAATTCTGGTTACTGCAGAGAACTGCTTAAAACACTTATTTTTTTCCATTATTTTTTTCATTCATCACCCAAATCACAAAGATGCAACCATTGGATTCGTTTTTTTTTTTTTTTTTTGCCGTAGTCAAAAATCTTGGGTTTATTTTTTAACATTACACAATGGGCAACCAAAAAGAGGAGTTCATGTGCTAAGCACTTAGAAAAAAAAAAGAGTTAAAAAAACAAACAAACAAGCGTGGTGTTTGGGTTTTCGAGCCTTGAGAGGTTGGTGGGTGTGTTGTTGTGAATCTCTAAGTTTTCTCTGTAAATTATATATTTGTTTACATGTATATAAAACAATCTTTCTTGTGAAGTGACCTTAGTCTAGTGGCAGATGATAAGTCCACTGATGGACAGGCCCCTTCCCCCCAGGGATCGAATCCCTCCCCTTACAATTTGTAGGGATTAGGCTAATGGGCCGCCCAGTTGTGGCCCAAGGTTGCCAAAAAAAAAAAAAAAAAAAAAAAAAAAAAAAAAAAAAACAATCTTTCTTTTTAAGTAACCCTTTTAAGCTTTCTTGAGAGCAAGATTGTGCATAGATCTCTTCTTAGCTTTGTTTCTCTTTTGTGTTTAACGATCTTGAAAGTCTTGTAACTTCTTAAAAGAGAGACAGAAAAAAATGAAGTTTATGAAACTTGGAACCAAGCCTGATTCATTTCAATCTAAAGGAGACAATGTTAGGTTTGTAGAAAACAGATATTTACCTCTATGTCTCTTTAAGCAATGTTTTTCTTAGAAATTGTCTGTTTTTTGGCTCTTAGGTATGCAACAACTGAGTTAGAAACAGAGATCATCATCATCATAGGCAATGTCAAATTCTATCTGCATAAGGTATGCAAACAAAATCTACCTTTTAAAACATCAAAGAACAAGCAAAAGCAAGAGTGTTTATGTTTTGTGTGTGTTTTCAGTTCCCATTGCTGTCGAAAAGCGGATTCTTGCTGAGACTCATAGCAACATCAAAAAATGAAGAGGAGAAGAAGAACCAAATTGATGAGATTGACATATCAGAGATTCCTGGTGGTTCTGTTGCGTTTGAGATTTGTGTCAAGTTCTGTTACGGCATCACGGTTACTTTAAACGCTTACAATGTAGTAGCAGCTCGTTGCGCGGCTGAGTTCTTGGAGATGAATGAAACGTTTGAGAAAAGCAATCTTGTTTACAAGATTGATGTTTTCTTGAACTCAACCATCTTCCGTAGTTGGAAAGATTCTATAATTGTGCTTCAGACCACAAAAGATCTCTTGTCTAATTACTCAGAGGAGCTCTTGAAGCGTTGTCTTGACTCTATTGCTTCTACAGCTTCGATAGACACGTTGAAAGTCAAGTGGTCTTACAGTTACAACAGGAAGAAGTATTAAAATATAAGAAGAAGTAGAAAGGAGTCAAGGCCGAAGTCATGAAGTCAAGGCCGAAGATCTCCAAGCTTGACCTTTGGTCCTTATTGTCCCGACGCTCAAGCTTGCGGGGGAGTATTGAACCAAGTGAAGAGAAAGATCTCCATGAGATAGCCGTGCAAAGCTCGGGTCACTTCAAGGTATCAAGGCCGGAAGTGCAAAATTGGTGTAAAGTCACCGAGACACCAAAGTGCAAAATTGGTGTAAATTCATAAGACGAGTCAAGGCCGAAGATCTCAAGACAAGGCCGAAGACGAGACACCAATGTGCAAAATTGGTGTCAAAGTTATCAAGACCCAATGTGCAAAATTAGTGTCAAAGTTATCATGACCTAATGTGCATAATTGGTGTCAAAAGTATCAAGACCGAGGATGCAAAATGAAGTCTATGCATGAATACAAGAATGTGCAAAACTCGTGTCACCTAGTGAAGATAATAATGTGCAAGATTGGTGTCACATAAGAGAAGCCCATGAGAGACCTTCTAGAAGACCTAAGAGCCGTTGGAGACAAAGGAAGTAGATTCAAATTCAAACTTGGTCTTGGTCAAAGTTGGACCACAACCTTCTAGAAGCTATTTTGAATTCAATGGTGGAGATTTAAAGAGAGAAAAGAAGGGCTATGATTAAAGGGAATTGTGAGACATCTTAACCTAGTTCTCCTTCTATATAAAGCCTTGTAATCTCATTGTAAAGGTTAACACATCAATAAGAAAAGACAAGCTCTTATCAATTTCGTGTAGCTCTCTCTTCTTTACTTGTGTTCAACCAAAGTGTTACAATGTAGAGAGATAGTGTTACACGATTTAGGGCTGCCTCTAGGCAGCCTATTGCTTGTCATACTACTCTTAAATACACCTTAAACTCTTCTTAATCTCTTATTTATGTTGATTACTCTAGCTAAATGATTCATAGATTCGTTTCTCTCTAAGTACACAAACCTCTAGTGTTGTGTCACTTCTCACGAATCTAGCTTCATACTAGAGATAGTTGTCTTGCTAGGATCGATTCTCTCCATAGAGATTTTGGTTCTATCAAGCTATATTGGTGTGGATTCCATCACAAGTTGATGGTCTCTTCCTCTTGAGAATGAGTTCCCTTTGTGTGGATAAACTGAGATTCAATCACCAAGTGATTGTTTACTCTTTCTTATGAGCTTAGTCTCTTCAAATCCAACAAGAAGAAGCTTGAGAACGTGAAAAAACCAGAAGATGCGGTTCCAAAAGACTGGTGGGTAGAAGATTTATGCGATCTTCATATGGAATTGTATAAACAAGCCATTGAAGCAATCAAGGCGAAAGGGAAAGTCCCGAATACCGTTATTGGAGAAGCGTTACACGCTTATGCAAAAAGAAGAATAGCTGGTTTTAGTAAAGGCTCAATGCAAATCGTTGATAAATCTTTAACTGATACAATCATTGAGCTTATACCAGGTGAGAAAAGAAGTGTTTCTTCTAGTTTCTTGACCAAGTTACATCGAGCATCGATCTTTCTTGGATATGAAGAAACAGTGAAAGAGAGGTTAAAGAAAAGAATCAGTGAGCAGCTTGAAGAAACAACAGTGAATGATATCTTGATGTATGATTTGGATATGGTGCAGAGCCTAGTGAAGGAGTTTATGAACCGTGATCCGAAAACTCATTCGAAAGCATCTGTTGCAAAACTCATAGATGGATACTTAGCTGAGAAATCAAGAGATCCTAATCTTCCTCTTCAGAACTTCCTCTCTCTCGCGGAGACACTCTCTAGCTTCCCAAGACAGTCTCATGACGGGTTATATCGCGCCATAGACATGTTTCTCAAGGTAAAACAAGATCCATATTCACTTGTAGTTTCTCATAAAGATTCTTGATTTTTAATGGGTTTTGATTTGGAAATGTTCAGGAACATTCGGGTGTTAGCAAGAGCGAGAAGAAGAGAGTATGCGGGTTAATGGATTGCAGGAAACTATCAGCGGAAGCGTGTGAACATGCGGTGCAGAACGAGCGTTTGCCAATGCGAGTGATAGTGCAAGTTCTCTTCTTTGAACAGCTCAGAGCCAATGGTTCATCAACAGGATACAGTACTCCTGAGCTCACCACAACGACTCTAAACACTGAGGATGATGAATGGGACCATGAGAAAGAGTTTTGATCTCAACATTATTGAATCTTTTATCATATGTTTCTTCAGAACTTTACATCAAACTTTGAGTTTTTCCTGGTTATTGTTTTTCTGAATTGGAAACATTTTGGTCATGACCTTCGTAAATGGGTCAGGTAGTAATGGGTTTTGTGTCTGGGCTTGAAGCCGTTCCCATCTCAATTTTTAATGAGACTAAAATCAGAGAAAACTCTCATTTGTATTTGTCCGTAACCCAAAAGAAAAACCGCAATTATCTATAAACCAATTAGGGGTCGATTGGTTGAGATTTTTACGGTAAGCTTTATTTTAAATTCATGACTGTAAAATTTATGATTTTAGAAAATAAATCGTAATTTTTAAGAAAATAAAGTCATATTTTGTTAGCTTTAAAAAAAGTTGCCATTCTAAAAGTTGCCATGAGTATTTCCCTCCATGGTCTATGTTAATTTTACAAATGGTAAACAGAAAAAAGAAACAAATTATCTATATTATTAAAACTGAAGTATATTTGACAAAGAAAGTTTGGAGTTGGAACTTATTTAAAGGCAATGATATTGGCATTTATTTATTTTTAAATTATTCTCTCAAGAATCTTTATCATATATCTTTAGTAAAGTAATGGTTACGACGGAATTTAAATTAAAATCAATTTTAATTCGATTTTGATTCATTTATTTATTTAAGAAAAAATTATTTTTTGGAATATGTTGTGATTCGAATTTTTAAAAATAGACATACTTTACTCAAATATGATAAATAAACGTTTTAAAAAATAATGTAAAAATTGTATTACAACATAAAAATTAGCGGGATGGTGGAAATTTATATTAGAATATATAATAAAAAAATATTATACTATTTTAGTACTATGAATATAAAAAACTAAAAACATAATCTTGTCAAAATTTTAAAATATACTAAATACTAAACTATGATATAACTTATAATGGAAACCGTTTTTGTGGAAAATTCAAAAAAGGAAAACAAGCATGTGGTAGTCACGTGCTACGGTTAGGGTTGTTGCAACAAAAGAAGGAGGGCAATAACGTCTTTTCTCTGATAACTCAATCAGTGTCTTCTTCTTCTTCAGTTTGTTACAGAGCGATTAAGAGAGAGTGAGAGATTCTTGGGGTTGGGCAGTGAGAGAGAGAGCTTGAGAACAAGTTTGTAAAGGATACGTTATACACCAAGTTTCTAGTGGATTCTGGAGAAGATTCTCCGGCGAGATGTAGGGAATCCGGCAAGGATCCCGAACTCGTTAAATCTGTGTGTTCTTGCTTTTGTTCTTCTTTTGATTCATTCCGAGATCTCATCACAAAGATCGATTCAAGTATTGGTGAGCTCAGTTCGATTATAAACCTTCACAAATTGGTATCAGAGGCTCTTCGATTTCATGGAAGACGGTGAAGTCGTGAATCGGAGGATTTAAATTATTCAACATCGCGACTTAGGAGAAGAAAATAAGAAGATGTTGCGATGTCAAGAACGATGGAAGAAGTGAACTTGTGACTGTTCTTGGAAGAAGACGTGGTAAGTTGAAGAAAGAAAATCAATGGAGTTATCCCAATCAGATCAAATGAATGATTTCTGGTTTGTGAAATCAGTTGAATCGTAAGTTATTCTCTCTCTAAGAATCAGAAATTTGACATCTATGTTAGTTCTAGTTCAAGAATTTGCTGGGAAATCACGACAAGTATAAGATCGTTGTAGTCTGGATCGAAGCACAAGACATCATCAAGACTCAAAACTTTGTGAAATTAAGTATGCATCCGCTGCAAGTCGCAAGGTTAGTTGTGATGTTATGAAATCTTCAAGTCTGTAAAGAAAAGAGCCAAGATTTGTTAAAGCACAAGTTTGTGTGCAAGGTTTTTAGCTAAGATTCGAAAGCATCTGTTGTGGGAGTTTTTTTTATTCAAACTTGGGTTCAAGATTAGTAAAGAACAGTTATTGGAAGCTCATAAAAGTCTAAGAACTAGGGGACGCCTTGGTTGCTTGATTGGTATATGGGTTCATGGTTGTTTGGACATCAGGTTAAGGCTCAGCATTTAAAGACAGAAATTGCAGGATTATTCAGGAATAATCAGGGAGTTTGCTTAGTAAAGTAAGTTGATGATTTAGAGGATTTCAAGTATTTGCCAGAGTTTTGAGAAATAGTTTGTCAAAAGTTAAGTCTCAGAGTTAGTTATCAGATTCTTAAAAGATCGCAAGGACTCCAAGTATATGGTGATCAAAGGTTTGAACATAGGTCATCAATGAGTGAGTGGCAGCTAGGACAATCCAAAGATGGAGAAAAACAGGGACACCAAGAAGTAACAAACAAATTCTCAACTAAAGATGGAGAAACATCTTGTGTAAGTAAATCAAGATGTGACCGGCATAAGCCAGTAAGAATAAAACCAAGGAAATGTAAATTGGTTATTGGTTCTTATGGCTCAAGTCTGAGAGTCAAGAAGAAAAGTGGATCAGCTGGTTATAGGAATATCGAGACATGAAGACTCAAGTTTAAAGGCATTGTTCGGGTGTTTCTACAGCTATAACAAGTTAACAGTTGGTCTGTTGGTCTATAAGACAGACTAAAGTATTCAATCTGAAATCATAAAATCAGAATGAGAGAGCTTCATTAGAAGCAAGTGGTTCTTGGAGAGTCTTCTAGATATTAAAGAGACTGTTGGTGTAGCTACAAAGTGGAAAGAATTATAGATATATCAAGTGTTAATGTCTATACAGTCGAGCACACAGAGATTTATGATTGAGAATCATAAGAGACAGTGATGAAGAGGTTGTTAGCTCAGCAAGTTAGAACAAATGTTGAGAGATACAAGTAATTATGAAAGATCTAAGTTTCCGGTGGAGCCACTAGTGTTACAGAAATGTGATACATATTCATGAAGATGGTTTGTGATTCCATGTGGAGCTATACAATTAAAGAGTATCTCCAGTTAACTTAAGTGCGGAGACATGGGCTGAGTAAACAGGTTTATCAACTCATCAGGTTTGATTTATGAGAAGAAATTAGTTACTGTTTGGGTATGATTCAGGTTGGTCAAGTGTGTGTGTTGAAGACAGAGGTTCGAGAACAGGTTAAGATGTCAGAAAGGTTCAAGCATAATCATGTTGCAACAGGAGTGAAGAATAAAGTTTTCAGGGGGACTGTTGGAATATAATTGAGTTTCTTAGTAATGTTTTAAGTTTTAACTGATTTCATGCATTAAGTGACGTGTCTTTTACATGTGTGAAGAGTTACAACTCTTAGTTTGTGTTGTTTCATGTTGTGTCTTTCCTAGTCTATATAAAGACATTGTCTGTAAACTACATTCAGTTTTCATATTAATAAAGTTGTGTTTTCTGAGAAAGAGAATATCGTTTCTCATACTCTGTTTTCTTCCTTATTGTCTTGAGAATCAAAGATCAACACTAACGAAGCGAAGCGGGAGGCTGAGAGGCTGCAGAGGATTGTACTAGCGAAAATGTATAAGTCTGAGGAGGAATACGCAACGCAAGTAACAGAGGCTGAGCGAGGCCGAGGCAGAGACGCAGTATCTGTTTGAGAAGATTAAGCTGCAGGGATATTCGTCCCGTCACAGGTGTTGATGTACTCAAAGATCTCTGCTTCAAGGATACAATCTCTCGCCCAATCCAATCCTTGAGGGTATGAATTTTATTTTTCTTTTCTACAACTCTTTCATTAGCTTTGAGCTAATCTAACTCTGATTCTCTGGTAAGAACTCCTTGTTTTGATTAGTCTCTAGGTAGCAGCAACTTTCAATCCCTAAACATCAATCTCTGTTAGTGCAAGATATATACTCCTATCTTGACTTTGAAAATAAATGTATAGATAGTGATTGTGCTAAACAGAGAAACCAAAAGTTTGGATATTCCATCTTGGATCTTGAACTCGGGGAACACATATATGGTTTCCAATGACCTTGAAACTGATCCGCCGAGTCAAGCAAGACTAAAGCAGATAATATGGAAGAAAAACGAAAGCTCAAGAGTTTTACAAAGCATTCTTAACACAGCTCAAGTCTCATGTGATGTCAGAACAACTTTCGCTGAAAAGCAGCTGCAGATGGTGATTTACGGTGAAGGCAGCAACGAGCGAGTCTTAAAGAATCGGATTGGTAATAAGAGTCGGCAACAGGATCTATTGTCCTGAGGAGTAGGCTTTTTTTGCAAAATTGCGAGCAGATTGTATAGTGGAAATGACCAATTCTTTGACACATTGGGCAGATTATCATGACAAAGATTTCTCAAAATCAAACATTTAACTTAATTAAAAGGTTTTTTTTTTTCAAGTCATAAATAGAGCATGGCAAGCTTAAAGTTACAAAACAATTCGAAAACACATTGTCCAGGGAACAAAGGAGAAGGAGATATTTGCTAGACATAGGTGAAGATTTTTAGTTTTGCCTTTTCGAAATTGATTGGAGCTGCTTAGCTATGGCGAGCAAGGTGCAAAGCATTCCAACCTATAGGAGCAAGAAACAATCAACCATCACCATCCATCTAAATAGCTACTGCTAACTAATTGATATATACACACACACTAGAGAGAGAATAATCAAAAGTAAATGGACACCGTTATATACCTTAATGGTGTGACTAAGGCATGGAGGTTGAAGTGGTAACAATATCAGACGACACATTTTCCTGTTAAATGATTCCATATATAAGTTATAAGAGCCTATAGATGACACATCTTTTTCAATTGCAAATTAAGGGTAAACTATATAACCTGAATATCATCAACTTTGGTCTGATACTGATCTGGTCCCTTGGAGTTATCAAGTTTTTGCATACATATAGAACAAACTGGTGAGGCCAACCTGCATAAGAGCAAGAACACTACCATTAGCGTATATCGACAATAAAAGCCACACATTAGAAGAAAGATGATAAAAATGAATGTATACTTTTTGGCGGTGCGACGCTTTTCACGACGACGAGAACGAGAGTCCGCCGCATTTAATACCTGTTGTTATAAATTTTACATAGTTAAGAAACAAATCAATCAATAATAAAAATTAAAAAATGGCCCTAGGGACGACATAAATTACTTCTCAATTCCGATTTTACAAAATCAAACCCCAAAATGAAAAGAAATTCAATAACCTTCGTTATCCTCTCATGCCGATCCTTTCTCCCTCGCATTGTGTTTCGCATTGCTGTGCCTCCTTCAAAACTCTCCTTGTGGGTGCTGGAAACCCTAACAAATTATATATATATATATATACAATTTGGGCCTTTATATAAAACCTTCAACTCCTTATCCGGCCCAAACTACATCTTTCTCTGATTTATTACCAACAGAAACTAAATACAACAACTTATGATTATACTAGACTCATGGGTTGCAAGGATTTTTGATTGGTAAGTTTGTTTTCAAATTTAATTACCTTTATTTATTTAGAGTGTCTTTTTGATTTTTTTTTCCTAAATATATAATTTGCATGAAGAATTATATAAGTATAATATTTTGTAGAAGAATACTTATGTGCTACCCTCAAATATTACACGCAATGAAAAAATGAACATCACAATGTCTAACTGATGCGGCGGATAAATACGAAAGAGAGGGCTCAAGTATCGATGGATCAAGAGTCTTCGTCCGTAGCTTCGATTTCAAGCTTTCTTGCGTATCAATGGATCGAAAGAAAGAAGAATTCCAAAACTTGTATGAGAAAAGTTTCTCTTTTATTAATCAAAAACAACCAACCTTCTAGAATACAAGAAGTAGAGTACTTATAGAAAAAAAACGTCAAAACCCTAACGAAGGCTTGGTGCTAAAGCAACCAAATAACCGACGTAGCAAAAACCAAAAGAAAGCCCATAACTAAATTAAGACTGAAAGCATAAACGGAAGCTCATTAAAAGAGAAGTAATAGATGTCGCTACATTAGGTCTCCCGGGGTAAGAAGAAAATTCGTCCCCGAATTTTCATCGACATCAGAAGCAACATAAGGAACCAAATGCTTCACATTAAACACATTGGCGGTGTTCATATGTGGTGGAAGGCGGAGGCGGTAAGCATTGTTATTGATCTTGGCTAGAATCTCAAGGGGACCAATCTTTCGAGACTTGAGCTTGTTGTACGTGACGGGTTTAAAACGATCCTTAGTGAGGACAGCCCACACCAAATCACCAACGTTAAACTGGACATCCCGACGATGAACATCCGCAGCAGCCTTGTATTTTTGGGAAGAAGCTTCTAAGTTCGTGTGAACTTTCTCATGGAGCTCAGCAAACTGATCGACAAAATCACATGCACGACCGTGAAAACGAGTACGATCCGGAGAGACACCAAGATCTAACGACACTCGAGTTAACAAACCATACACAACCTGGAATGGGCTAAATCCCGTGCTCCTGTTCACAGCTCGATTGTGGGCGAATTCAGCCTGACAAATAACATAATCCCATGACTTGATATTATCACCAACCAAACAACGCAACAAATCTCCTAACGTCCGATTAGTAACTTCCGTCTGGCCATCAGTTTGTAGATGATAGGCCGAACTCATATCTAATTTTGTGCGTAGAAGACGCCACAAAGATCACCAAAAATGACTCAAAAATCGAGAATCACGGTCTGAGACGATAGATAAAGGAAGCCCATGAAGCTTGTACACTTCGCGAAAAAACAAAACGGCATCTTGAACCGCATCCGTTGTCTTCTTGCAAGGTATAAAATGAACCATCTTCGAGAAACGATCAACCACAACAAATATCGAATCATTACCGCTTGAGTCCGAGGTAATCCCAAAACAAAATCCATGCTTATATCTGTCCAAGGCTGTGTCGAAATAGGGAGAGGTAAATAGAGACTCGGATTAGTGGCCTTACCTTTAGATGCTTGACAAATGCCACAACGAGTGATGAAGCGCTCCACATCGCGTCGCAAAGTGGGCCAAAAATATGAGGAACTAACAAGCTTCAACGTACGATCTCGACCAATGTGACCCTCTCCATGAAGCTCGCGAATGAGCTGTAACCGTAAGCTGCCTTCAGAGATACACAATTGAGCACCACGAAATAAGAAACCATCGAAGAACAAGTAGACGTCACCGAGTCCATCTTTTGCGTCGCTCCAAATTTTAGAAAAGAATGGATCAAGAGGATAAAGGTCTGGCAATGATTCAAACCCAGTAACCGAAGCATGTAACATTGTTAAAAGGGAGTGGCGTCGGCTTAACGCATCAGCGACCTTGTTAAGAGTGCCGGCCTTGTGTTTTATCACAAAGGTAAATTGTTGTAAATAAGCAAACCAAGATGCATGGTGGGACGAAACCTTGTCTTGAGAACCCATGTGTTTGAGAGCATCGTGGTCCGTGAATAGAACAAACTCCTTATGAAAAAGGTAATGACGCCAATGTTTGATTGCTTGAACAACGGCGTAAAGCTCAACATCATAAGTGTTGTACCGTCCTCTCGCTCCTACAATCTTTCACTAAAGAAAGCGATTGGTCGTCCCAATTGACTTAACACCACACCAATACCTGTTTTAGATGCATCACAATGAAGCTCAAAAGCAACATGAAAGTTTGGTAACACTAAAACTGGTGTCATGATCAACTTGGTTTTGATCGTATGAAATGCATTATCCGCGTCTTGTGTCCACACAAATTGTGTCATCTTCATGCAGTCAGTGATCGGCGACATAATGCTGCTAAAATGAGGCACAAAACGGCGATAGGAATGAGGCCATACCATGAAAACTGCGGACATCGGTAATAGATTTCGGCACTGGCCACGACTCGATCGCGCTTACTTTAGCTGGATCCACTTGGAGGCCTTGTTTCGAGACAATATAACCGAGGAAAAGAACATGCTCCACTCCAAAAGCTAATTTTTTAACAGCCCCAAACAACTTGTCACGCCGTAGAACAAGAAGAACATTACGCAAATGAACGAGATGCTCTGCAAGAGATGAGCTAAAGATTAAAATATCATCAAAATAAACCACCACAAATTTACCAATGAACAGGCGCAATGCTTGATTCATAACGCGCATGAAAGTGCTCGGCGCGTTGGATAAACCAAACGGCATAACCAGCCATTCAAATAGGCCTTCGCGTGTTTTAAAGGCCGTCTTCCATTCATCGCCAGGACGGATACGAATCTGATGATATCCACTCTTTAAATCCAACTTTGTAAAGATAGACGCTGTCCCAATTTGATCGAGAAGATCATCAAGTCGCGGAATCGGAAAACGATAGCGCACCGTGATCTTATTAATCGCTCTGCTGTCCACACACATACGCCACGTTCCATCTTTCTTGGGAATAAGTAAAGCTGGTACGACACAAGGACTTAAGCTCTCTCGTAAGTACCCCTTGGACAGAAGATCTTCGACTTGACGACGAAGTTCATCATGTTCTGTTGGACTCATGCGATAATGAGGTCGATTGGGCAACACCGAATTAGGTGCTAAGTCGATGCAATGTTGGATGTCTCGTAATGGAGGTAAACCATCAGGTAACTCGTCTGGAAAAACGTCCTTGAATTAATTCATTCAATAAATCATGAAAAGCATCGGGAGCAGCAGCAAAAATCACGTCAACAGCAGGTTTGACGACAAGCACAACGGCGACGTCAACTTGTTGAAATTCTTCAAAAATCAATGACTTATTAACCAATAGCACTTGTTGCGTCAGAATTGTAGAAACAGGAGGCTTCTCAATGTCTTCGGTCTTGATAAGAGGATCAGTAGACGATTGAGATGGTAGTAACGTGATACGTTTCCCTTCGTACGTAAAGGAA
This sequence comes from Arabidopsis lyrata subsp. lyrata, assembly GCF_000004255.2. Classification (NCBI taxonomy): domain Eukaryota; kingdom Viridiplantae; phylum Streptophyta; class Magnoliopsida; order Brassicales; family Brassicaceae; genus Arabidopsis; species Arabidopsis lyrata. The sequence continues at coordinate 1,445,732 of NW_003302552.1, forward strand.
TGCGTATTAGTGAATCCATCATGCATTGTTCGACGATCATATTGCCATGGTCTCCCTAAAAGTAAGTGACAAGCATCCATTGGCAGAATATCACAATAAACTAAGTCCTTATAATTCAAACCGATAGAGAAAGGAACACGACAACGCCTAGAAACCCGTGTGTCAGTGGTCGCGTTTAACCAAGCCAATCGATACGGAGTCGGATGAGATTCTGGAAACAAAGCAAGCTTAGCAACGGCTTCTTCAGAAATAGCGTTAGTACAACTCCCGGAATCAATTATCATGCGACAAACTTTGCCACGAATCGAGCAAGTAGACTGAAAAATATTTGTTCGAAGCCAAGATTCCTCAACTCCACCAGGCAGAAGGTGATTGCGTCGCAACATTAACATCGTACCCGTATCACTCATCACTTGTTCTGATTCCTCATCTGCCTCTTCATCATCTTGTTCGTAAGTATCATAAACAGGTTCTTCAGTACCAGTTAAGAGACCTCGCCTGTTCGTATGAGGACAAGAAGACTGACGATGGCCCTGTTCTCCGCATTTAAAACACTTAAATGTAGTAGAGCGTTGTTGACTTGAAGACGCAACACCCTCAGTACCCTCCAGAGGGCGAATTTGGTCAGGTGGTTTGCTAGCCACTGTCTCAGCTGAGCGGGTTTGGTTCGCATTCCAAGCAGGTAACTGACTCCGAGGCTGTGTCTCGATCAATAAAGCTCGCTGATGAGCTTCGGACACAGTAAGGGGACAGAATTGGAGTAGTATGTTCTGAATTTGAAGGCGTAAACCACCAATAAAACGGGACACCAATTGTTCTTTTGTTTCCGTCAAAGGATTTCGAGCTAAGAGGGTAAAGAATTCTGACGCATACTCATCCACCGACTTTGTTCCTTGTCGCAAATTCTAAAAACGTGTATACATGGTGCGTGTGTAGTTGTATGGAAGAAACGATCGGCGCATTAGTTTCTTCATCTTCTCCCATGACGTGACGCGTTCTTTACCGGCCTTCAAACGCGTTTCCTTTGTTTGTTGCCACCAAGCTGAAGCACGACCACGCAAACGAGTTTCCACCAAGGGTACTCGCATCGCATCAGGTACTTCTTTGAACGCCAACAGCTCTTTTGTCGTACTCAACCAATCAAGAAACTCTTTAGCCTGCAATCCACCAGAAAATTCAGGTAATTCCAATTTGAAACCAGACTCCCATCGATTGTGAGGAGCTCGTGGCGCTTGGATAATCGCTTGTTGTGGAGCAGCTTCGCGGTGCTGTTGTTCGCCTAACCGCGCGAACAGATTGTTACCAAGGACATCATCTTCTTCGTTATTCTCCTCAAAAGCTTGTTCTTCGTGTCCCTGTTGTGCTTGAAAGATAGCACGAACCGCTGTTTCAACAGAGACACACATCGTATCTCTAAGGCTTTGTTGAAATTCGGTCATCATCCCTCGAAACGCATCGTTCTGCACTTCTAGTTGCTGTTCCAAGTTCTTCTTTGGAGGCATGGTGAAGATCGTTTGGCTCTGATACCAACTGATGCGGCGGATAAATACGAAAGAGAGGGCTCAAGTATCGATGGATCAAGAGTCTTCATCCGTAGCTTCGATTTCAAGCTTTCTTGCGTATCAATGGATCGAAAGAAAGAAGAATTCCAAGACTTGTATGAGAAAAGTTTCTCTTTTATTAATCAAAAACAACCAACCTTCTAGAATACAAGAAGTAGAGTACTTATAGAAAAAAACGTCAAAACCCTAACGAAGGCTTGGTGCTAAAGCAACCAAATAACCGACGTAGCAAAAACCAAAAGAAAGCCCATAAGTAAATTAAGACTGAAAGCATAAACGGAAGCCCATTAAAAGAGAAGTAATAGATGTCGCTACATCACTAACTGCACCAACAAAATACTTATGTGCTACCCTGATTAGTTTCTTGTCTGGGGAACATGCAAGCCTTGATCGGTATTGGCCAAAGTCTCCCTTTCCTGCGAACTCATCACTCCACAGTTGACAGTTCTAAAGTTCCAAGAGAAAGAGCAATTCGTGGAGGGACTTTTTTTTTCTTGAGCATCCGCTGGAAATATACATCTAGGATTGTACTAGCGATGTCATCGCTAATAAGACCTAAAATCTTTTTCTTTCCGCAATCAACTTGGCATGAATTTTGAACGCTAATCAGACCCGGCCCTAAGCATATACCCAAGAAACATTTGTATAGGACCTCAATTTTTGCTTCAGCTTTTTAGGGCCTATTTTAAAAAAATTGTAAAGCTTTTTAGGGCTGAGAATTAGAAATTGGGGGCCCACGATTCAAATATATGTCAAGAATTTATATTTTTATACTAAGAAATAAAAAACTCAAGTTATTTTTATAAAAAAAGCTAAGAATTATTTTTTAAGAAACTCCAAAAATGCCTCAAATTTTAGTTTTGTATTGGGCCCCAGATTTTTCAGGACATGTCCTGACGTTAATACAGAAAAACTGTATTTCAATGGAAAACTAAGTCACCAAACACAAATTGAATTCATGTTCATAAAATACCAATTCAAATCTCACTAGCTTGGATCTTAGAAAAAGAAACAGATCCCAAACATAGATGAGTACAAACCCTAACAAATCTCATAGAGAACTAAAGAAGAAGAAGTTTACACAAATGATATTTTTCTGGTTGTTCTTCACAATTGATCATCACTCTCCTTTATAGCTTCAGCTCACGATCCCTTCTAAGAGCATCTCCAATGGTGAGAGTCTATGGTGGGCTCTCACCATTTTTTTAAGAATAAAATTTTCAAATTTATGAGATGAGAGCTTTTATTAAATTTTTTTAGTTTTGCAAAGTCCAATAGTAGGTTCTCTTTGTAGGGTTCTCAGGAAAAAATTAAATTATTTTTTTAATTATTTTATTTCATAAAACTGAAAAATATTACAATCTATATATACATTTTTGGATCACAATTAGCAAATAAATCCTGAAGTTGAGAAGTATTTACAATGGCATGCCATTAGCATTAATTATTTAGATTTGTTTTATTTAAGTAAAGATTTTTAAATGAAATTCATTTTTTCATATATTTAGCAAAAGTCTCTACAAAATCTTTCTTTATCTATTTAAGTAAAAATTTTGAAATCAAATATGTTCTCAACAATTTACCAAAAATTTCTACACAATCTTTTTAAAAATCTCGACTTAGTTAACTTCTGATTTTTATCTGCAAAAAAAAAAATTAATATTAACGAGTGATGTAAAAATCGGGAATGTTGATATTACAATTTCTTCTACTTTTTTTTTTTTTTCATATAATGAAAATTATTTTTAGGGATATTTTCTCAAAACCTCTAAATAAAACAAAAGGTTTCAAAAAATAGCTTCTCTTTTGGAGGGTCGACCCGCAAATCCGCAACTTTCTACGGGCTTATCCGCATGAACCTGCGACCAGTAGTGGATAAAAATATTATTCAAAAAAAATAACAAATGATGTTTAATTTTACGGGACGGGGTTATATGGTGCAACAGGTTTAGATCAATATTAATATTAAACAATATTAAACAATATACGATGGATGAAATCCTAGAATTAAAAATCAAAATTTAATTATAAAATCAGAAACACTAAACAAAATAAATAATATTAACAAAACAAATACAACTTAAAATTTTGCAAAATAATTTTTTTGTTGTAAAAAAATCGACCCGCGGTGTACCGCGGGGTAAAATCTAGATTTGGAAGTTTAAGGAAGAAAAATCTTTTTTTAAAAATAATAGCTCCGCGGTGTACCGCAAGAAAAATCTTTCTCTTAAACTGAGGCAAAAAGAAGAAGAAAGCCAAATGTCGTTTAAGTGTATATAACTATATATAGATATACCATTTAAACCTAAAACACAATTAATATACTCAAAACTATTAATATAGATATATGGATGGTACATTTATAAAATAGGTCGAAATATTATATTATACTCTCTATTAATAAACAAAACTAATTATATTTAGATTTTTTAAAAAAAAATTATAGCCCCGCGGTGTACCGCGGGTTCAAATCTAGTTCATAACATATTAAACATACAATAATTTCAAACATTTGAAAATAAATTTGCAAAAAAAAAAAAAAAAACGATTAGTTATTCGGTTCAATCGGTTCGAACAAAGAAACCAGACAAATATAAGAGAGTGGAAACATGCAAAACCTTCGCTGCAGAAAATTCTAATCCTAAAGCAAAAAGGAGAAAGATAACACCAAACTGAGCTACTGTTTCAACCTGTGCTACACAAAAAATTATAAATCAAATCGTTGTCCAGGCAATCTTGTACTCATGAAAACTTCCAAACGTATATGAAGACAACAAAAGATGAACTTTGAAGTATAATAAAGCTGATGTAAGCTACCTGCACCATTTCACTAACAAAGCTTAACCCGCCCGGTCCAATGATAGATCCAGCCAATAGATACCCAGTAATGACCTGCCATATAAGTAGTGTAGAAATTAAATAACACTGTCATGGTTTGATCAGTTAAGAGCTAGAAAAATCGTTTCTACAATGCCGGAAAGCTGGATACTCAATGCTAACAAAATAATATTGAAAGTTACAAGCTTTGCAAAGGAAGTGTGTGCGGACCGGTTGACCAGCACATGCAAAGGCAATTCCACCACAAGTAGCAGAAACAATGACGACGACCAAATCTGATATCAACCTACAAATGTACCGTTTTAAGAGAGATGCCCCCAACAAAAAACAGTAAGTTAGATACTAACAAAATATAACCGAACGAAGAACTTATCTTACGAATGCTATACTTACTTTAAATCTAGCTGCAGTACAGGGTCATTGGATTTTGGACTGGACATTATAAAAACGTTGTCTTGGATTAAAATTGCAGCAAAGTCACATTACGAGAATGCTTTTACAAACGATTACATTTTTCAACATATATATCACAAATGACTTGAGACTATTTAAGCTTACCTTCCTATCTATCAGTCTCGGAGTATCTTCTACGCCATTCTCATTATCCAAATTGAAGAACGATCTAGAACAAAATACTCATATGTTATAGTTTTCTTTAACCTGTGAAACAAAATTAAATAACATCCACTACTTGCACAAATCGACTCCAAACAGGGCAATGCATGCATCAGAAAAAACTCACTTCTCCTCCTTGGTCTTGGTTTCATTTTTCTTAGGCTTAACTCGAGCAACAGTCTCTAGAACAGCCTAATAAGCATAACAAATAGCTTAATGGAAAGAAAAGACAACATTGAGTAGTGTGCTGCGTAAGAGCAATCAAACAAAGATCAAATCTTGCAACAACAAACCTGTTAATCAGCAACACTATTATTGAAGCTTCCTGGATCAGGAACTGCAAAAGCATTTCACAAAAAACGCATATTGAAAGAGTTCACAATTCATTAATTGGTAAAAGCCATTAACCTTGAGAAATCTATAAACCTAGATAGACTAAATGTGAGCACAAAGCGTCTAGAGTCTAGACCACTTAGCTAATCAATGATAAATCCCTAGAGAAGGATCAATTATCACAAAATTGAAATCCCTAAAGAAAAACTGATCTCTGAAGACAAAAACCCTAGCTCCACAGGGAACGTAAGAAATTGAAGAAATGCAGAACAATGAAGATCTAGTGAGAGAGGAACCTTCGTTCTGGTCATTATCAGGAAACTCTTTCTCAAGTGCCCGATCGATCATATCAGCGAAACTATCTTCCTTAGGTTTGGCACTCGTGGCATTGGACCTCAATCGTCGGAGACAATCGATTGTCATCGCCATCTCTCGCAAAGAAAGAGAGAGAAACAGTCGGGAAATGAAAACGTGAAATGCTTCTTTCCTTTCTTTTTTTTTGACGCTTTTTTTGTTTTTTTTGACAAAAAAAATCGACGGCTGAGAATACGCCACGTCATCGTCTCTCATACTACTCTATATTTCTCTCAAGAGAGCTGTCTCTCTTCATAATTCATAGTTTTGATTTATTTTTCAACATTTTTTTCAAGAGAACCTTGAAAGAGAACCCAATAATGCATCCATTGGAGATGCTCTTAGAGCATCACGTGTCACTAATACTAATTCCAATCATCTTCTTCTATTTCTCCACGTCATTTATGCAACACATTTGAGAGTCTCCTTGATCCATTTTCCTATATCAAACGCCACCAACTGAAACAGAAAAACCAGAAATATTGAATATAATAAAGAACAATAATATTGGCTCAAAAAATAAAGGGTAATTCTCTAAAATACCATCATTTTTGTTTTTAGGGCAAAAATACCACAAAACTAAAATTAAATTTTTAATTTTCAATTTCTAAACTCTAACTCTACCCCCTAAATATTAAACCCTAAATGTACAATAATCAACCCCAATCAAAGATTTAAAACTCCATACCATTGAACAATAATTTGGTATTAGTGGTATTTTTGGAAACAAAACCAAAATCATGGTATTTTGAGGAATTCCTCAAAAATAAATGAGATGTTTTATTTAAGACCGAAAGGATTTCATATTCATTTAAAAGTAAAAATAAATTTGGATACGAGCTCGTATCGGTTTTTTAAAGTATAATTCATGAATAGTTGTAAAATTTTATCCACTTTCTCAACTAAATTTGATAACTATTCATGTACAAATATTTTCATTTTTATTATATGATAACAGAAAATGTTTTATTTAAGACTGAAAAGAAAATTTGAAACAAAAGAAGATATGCAGCCTATTATTTTTTTTTAAAAAAATTTTTGTTTGTTCTTCAAACACAGAATAGAGAGAGACATATGCAGCCTAATTAATCTCTTAAGATCAAGTCTCCATCTTTCAGTCAAAAAACCGTTTAGAAAAACTAAAAACTGTTGTAGAACTAATTATTTTATTGATCCTCAAGGGAATATATAGAAGTACATCGGGATACAACACATAATGAATAACCCTGATTGGCTTATTGGGCCCAGTTATAAGTCCAATATGATGTATTATAACACTCCCCCTTGGACAGAGTAACCGGTCCTGATGGTCAATCGGGATCTCGATAATGCGTAGGGGAATGTTGCCTCATTAAAACCTTACCAAGAAAACCCAGTGGGAAAAACCATGGTGAAGGAAAAAGAGTACAACACGCATTACTCCCCCTGATTAGAGCATCACTGTAGATCTCTATGTCTACGCATTCCTATTTATTGGATGAGCTTCCGGAGTGTTGAAGCGGGCAATCATTTGGTGAAAAGGTCGGCGGAGTTCTCGCTTGATCGGACCTGTTGAACGCTGATCGTACCATCCTTCTGCCAATCCGAGGTTGAGAAGAATTTCGGTAGGATGTGCTTCGTCCGATCTCCTTTGATATAACCTTCCTTGAGTTGAGCGATACATGCTGCATTGTCTTCATACAACACCGTAGGCTCCTTGTCTTCGTCCATACCACAATCTGACCAGATGTGCTAGCTGAGTCATGGATCGTAGCCAAACACATTCTCTGCTGGCTTCGTGAATGGCCAAAAGTTCTGCATGGTTTGATGAAGTGGTAGTGGTTGTCTGCTTCATCGATCTCCAAGAGATAGTTGTTCCTCCATGCGTGAACACATAACCAGTTTGAGACTTGGCAGTGTGCGGATCTTGAAGATATCCTGCATCAGCAAAACCAACTAGTCCATCCTTGTTGTGGTTAGTGTAAAACAGTCCTAAGTCTTTAGTACCTTGAAGGTATCTTAGGAGGTGTTTGATACCGTTCCAGTGCCTCTGAGTTGGACATGAGCTGAAGCGAGCTAGGAGGTTCACGGCAAAGCAAATGTCTGGTCTAGTGTGACTAGCCAGGTACATTAACGCTCCTACAGCACTGAGGTATGGCTTTTCTGGACCGAGAATTTCTTCATCGTCCTTCTTGGGACCAAGTGGATCAATGTCCAATTCTAAGCTCCGAACAACCATTGGGCTGGTCAATGGGTGGGCCTGGTCCATGTTGAATCGCTTGAGTACTTTTTCAGTATAAGCCGATTGATGCACAAGGATTCCTCCTTTGACGTACTCAAGTTGTAAACCCAAACAGAATTTAGTTTTACCTAGGTCTTTCATTTCGAATTCTGCTTTCAAGCAGTCGACTGTTTGGGAGATTTCACCAGATGTTCCGAGGATGTTTAGATCATCCATGTAAACTGCTATGATTACAAATCCTTTGTTTGAGTAGTTCTTGATGAAAATGCATGGACTGATGGGATCGTTTTTGTAGCCTTCTCTGATGAGATATTCACTTAACCGGTTATACCACATACGTCCACTTTGTTTCAGTCCATACAAGGATTTGTTCAGCCTGATGCAGTACTGATCTCGAGATGCATGCTTATCTTTAAGCTCTATGCCATCTGGTAATCTCATGTATATTTCATTGTCCAGGGGCTCATAGAGATATGCGGTGACAACATCCATTAACCGCAAATCTATATTTTCTCTTATGGCCAGACTTATGAGGAATCAAAAAGTAGTTGCATCCACCACCGGAGAATAAGTCTCCTCATAATCGATTCCGGGTCTCTGTGAGAATCCTTGTGCTACAAGCCGTGCTTTATAACGAACGACTTCACCGAGTTCGTTTCTCTTAAGCACAAAGACCCATTTATGGCCCACTGGTTTGACATTGAATGGTGTCTGGATGATCGGACCAAAAACATTCCTGAGTTTGAGACTCTTTAACTCCACGTTTATGGCTTCTTTCCATTTTAGCCAGTCTGTTCTATGAGTGCACTGTGTGATAGACGTGGGTTCTAGATCCTCTTGCGTGTTCGCAATATCAAGTGCTACTTTGTATGCAAAGAGTGCATTCAAGTCGACTTCTTTTCTGTTCCATTGGGTTCCAGACATGTTGTAATTGATAGAGATCTCATCGTTATCGATCTCTTCAGAACCAAAAGATTCGGCGTCCCGAACCTCTTTCGGTGGTTCATTAGAGTGAGTCTCAGCCGCGGCTATGTCTGTTATATTGGGAATCCCGGTTTCAACTATTGCACCTTTCTTTGATTTCCGTGGATTCTTGTCTTTGGAACCTAGAGGTCTGCCACGTTTATTTCGTGATGCAGACTCTGTAGCAACTTGAACTTGTCCCGTTGGGACAGTTATTCGTACAGGTGCATTGCAAGCTGGTATGTACGATTTGGTTACTTTGTTTGGGTCAGCAAAGGAATCTGGCAATTGATGAGCTAGCTTTTGATAGTGTATAATCTTTTGGATCTCTGAATCATATTCTAGAGTCCGAGGATCTTGCCAATTTAAGGATGTTTGATTCCATGATAGCTCTTTGAACCAAATTTTATTAAAATTTAATATTTTTCTAAGTTATAGGCACATTCATATTACGTAAATAATTTTTTTTTACTAAAAACCATATGTATATTTTAGATGACTTTTCTAAGTACAATCAAACCAAATCAAAACTGAAAAACCAACCCGAAGTTGAATCAAACCGAACCGAAACAAATTCAAATTATAAATGGTTTTTTGTGTTTTAGTTTCTATCAAATTACCGTAAAACCTCTATAAATTAATAAAATTGGGACCAATGTATTTTACTAAATTTTATTAATTTATAGAGGTTTTATTTGTGCGGTTTATATATGGTGAGCAGTGGTGATCATGACATAACAATGCCTTTCCAAGCAACTCAGGCCTGGATAAAATCTCTAAATTACTCCATCACTGATGACTGGAGGCCTTGGATGATAAAAGATCAAATCGCTGGGTAATATATATACAATTTTTGTTTTAGATCTCTCTTGTTCATTTTCTAGACGTATCAAAAACCTCTCAAACTCACGTAAGAATCATTCTTGCCTTTTTCTTGACAGATACACGAGAACTTTTTCCAATAAGATGACATTTGCTACAGTCAAAGCAAGTCTTCTTAATTGTTTCATCTTAACATTTTTATTTTTATTGCATTTCCATTTGAAAAATCTATTGTAATTTTAATTTTTTTGGGGGCGTTTTGATTATAGGGAGGTGGACACACGGCAGAATATCTACCAAACGAGAGTTCTATCATGTTCCAAAGGTGGCTCAGTGGCCAGCCTTTGTAATAGAGGCTCATCATGACTTTTGTCCTTTTGTCTCCTTGTCATAACCTTGTCGGTCACCGCGTGATAATAAATAAGTTTGCAGAGAAGTTTTTGTTAATGAACTTTTATGAATGATAATATATCATACTTGAATTTGAATCATTCTATTTGAGTTAAAGAACTCGACCCTATGTTAAGTTTCATGGGTTTCAAACATAATTCATTAAAGATTAGTGGATTAGTCCATGTAAAAGGTAGAGAGACATACTTCGATATATATCATAACTTTGTGTCTCTGTCTTCCGTACCACCACAAGACTGGTCGTTCTTGGGCTTAAGAGCCCCAAAATCATAAGGGATAGGGAAAAGGTAGCCTATCATATCAAAAGGGCAATCCATTCTTAGAATATGTGTTTCATGTCAATAGGTTAAGTTATGGGTTCGTCGTTTTGTTTTGAATCCGTAAAAAATAGAACGTTGTAAGTTGTAACGTTGGTTAACGCAGCCTGAGAAGTTTTTGACCCCTTTACCTATTTTGGGTGAGCTGATAGTAATTTGAAGAAGAAAATGAAGAAATAGAGACCATAAAAATGAGAACATGTGGAATCTTTTGGTGAAAAATGTATTGAGGATGATACTTTGTAATTTGGGCCTGGTCCGGCCCATAATTAACAGCATGAAAAGTAAACCTGTGGGTTATGGGCCCACCACGCTTCCGCTGCGCCACTCTGATTTTCTTAAATAAATCAGCACTTGCTTATATTTATATGTTAATATACCACAATCATTCTTAGCTAAACGCTTTTTCTTTTCCGAAACCCTTTATAAAGGAACCCTATTTTACCATCACCTTTTATTTGTTAACTTTTCAAAATCGATTGTTTCGATTCAATGATTTAACTTTTCACTGTTGATGTTGGGATGGGTCTTAAAATAAATTTCAGGATCTCTCCACTGGTGTTAACCTGAAGAGTGAAGACACATACACAGATTCATTAAATAAAATTTATGTGTTCACAAAAATTGTAGTATGCCTTGGAGACTCTTTGAAATATCCGGACTTTGACAAATCTATCTTCTTGGTTAAGGATTTGAAGTGAGAGGGTTACCTACATACCAAAGCTACTAATGTGAAAAGTTAGTGAGATGCGTTGGTGAAGATCATCCTATTTAGGTTAACTTTCCAAAACATTTTTATTTGTAAAAACAAAACAAATTTAGTTGTTTACTTGTTTAGTGAGTATTGCTTTAGTAATATTCAGTAATAGTAGATTCAACATTTTTAAATGTAAAATATTTTAACATTATTATGAATTCATAAAAATAAAAAAGATTTTCGTTTTAGATAATGTGGAGTATAGTGTGTTACACATGCCAAAACTGGACTCCATTTATCTTTACCATCTTTAAGTAGAAACAGAATGAATTATCATTACCAATATTGTGCTTGTTACTAGAGGAAAAACTAGAAAACTTAAACAGAGTTGAACCGATTTAAGTCAAAAATATGATTCAAAAGAAAAAGAAACAAATTAATTCGTTTTCTAAATCCCTATATTCGAACAAAACTGAACATAAGTTACCAAACGTTTTCTTAAAACAAAACCTTTACACTAATTTTGTTACTATGTTCACTAAACCAACAAGGAAAAGAAAAACCAAAGATCACATATAAAATTACAAATACTTCATAATTTGACAACATGAAATACATTTTTATTGTTTATGCGTAATCATCATACCATTCTTCATCATTAGCATCCAAATATTCTTCTTCTTCATCATCTATCTTACCTGGTCCAAGCGATTCGACCGGGCGAGAAAGGTTTGGAATGGTTCTTGCCTCACCAACTATCTTCATAATCTCCTCTACTCTTTGAGGAGAAAAGTTAATAAGATTAACATTCCTTTGGTAATAAATAGCTTGTGCTGACTCCTTTAGTTCTCTTGGCAAATTCTTTACGAACCATGCATGACTCTTAATCTCTTTAAGCGTACTTCTCTATAATAGTTACAAAACAACAAACATTTAAAGAAGTTGATTGGCAGGTAAACAATAAGGTTAAAAATCCATCTATACTTACATGTAACGGATTGGCAACAAATATACGAGATAATAACTTTCTGCAGTCTTCTGATATGTGAACATATCCTGGAATCTTGTACTGTACAGCCATTATTTTCTGTAATTTCCAACCCAAAAATGACATATGATTGTGTGATTATATAGATGATCACTTCGTTTATTTTATACATTAAAAAAAATACCTGAACAGTTTTTCGGAAATTGCGAGGGTCTTTAGGGTCTTCGAAAGGATAAGCTCCTACTAACATAACATAGAGTGCCACTCCACAAGACCACACATCAACTGACTGTAGAATGATATATAAATCAAACAACCTCAAGTTATATTGTAAATCTGTAATCAATAAACATTAGTATAATTTTTATTTTATTTCGAACAAAAAATCGTGACCTCGAATTAAATTTCCTCCGACTTAAGGAGTAGAACATGTTCAGGTTCGAATTCTGGTTGTTACATACTAGTTTTTTGTATGAATAGTGGGATGTAAAAATAGGAATGTTGATCATTAAAATTTTTCTTAAAGAAGTCTTGGTTTATTTTGTTATACTTATGTTTATTTGGATTTAAATTTTGTTTTTTCGAATTAAAACAAATTTTGAACAGAAATTATCGCTTCCAAAAGGTTGATCTATTGCTATTAGACTACCACACATTTGGTAGTATGTTTTTCATTTAGTTACACTTACAGTTGGTCTATTCGAAATGGACAATTGTCCTCTTAGCAAAGTATATTGATAACTTTAAAGGCAACACCACGAAATATAATTGTGCAAGTTACTTCCCAAAACAAATATTAAGTTGACCAATGAACATTTTGCTGACGTTGGTTATTTGACAGTGGCCATTTAATTTGAATAGATATTGGATAAAGTCGATATATAGTAGTATACAATTTACCATAGAAGACTAGTAACAAATGTCATGTGAAGTGGATATAGGAAGCAAGCTAGCTTTTGTCGTTTACTACTCTTTTTCCATGAATTATGGTTTTATAACTATTGAAAGTGGAATGTCCACCTAAAAACACTATTGAAAGTGGAATTCAGACTTGTAAATATCTTTGTTATTAGGAAAAAAAAAATATATATATATTCATCATTATTAAAAATGGAAATAATTTAATTTACCTTTCCATCGTATTCCGATCGACAAAAAACTTCCGGTGCTATATATGCCGGAGTTCCCACCGTTGATTTTGGGTTGGAATGCAGAACAGAAGACTGTCCAAAATTTAGAAATTATTATTATACATTCAGAAGTTTAGATTTTATGTTACAAAAATTGAAAAGAAATGAACTAATAAAAATAAAATAAAAACCTTTGAGTAGCCAAAATCACAAATTTTTAAACGTGGTGCTGGGCTTCCATCAAGCAATGTGTTTTCTAATTTCAGATCTCTGTGGCATATTTTCTGCAAAAGTAAAAAATTTCATTAATAAAACCATAACACAACTATTATAATTACAATTTGGTGTGTACAATCAATTTACCATGGCATGTAAGTAATGGACTCCACAAATGAGTTGTTGAAAGAAATATCTTGCCTGCAAGTAAAATAAATAAATTAATAGATATTAATGAGGGTATAATGAATCAAAAATGTGGTAATCAAAATTATCATCTTATTTTCGACAAAATGTATGTGTCGACAAAAAAAAAACAAGAATTTCATTTCCAAACCTCAGCTTCACTAAATCGACCCGCGCTAGATATCCGATCAAATAGTTCTCCTCCAGCTGCGTACTCCATTACAATCCCAAGATGTGTCGGAGTTAGAACAACCTAAATCATCAACACACCAAGTTTCAATATATTTTTTATTAGCGTCAAAGTGCCATATTTTTTGAAGTTTCCTATATCGAATAAAATCTTTGGACCTTTCACGAAGTTAGAAACGAGTTTTAGGAGAATCCGAATTCAAAGTCAACGACGAGACAGGTTTTTGAATTATGTGAACTAAGAGATTCGAGTAAAGGACAAAAATAAATAACCTAATATTCACTTCCTTAACGAACTAAAATATTTCACTTGCCTCTTTAAACCGAACACTATTGGGATGGTTGAGAGCTCTATGATTGATTATTTCTCTTGCAACGTTCTCATCTATCTGCATCAAACAACAAGTTTGGTAACAACCTCAAAGTTCTTAGTATCAGAGAAAAGAACAAACAAACAAAAAAAATAACTAAAAACCTTATAGCCTCGATCGATGAATTTGACAGCCACAAGCTCGTTTGTTTGCTTATTACGCATAAGCCGAGCCAAACCGAAATTACCAAATCCCAAATCCTTCACCATCTCATACTTCTCCATCGTTACAACTACTTTTTTGTTCTCACTTCCTTAAAATGGTCCTTTAATATCTTTTTTTTTTTTTGATGAATCTTCTCTTCCAAAATATCTTTAGAGACTAGAGATATATATATAGAGAGAGAGTGGGAAAGAACGAAGTTATTAAATCTCACACACAAAAAAAAAGTAATTTAGTTTACACGTAGCAAATATGACGAATACTCGAATAAAAGTGTTGAAACTTGAAAGAGCTTTTCAGGATACCTAATAGACATTTCTTAAGTCTACTAAGCTATGGACCCACCCATATATATATATCAATTTTTACCTCTACAAGTATCACTTTTACTATTTCTTGTATGGGTTTAAAGATACTCGAAACTGTTGAAATTTACCTCTCAAGCAAGATTAGATCATTGGATTGTGGTTTTGAAGTTTTGAATAGGCTGCATACGCGTCACCGTTTACATGGATGTGGTATTCATATATCTCACAATTCTTCTCCTTGGTTCACGATTACATATTATTAATTATAGTCTCACATAGGATCAGATGAAACTCTAATGACACCAAGAACATCTTACAAGGTTCATATGACTACTTGTATCGACTATCGAGCAATTGAAACGATTTTCATCACTCAAAAACAACTTAAAGATCAATGAACCAAAAAAAACAATCTTGATAAATTCAGTTCGTAGAATTTAGTTGTTGCTGAAAGAAGAAGCTGATATTGTTCCATCACTTAAACAGAGACATGGAAATCTTCATTGTGTTGGCTTTTGATTCTTTTTCCTTTTTCTCACATATACGATTAACTCCCTCGATGTACTGGAAGTATCTTCGGCTTCCGCTTCCACTTCCACTATTTCTTTACCTTGTGACACATTTTGAGTCTCCTTCGTTTTCTTCAAAAGAACCAACATCAATCTCAATCAAATCCACCATGAACATCTTCAAAAAACAACGATCATTAAACAAACCTTCTTATTTAAGCGATGTGTAGACATTAGCTCATAGAATTTCCGCATCATCATCTCTTCTTCCACCTAAACAACAAATGTACGTGAGATTGAAAAGAGCTAATGTACACTAAGTTTCATCAACAAACCTCGAGTTTTTGAAGTTCTTGAGTCATGGTTTTACGAGTTTCTGTGAGCAATTCATTTTGCTTCTCCAAATGGCTGTTGATGTGCTGCTAACAACAGTAAATCATCATACGCATACACACGAAAATAAGCGTAAAACTGTAACAAAAAGACGCACTTTAATAGATCGTCGGTATGATTAGGATCCATGTTCACAAAATGATCAACTTCTTCCTATACTGGTCTTCAGCTGATCACAATGAATCAAAATTTCATGAGAAGATAATTGACAAAAGCATATAAAAAGCACTGATTCATCCACACACATATCACTAGAGAAGATATGATTCTAAAAATCTGAAGGGTATGATCACAAATTCGAACAACAGCAAAACCCAGATAATTATATCATTCAAATTAGCTGATTAAAGGAAGAAACATAACGAACCAAACAAACATGAGAACAAAAAAACACAGATTAAGAAAAGGAATATCTTACTTAGACAATTCGTCGAGCAACTGGTGTGCATATATAGATAAATTATCAAAAAGGAAGTTCTTTTATTAGTAAAAAATCTTGAAAATTCAAGTACGTACCCTTTCGTCGAATTCTTATAACTTCACCACCAATAACAACACTTGACGATTGTCTTCTTCTCTCTCACACACTCGTTTGTGTCCTGCAATCTCTCACCCAAAATCAAGTCCTCTCTTCTACAATGGAGTTGACTGGGCTAATGGGCCGGTCCATTGTACTTTGGGCCGAAAACCATTTTTTGTGACATTGTTGGGAAACAAATTTACGTCCTATAAAATAATTGTCTAATATATACTGTAAATCAAATTTAACTTAAATTAATACGAGATTTTTTGCGAAAAAACCCCAAAAACAAATCTGTGCGGGCTTGACTAAATGATTTAGAACAGAAAATTTCATACAGTTGACTAAATGTAACATAACACACTTGGTATAGATAGTTGTAGTTGTATTTTTTCTTTAAGGGTTCTTTGAACCACTCCAAGATTTTGATCCTTGATTAAATTTTAAAGTATGTTAAAAAGTAGAAAATATGTGTATCTCTGACTTCTCTGTTGTTATGCTTTTCGCTTAACCATCTTTATAGAAAACATACAAAAAGATTTGATTCGTTTTGTCCTTTGAATAAATGTTACCAAGAAATTCTGGTTACTGCAGAGAACTGCTTAAAACACTTATTTTTTTCCATTATTTTTTTCATTCATCACCCAAATCACAAAGATGCAACCATTGGATTCGTTTTTTTTTTTTTTTTTTGCCGTAGTCAAAAATCTTGGGTTTATTTTTTAACATTACACAATGGGCAACCAAAAAGAGGAGTTCATGTGCTAAGCACTTAGAAAAAAAAAAGAGTTAAAAAAACAAACAAACAAGCGTGGTGTTTGGGTTTTCGAGCCTTGAGAGGTTGGTGGGTGTGTTGTTGTGAATCTCTAAGTTTTCTCTGTAAATTATATATTTGTTTACATGTATATAAAACAATCTTTCTTGTGAAGTAACCCTTTTAAGCTTTCTTGAGAGCAAGATTGTGCATAGATCTCTTCTTAGCTTTGTTTCTCTTTTGTGTTTAACGATCTTGAAAGTCTTGTAACTTCTTAAAAGAGAGACAGAAAAAAATGAAGTTTATGAAACTTGGAACCAAGCCTGATTCATTTCAATCTAAAGGAGACAATGTTAGGTTTGTAGAAAACAGATATTTACCTCTATGTCTCTTTAAGCAATGTTTTTCTTAGAAATTGTCTGTTTTTTGGCTCTTAGGTATGCAACAACTGAGTTAGAAACAGAGATCATCATCATCATAGGCAATGTCAAATTCTATCTGCATAAGGTATGCAAACAAAATCTACCTTTTAAAACATCAAAGAACAAGCAAAAGCAAGAGTGTTTATGTTTTGTGTGTGTGTTTTCAGTTCCCATTGCTGTCGAAAAGCGGATTCTTGCAGAGACTCATAGCAACATCAAAAAATGAAGAGGAGAAGAAGAACCAAATTGATGAGATTGACATATCAGAGATTCCTGGTGGTTCTGTTGCGTTTGAGATTTGTGTCAAGTTCTGTTACGGCATCACGGTTACTTTAAACGCTTACAATGTAGTAGCAGCTCGTTGCGCGGCTGAGTTCTTGGAGATGAATGAAACGTTTGAGAAAAGCAATCTTGTTTACAAGATTGATGTTTTCTTGAACTCAACCATCTTCCGTAGTTGGAAAGATTCTATAATTGTGCTTCAGACCACAAAAGATCTCTTGTCTAATTACTCAGAGGAGCTCTTGAAGCGTTGTCTTGACTCTATTGCTTCTACAGCTTCGATAGACACGTTGAAAGTCAAGTGGTCTTACAGTTACAACAGGAAGAAGAAGCTTGAGAACGTGAAAAAACCAGAAGATGCGGTTCCAAAAGACTGGTGGGTAGAAGATTTATGCGATCTTCATATGGAATTGTATAAACAAGCCATTGAAGCAATCAAGGCGAAAGGGAAAGTCCCGAATACCGTTATTGGAGAAGCGTTACACGCTTATGCAAAAAGAAGAATAGCTGGTTTTAGTAAAGGCTCAATGCAAATCGTTGATAAATCTTTAACTGATACAATCATTGAGCTTATACCAGGTGAGAAAAGAAGTGTTTCTTCTAGTTTCTTGACCAAGTTACATCGAGCATCGATCTTTCTTGGATATGAAGAAACAGTGAAAGAGAGGTTAAAGAAAAGAATCAGTGAGCAGCTTGAAGAAACAACAGTGAATGATATCTTGATGTATGATTTGGATATGGTGCAGAGCCTAGTGAAGGAGTTTATGAACCGTGATCCGAAAACTCATTCGAAAGCATCTGTTGCAAAACTCATAGATGGATACTTAGCTGAGAAATCAAGAGATCCTAATCTTCCTCTTCAGAACTTCCTCTCTCTCGCGGAGACACTCTCTAGCTTCCCAAGACAGTCTCATGACGGGTTATATCGCGCCATAGACATGTTTCTCAAGGTAAAACAAGATCCATATTCACTTGTAGTTTCTCATAAAGATTCTTGATTTTTAATGGGTTTTGATTTGGAAATGTTCAGGAACATTCGGGTGTTAGCAAGAGCGAGAAGAAGAGAGTATGCGGGTTAATGGATTGCAGGAAACTATCAGCGGAAGCGTGTGAACATGCTGTGCAGAACGAACGTTTGCCAATGCGAGTGATAGTGCAAGTTCTCTTCTTTGAACAGCTCAGAGCCAATGGTTCATCAACAGGATACAGTACTCCTGAGCTCACCACAACGACTCTAAACACTGAGGATGATGAATGGGACCATGAGAAAGAGTTTTGATCTCAGCATTATTGAATCTTTTATCATATGTTTCTTCAGAACTTTACATCAAACTTTGAGTTTTTCCTGGTTATTGTTTTTCCTGAATTGGAAACATTTTGGTCCTGACCTTCGTAAATGGGTCAGGTAGTAATGGGTTTTGTGTCTGGGCTTGAAGCCGTTCCAATCTCAATTTTTAATGAGACTAAAATCAGAGAAAACTCTCATTTGTATTTGTCCGTAACCCAAAAGAAAAACCGCAATTATCTATAAACCAATTAGGGGTCGATTGGTTGAGATTTTTACTGTAAGCTTTATTTTAAATTCATGACTGTAAAATTTATGATTTTAGAAAATAAATCGTAATTTTTAAGAAAATAAAGTCATATTTTGTTAGCTTTAAAAAAAGTTGCAATGAGTATTTCCCTCCATGGTCTATGTTAATTTTACAAATGGTAAACAGAAAAAAGAAACAAATTATCTATATTATTAAAACTGAAGTATATTTGACAAAGAAAGTTTGGAGTTGGAACTTATTTAAAGGCAATGATATTGGCATTTATTTATTTTTAAATTATTCTCTCAAGAATCTTTATCATTTATCTTTAGTAAAGTAATGGTTACGGCGGAATTTAAATTAAAATCAATTTTAATTCGATTTTGATTCATTTATTTATTTAAGAAAAAAAGTATTTTTTGGAATATGTTGTGATTCGAATTTTTAAAAATAGACATACTTTACTCAAATATGATAAATAAACGTTTTAAAAAATAATGTAAAAATTGTATTACAACATAAAAATTAGCGGGATGGTGGAAATTTATATTAGAATATATAATAAAAAAATATTATACTATTTTAGTACTATGAATATAAAAAACTAAAAACATAATTTTGTCAAAATTTTAAAATTTACTAAATACTAAACTATGATATAACTTATAATGGAAACCGTTTTTGTGGAAAATTCAAAAAAGGAAAACAAGCATGTGGTAGTCATGTGCTACGGTTAGGGTTGTTGCAACAAAAGAAGGAGGGCAATAACGTCTTTTCTCTGATAACTCAACTCAATCAGTGTCTTCTTCTTCTTCAGTTTGTTACAGAGCGATTAAGAGAGAGTGAGAGATTCTTGGGGTTGGGTAGTGAGAGAGAGAGCTTGAGAACAAGTTTGTAAAGGATACGTTATACACCAAGTTTCTAGTGGATTCTGGAGAAGATTCTCCGGCGAGATGTAGGGAATCCGGCAAGGATCCCGAACTCGTTAAATCTGTGTGTTCTTGCTTTTGTTCTTCTTTTGATTCATTCCGAGATCTCATCACAAAGATCGATTCAAGTATTGGTGAGCTCAGTTCGATTATAAACCTTCACAAATTGGTATCAGAGGCTCTTCGATTTCATGGAAGACGGTGAAGTCGTTAATCGAAAGAATCGGAGGATTTGAATTATTCAACATCGCGACTTAGGAGAAGAAAATAAGAAGATGTTGCGATGTCAAGAACGATGGAAGAAGTGAACTTGTGACTGTTCTTGGAAGAAGACGTGGTAAGTTGAAGAAAGAAAATCAATGGAGTTATCCCAATCAGATCAAATGATTTCTGGTTTGTGAAATCAGTTGAATCGTAAGTTATTCTCTCTCTAAGAATCAGAAATTTGACATCTATGGTAGTTCTAGTTCAAGAATTTGCTGGGAACGATGTTGAAATCACGACAAGTATAAGATCGTTGTAGTCTGGATCGAAGCACAAGACATCATCAAGACTCAAAACTTTGTGAAATTAAGTATGCATCCGCTGCAAGTCGCAAGGTTGTAAAAGCACAAGTTTGTATGTTCACTGTGCAAGGTTGTGATGTTATGAAATCTTCAAGTCTGTAAAGAAAAGAGCCAAGATTTGTTAAAGCACAAGTTTGTATGTTCACTGTGCAAGGTTTTTAGCTAAGATTTTACACTAGGTGTTAGTGTGGTTTCTGGTTAAGGCATTGTGGGAGTTTTTTTTATTCAAACTTGGGTTCAAGATTAGTAAAGAACAGTTACTGGAAGCTCATAAAAGTCGGGGACGCCTTGGTTGCTTGATTGGTATATGGGTTCATGGTTGTTTGGACATCAGTTAAGGCTCAGCATTTAAAGACAGAAATTGCAGGATTATTCAGGAATAATCAGGGAGTTTGCTTAGTAAAGTAAGTTGATGATTTAGAGGATTTCAAGTATTTGCCAGAGTTTTGAGAAATAGTTTGTCAAAAGTTAAGTCTCAGAGTTAGTTATCAGATTCTTAAAAGATCGCAAGGACTCCAAGTATATGGTGATCAAAGGTTTGAACATAGGTCATCAATGAGTGAGTGGCAGCTAGGACAATCCAAAGATGGAGAAAAACAGGGACACCAAGAAGTAACAAACAAATTCTCAACTAAAGATGGAGAAACATCTTGTGTAAGTAAATCAAGATGTGACCGGCATAAGCCAGTAAGAATAAAACCAAGGAAATGTAAATTGGTTATTGGTTCTTATGGCTCAAGTCTGAGAGTCAAGAAGAAAAGTGGATCAGCTGGTTATAGGAATATCGAGACATGAAGACTCAAGTTTAAAGGCATTGTTCGGGTGTTTCTACAGCTATAACAAGTTAACAGTTGGTCTGTTGGTCTATAAGACAGACTAAAGTATTCAATCTGAAATCATAAAATCAGAATGAGAGAGCTTCATTAGAAGCAAGTGGTTCTTGGAGAGTCTTCTAGATATTAAAGAGACTGTTGGTGTAGCTACAAAGTGGAAAGAATTATAGATATATCAAGTGTTAATGTCTATACAGTCGAGCACACAGAGATTTATGATTGAGAATCATAAGAGACAGTGATGAAGAGGTTGTTAGCTCAGCAAGTTAGAACAAATGTTGAGAGATACAAGTAATTATGAAAGATCTAAGTTTCCGGTGGAGCCACTAGTGTTACAGAAATGTGATACATATTCATGAAGATGGTTTGTGATTCCATGTGGAGCTATACAATTAAAGAGTATCTCCAGTTAACTTAAGTGCGGAGACATGGGCTGAGTAAACAGGTTTATCAACTCATCAGGTTTGATTTATGAGAAGAAATTAGTTACTGTTTGGGTATGATTCAGGTTGGTCAAGTGTGTGTGTTGAAGACAGAGGTTCGAGAACAGGTTAAGATGTCAGAAAGGTTCAAGCATAATCATGTTGCAACAGGAGTGAAGAATAAAGTTTTCAGGGGGACTGTTGGAATATAATTGAGTTTCTTAGTAATGTTTTAAGTTTTAACTGATTTCATGCATTAAGTGACGTGTCTTTTACATGTGTGAAGAGTTACAACTCTTAGTTTGTGTTGTTTCATGTTGTGTCTTTCCTAGTCTATATAAAGACATTGTCTGTAAACTACATTCAGTTTTCATATTAATAAAGTTGTGTTTTCTGAGAAAGAGAATATCGTTTCTCATACTCTGTTTTCTTCCTTATTGTCTTGAGAATCAAAGATCAACACTAACGAAGCGAAGCGGGAGGCTGAGAGGCTGCAGAGGATTGTACTAGCGAAAATGTATAAGTCTGAGGAGGAATACGCAACGCAAGTAACAGAGGCTGAGCGAGGCCGAGGCAGAGACGCAGTATCTGTTTGAGAAGATTAAGCTGCAGGGATATTCGTCCCGTCACAGGTGTTGATGTACTCAAAGATCTCTGCTTCAAGGATACAATCTCTCGCCCAATCCAATCCTTGAGGGTATGAATTTTATTTTTCTTTTCTACAACTCTTTCATTAGCTTTGAGCTAATCTAACTCTGATTCTCTGGTAAGAACTCCTTGTTTTGATTAGTCTCTAGGTAGCAGCAACTTTCAATCCCTAAACATCAATCTCTGTTAGTGCAAGATATATACTCCTATCTTGACTTTGAAAATAAATGTATAGATAGTGATTGTGCTAAACAGAGAAACCAAAAGTTTGGATATTCCATCTTGGATCTTGAACTCGGGGAACACATATATGGTTTCCAATGACCTTGAAACTGATCCGCGGAGTCAAGCATGACTAAAGCAGATAATATGGAAGAAAAACGAAAGCTCAAGAGTTTTACAAAGCATTCTTAACACAGCTCAAGTCTCATGTGATGTCAGAACAACTTTCACCTTGTGGTAGGCGCTGAAAAGCAGCTGCAGATGGTGATTTACGGTATAGGCAGCAACAAGTGAGTCTTAAAGAATCGGATTGGTAATAAGAGTCGGCAACAGGATCTATTGTCCTGAGGAGTAGGCTTTTTTTGCAAAATTGCGAGCAGATTGTATAGTGGAAATGACCAATTCTTTGACACATTGGGCAGATTATCATGACAAAGATTTCTCAAAATCAAACATTTAACTTAATTAAAAGGTTTTTTTTTTTCAAGCCATAAATAGAGCATGGCAAGCTTAAAGTTACAAAACAATTCGAAAACACATTGTCCAGGGAACAAAGGAGAAGGAGATATTTGCTAGACATAGGTGAAGATTTTTAGTTTTGCCTTTTCGAAATTGATTGGAGCTGCTTAGCTATGGCGAGCCAGGTGCAAAGCATTCCAACCTATAGGAGCAAGAAACAATCAACCATCACCATCCATCTAAATAGCTACTGCTAACTAATTGATATATACACACACACACTAGAGAGAGAATAATCAAAAGTAAATGGACACCGTTATATACCTTAATGGTGTGACTAAGGCATGGAGGTTGAAGTGGTAACAATATCAGACGACACATTTTCCTGTTAAATGATTCCATATATAAGTTATAAGAGCCTATAGATGACACATCTTTTTCAATTGCAAATTAAGGGTAAACTATATAACCTGAATATCATCAACTTTGGTCTGATACTGATCTGGTCCCTTGGAGTTATCAAGTTTTTGCATACATATAGAACAAACTGGTGAGGCCAACCTGCATAAGAGCAAGAACACTACCATTAGCGTATATCGACAATAAAAGCCACACATTAGAAGAAAGATGATAAAAATGAATGTATACTTCTTGGCGGTGCGACGCTTTTCACGACGACGAGAACGAGAATACGCCGCCTTAAATACCTGTTATTATAAATTTTACATAGTTAAGAAACAAATCAATCAATAATAAAAATTAAAAAATGGCCCTAGGGACGACATAAATTACTTCTCAATTCCGATTTTACAAAATCAAACCCCAAAATGAAAAGAAATTCAATAACCTTCGTTATCCTCTCATGCCGATCCTTTCTCCCTCGCATTGTGTTTCGCATTGCTGTGCCTCCTTCAAAACTCTCCTTGTGGGTGCTGGAAACCCTAACAAATTATATATATATATATATACAATTTGGGCCTTTATATAAAACCTTCAACTCCTTATCCGGCCCAAACTACATCTTTCTCTGATTTATTACCAACAGAAACTAAATACAACAACTTAGGGAAAACGGTCTATTTCCCCACGAGAACTATGACATCATAACAGATAGAGCCCAAACTTTAAACCCGGTCTATATGTCCATAAAATAAAAGTTTTATTCTTATTTCCCCCCAAATTGAAAGTTCTATAGCTTAATGTCTCCAAATCAATAGTTCTAGAGCTAAAACCCCACAAAACTGGATTTAATCGGTTTACGAACTAAACCCGATAGAAAACCACACAAATTCAATATAACCAAAATTAAAACACGACCCATTTCAAAACCCGACCCAATCTAAAACCCGACCATTTGTCACCCAATTTCTTCTTCTTCTTCACCAAACCATTTTAATGGCTTCACGATTTGGATGGGGATGAGATCATAACAATTTTTCTACCTCACCTTTCTCCGTAATTACTCTCCAGCCTCCGATTAAGAGTTCTCTTCTATTCATTCATGGTGTTTGAATCACCGAAGCTAGCAAACATTCTCTTCTTCTTTAACGTCAATGTGCTCTTCGGAATCGGGGCCATCGGTTTACTCTAATCTAGCCACTAGGTACGCATCCATGATCTCCAAATTTGTTACCCATTTGTTAAAATTTCTCAATTTGACCTCTTTCTCAGTTTTGCAAGTTGATCTCTTTCCCAATGGGTACAACAATGACGGGAACATTGGAGAAGTAACAACAATGGAACATATTTATTTTAGATTCATTAGGCAAAATGAGAAATCAAGACAAACAATCAAACAAGTTCAAGAACAATTTAAGTAATAACAAACGATCTCATATTAATCAAAGGCAAAAATCTCAATCTAATTATCCTTGATTTCACTCAAAGGGATCGGAGAAAAAAAAACAAACTCAGAGGAAGAAGATGAAGAATCAATGACAAAATTAAAAGAGGACTCAGAAAAGTTTAAAGCACAAGTATAAGTAAAATTAGACACTGTTGTTGAAGCGAAGAGGAAGACGAAGAAGTTCGTCTCAGATTAGGGATCTGCTTCAGCTCCGATTATTTTGTTTCATCAAGTCATGTGTTGGGATGACGACGACGAACGTCGGTGGTGGTGGCTCCGCCGTGGAATTGCTCCGCTGTGGAATTGGATAGTCATTGGTCTCGATTTTGAGAGTAGAAAATGATGGGTCTAAAATCAGAAAGAGATTTTAATCATTGGAGGAAGATTGGTAAAACGAGATTATCCGTTTCATCTCTGATGTAGGATGACGAAGATGATGATCATTCACCGAAAAGGGTTTGAAATCGGGTTTATTAGATAATCGGTTTATAGTCGGGTTATTAGGAAATCAATTGTAATCGGGTTTGGATTAGGTTTAATCCGGTTTATTATTTTTGTAAATTGGTTTAGCAGACATTAAACCGAACAAAACGAATGGCTATGGATAATTAGATGAGAACTATTATTTTAGGGAGATATAAAATTTAAACTATGGATTCGGGAATATATAGATTGAGAAGTATCATTTTAGAGACATATAGACCGGGGTTAAAGTTTGGGCTCTATCTGTTATGATGTCATACTTCTCGTGGAGAAATAGACCGTTTTTCTCTGATTTATATAAAACCTTCAACTCCTTATCCGGCCCAAACTACATCTTTCTCTGATTTATTACCAACAGAAACTAAATACAACAACTTATGATTATACTAGACTCATGGGTTGCAAGGATTTTTGATTGGTAAGTTTGTTTTCAAATTTAATTACCTTTATTTATTTAGAGTGTCTTTTTGATTTTTTTTTCCTAAATATATAATTTGCATGAAGAATTATATAAGTATAATATTTTGTAGAAGAATATTTATGTGCTACCCTCAAATATTACACGCAATGAAAAAATGAACATCACAATGTCTAACTGATGCGGCAGATAAATACGAAAGAGAGGGCTCAAGTATCGATGGATCAAGAGTCTTCGTCCGTAGCTTCGATTTCAAGCTTTCTTGCGTATCAATGGATCGAAAGAAAGAAGAATTCCAAGACTTGTATGAGAAAAGTTTCTCTTTTATTAATCAAAAACAACCAACCTTCTAGAATACAAGAAGTAGAGTACTTATAGAAAAAAACGTCAAAACCCTAACGAAGGCTTGGTGCTAAAGCAACCAAATAACCGACGTAGCAAAAACCAAAAGAAAGCCCATAACTAAATTAAGACTGAAAGCATAAACGGAAGCTCATTAAAAGAGAAGTAATAGATGTCGCTACATTAGGTCTCCCGGGGTAAGAAGAAAATTCGTCCCCGAATTTTCATCGACGTCAGAAGCAACATAAGGAACCAAATGCTTCACATTAAACACATTGGCGGTGTTCATATGTGGTGGAAGGCGGAGGCGGTAAGCATTGTTATTGATCTTGGCTAGAATCTCAAGGGGACCAATCTTTCGAGACTTGAGCTTGTTGTATGTGACGGGTTTAAAACGATCCTTAGTGAGGACAGCCCACACCAAATCACCAACGTTAAACTGGACATCCCGACGATGAACATCCGCAGCAGCCTTGTATTTTTGGGAAGAAGCTTCTAAGTTCGTGTGAACTTTCTCATGGAGCTCAGCAAACTGATCGACAAAATCACATGCACGACCGTGAAAACGAGTACGATCCGAAGAGACACCAAGATCTAACGACACTCGAGGTAACAAACCATACACAACCTGGAATGGGCTAAATCCCGTGCTCTTGTTCACAGCTCGATTGTGGGCGAATTCAGCCTGACAAATAACATAATCCCATGACTTGATATTATCACCAACCAAACAACGCAACAAATCTCCCAACGTCCGATTAGTAACTTCCGTCTGGCCATCAGTTTGTAGATGATAGGCCGAACTCATATCTAATTTTGTGCGTAGAAGACGCCACAAAGATCACCAAAAATGACTCAAAAATCGAGAATCACGGTCTGAGACGATAGATAAAGGAAGCCCATGAAGCTTATACACTTCGCGAAAAAACAAAACGGCAACTTGAACCGCATCCGTTGTCTTCTTGCAAGGTATAAAATGAACCATCTTCGAGAAACGATCAACCACAACAAATATCGAATCATTACCGCTTGAGTCCGAGGTAATCCTAAAACAAAATCCATGCTTATATCTGTCCAAGGCTGTGTCGAAATAGGGAGAGGTAAATAGAGACTCGGATTAGTGGCCTTACCTTTAGATGCTTGACAAATGCCACAACGAGTGATGAAGCGCTCCACATTGCGTCGCAAAGTGGGCCAAAAATATGAGGAACTAAAAAGCTTCAACATACGATCTCGACCAATGTGACCCTCTCCATGAAGCTCGCGAATGAGCTGCAACCGTAAGCTGCCTTCAGAGATACACAATTGAGCACCACGAAATAAGAAACCATCGAACAACAAGTAGACGTCACCGAGTCCATCTTTTGCGTCGCTCCAAATTTTAGAAAAAAATGGATCAAGAGGATAAAGGTCTGGCAATGATTCAAACCTAGTAACCGAAGCATGTAACATTGTTAAAAGGGAGTGGCGTCGGCTTAACGCATCAGCGACCTTGTTAAGAGTGCCGGCCTTGTGTTTTATCACAAAGGTAAATTGTTGTAAATAAGCAAACCAAGATGCATGGTGGGACGAAACCTTGTCTTGAGAACCCATGTGTTTGAGAGCATCGTGGTCCGTGAATAGAACAAACTCCTTATGAAAAAGGTAATGACGCCAATGTTTGATTGCTTGAACAACGGCGTAAAGCTCAACATCATAAGTGCTGTACCGTCCTCTCGCTCCTACAATCTTTCACTAAAGAAAGCAATTGGTCGTCCCAATTGACTTAACACCACACCAATACCTGTTTTAGATGCATCACAATGAAGCTCAAAAGCAACATGAAAGTTTGGTAACACTAAAACTGGTGTCATGATCAACTTGGTTTTGATCGTATGAAATGCATTATCCGCGTCTTGTGTCCACACAAATTATGTCATCTTCATGCAGTCAGTGATCGGCGACATAATGCTGCTAAAATGAGGCACAAAACGGCGATAGGAATGAGGCCATACCATGAAAACTGTGGACATCGGTAATCGATTTCGGCACTGGCCACGACTCGATCGCGCTTACTTTAGCTGGATCCACTTGGAGGCCTTGTTTCGAGACAATATAACCGAGGAAAAGAACATGCTCCACTCCAAAAGCTAATTTTTTAACAGCCCCAAACAACTTGTCACGCCGTAGAACAAGAAGAACATTACGCAAATGAACGAGATGCTCTGCAAGAGATGAGCTAAAGATTAAAATATCATCAAAATAAACCACCACGAATTTACCAATGAATGGGCGCAATGCTTGATTCATAACGCGCATGAAAGTGCTCGGCGCGTTGGATAAACCAAACGGCATAACCAGCCATTCAAATAGGCCTTCGCGTGTTTTAAAGGCCGTCTTCCATTCATCGCCAGGACGGATACGAATCTGATGATATCCACTCTTTAAATCCAACTTTGTTGTTGGGGTCGGATTCCACCCTTTGGCGCCGAGCCAGACTTAGAACACTTCGGGAGTCTTTCAGTGATCACCTCGGGGCATCACATCATTTACCTCGGGATATCCATCTAATCGGTTTAGTATACCCGAGCCCATCGCCTCGGGGATACTTTAACAAGACGTTTCAAGCACCCGAGCCCATCGCCTCGGGGATACCCTGAACAAGACGTCTCAAGCACCCGAGCCCAATTGCCTCGGTGGTACCCGAGCCTGGTCGCCTCGGGAGTTTCTGAGCCCATCGCCTCGGGGACACCCAAAGAAGCCATCCTAGAGTGCCCGAGCCAGTCTTTCCTGTGTACCCGAGCCGATTGCACAAGTTTCTCCGAGGTGAAGTCTTCATCATCGCCCGAGGTAAAGACTTAGCAAATATTCGCTTTCAAAGTACCATTTCCAAGCAAGGTATCATTTCCGAACAAGAAGGATCATTTCCGATATACCCGGAAATGATAAGAGAGAATCTAGAAGGATCGATTCAAATCAGGAAATCTCCCAAAGACTCCGAAAAATAAGGAAACTATCCTAATCCGCGATATTCTGAGCCGACTCCAAGATAAATGGAAATCTTCCGAGAATATCGCTGGAGAGGCGGTTTATCACCTATATATAAAGAGACTCAAGGCTCAAGCAAAGGACAAGCCAGATCGCTCTAGAATTTACACTACGAAAAGCTCTCACAGCACAAACACCTTTTTCTTTTACGATCAAACTCTTGTACGATCAAAGTCATCTTTTTCTTAATAATATCAAGAACACCATCTTTGGTTACAATCGTTTCTGTTGTTCTTTGAGAATTCGCGATTATCGTATCCCTAAAATAAAACCCTAGACAAATCTTGATTGTGTTAGTTTCGACTTCCACAGTTTGGCGCCGTCTGTGGGGAAACTCTAGAATTCTCTTACCCTAAGACGCAGAACTCGATTACCGAAAAGGACGATGAACGAAGACGGTCGTCAGACGGTCGGAGGGATTTACCTGGCATCAACCCAACAAGACTCACGTTCGCGACACCAACCGGCAACACAAGAGTCGCAACCCGAGCCGACCCTGCCAGACGCGAGAACCAGGATGACCCCACCGAGCCAGACGCAGTGGATTTAACGGACGAGCCAGACGATCTGCAAGATGAGCGTACCCGAGCCGGAGCTAACTCCGCCGAGCGAACAGATCTCACCGACGATGAAGAAACTGAGGAAAACATAAGGTGGGCCGATGAATCTAAGAGAGAAGACGAGCTAAGCAAGATCCGAGCCTCCCTAGTCAAGGCAGAAGCCGATATGAAGCTCGTCAAAACCCAGATACATAGCGTTTCATCCTCCGCACCAAACATCGACCGAATTTTAGAAGAATCTCGGAATACTCCTTTCACCAAAAGAATTTCCGAAACGACGATGTCCAATCTGGGAAAGTTCAAAATCGACTCGTACAACGGATCAACCGATCCAAAATGCCACATTAAATCGTTCGTGATATCTGTGGCCCGAGCCAGGTTCAAACCCGGGGAAAAGGATGCAGGTCTATGTCTACTGTTCGTGGAACACCTCAAAGGACCCGAATTAGAGTGGTTTTCAAGATTGGAACGAAACTCGATTGACAGTTTCGACGAACTGTCGACACTGTTTCTCAAACAGTACTCCGTGCTCATTGACCCCGGAACCTCCGACGCGGATCTGTGGTCCCTGTCTCAACAGCCCACCGAGCCATTGAGAGATTTCCTCAAAACCTTCAAATCGACGCTAGCCAAGGTAGAAGGAATTACAGATGTAGCCGCTCTTTCGGCTTTAAAGAAAGCTCTCTGGTACAAGTCAGAGTTCAGGAAAGAGTTGAATCTGTCTAAACCAACAACAATTCGCGATGCGCTGCACCGAGCCTCGGATTTCGTCGCCCATGAAGAAGAGATGGCGCTGCTATCAAAGAGGCACGAGCCAACGAAACAGGCGCCCCGAGCCGAGAAAACCGAGAAAGCCCAAGCGACGCCTCCGGTCCAGAAAAAGACACGTGAGAGCGGTACGTATACGCACCACGAAGGGCGTAATTTCTCAGGATACCATAGCTATCAGATTGACACGCCCCGAGGCCGTGGCCGCGGCAAAGGCCGGGGCCGTGGACGAGGAAGAGAATCCTTCACTTGGACAAGGGATCAACCACCGAGCAATGATCAAGAATATTGCGAACACCACAAAATTTTTGGCCATCATACCTCGAGATGCCGAAGCCTCGGAGCCAAGTTAGCAACCAAATTCCTAGCTGGAGAACTCGGGACAAACGTTACTCTTAAGGACCTCGAGCCAGAACCAGAGCCCGAGCAGACCAACCCAGGAAGAGACCCCGAACCAAGGAACCAAGAGTCATAGAAAAGAGCCTGGGGGTCGGAAGACGAAGACCGAGATGGTACGCGGCAGAAGGTTCTTACCATAATGGGTGGATCGCCATACTGTCCTGACACCGTAGCGGCAATCAAAGCCTACCAACGCCAAGCCGAGACGCCTAGCAACTGGACGAGACGCTTCGATCGACCTAACGACGTAGTCACGTTCGAAGAAAGCGAGACAAACGGGCTCGACATGCCTCATAACGATCCAATCGTCGTCACATTAGCGATAGGAGACCATGATATTTACCGAGTATTAATTGACACTGGCAGCACCATCGACGTAATCTTTCGCGAAACGCTCCGACAAATGAACATCGACATGTCACAGGTGATTCCGACTCCGAGGCCCATCCTCGGATTTTCAGGGGAAACTTTGATGACGCTTGGGACCATCCA
This sequence comes from Arabidopsis lyrata subsp. lyrata, assembly GCF_000004255.2. Lineage (NCBI taxonomy): Eukaryota > Viridiplantae > Streptophyta > Magnoliopsida > Brassicales > Brassicaceae > Arabidopsis > Arabidopsis lyrata. The sequence continues at coordinate 1,477,244 of NW_003302552.1, forward strand.
ACTACCAGTCCGAGCCGGTGGGGTAACGAAGATAGTCAACTTCTCAGTCACCGATCGACCAACCATCTACAACGTCATAATGGGAACTCCGTGGTTAAACCTAATGCGAGCTGTCGCATCAACATATCATCTGTGTGTCAAATTCCCGACGCCTAATGGCGTGAAAACGATCTGGGGCAGCCAGAAAAATTCTCGGATGTGTTTCATGGCAGCACACAAACTCCGAAACCCTGTCACTGAAGAGAAGGCTGAAACCGATCACAAGAAATCAAAACTTGGCCGGAGTGAAGAGAAGGCTATATCTAAACAGTTATAGCAATTACAGATCGAGGAGGCACGCGAGGAGAAGAGGCCTACCTCGGATCCTGTAATCTCCATTAGCCTCGACGACGAACGGCCCGAACGATGCGTGGAAATTGGCAGCGACTTAACCGAAGAAATCAAGACCGAGCTCATCTCATTCCTCAAAAAGAACATCGACACCTTCGCCTGGTCGGCTGAAGATCTACCTGGGGTAAGCATCGACGTAATCTGCCACGAGCTGAATGTTGACCCATCTTTCAAGCCCATCAAGCAGAAGCGAAGAAAATTGGGTCGGGATCGCGCAGATGCAGTGAACGCCGAGGTAGAAAAGCTCCTGAAGATCGGCTCGATCTCTGAAGCAAGATATCCGGACTGGTTAGCAAATCCTGTCGTGGTTAAAAAGAAGAACGGCAAGTGGAGAGTCTGTGTCGATTTCACCGATCTCAACAAAGCTTGTCCTAAAGACAGTTTTCCGCTCCCACATATCGATCGTTTAGTGGAAGCAACCGCGGGAAATAAGTTGCTATCATTCATGGATGCTTTCGCAGGATATAATCAGATTCTCATGCACCCTGACGATCGCGAGAAGACAGCATTCATCACAGACCGAGGTATCTACTGTTACAAAGTCATGCCCTTCGGACTCAAGAACGCTGGCGCAACGTATCAACGGCTCGTCAACAGGATGTTCTCCGAACAGCTCGGGAAGACGATGGAAGTTTATATTGACGACATGTTAGTCAAATCCCTTGAAGAAAGCGATCACATAGCCCATCTACGCGACTGTTTTTGCCAGCTCAACAAGCACAATATGAAGCTTAACCCGGCAAAATGTCGTTTCGCGGTAAAGTCTGGAGAATTCTTGGGATATCTCGTAACTCACCGAGGCATCGAAGCAAACCCGAAGCAAATCGATGCTCTACTGAACATGCCCTCACCACAGAACAAGCGCGAAGTCCAACGTCTCACCGGGAGAGTCGCAGCCTTGAACCGATTCATCTCGCGGTCCACTGACAAATGCCTTGCTTTCTACGATACTCTGCGCGGGAACAAGAAATTCGAATGGACCGATCGCTGCGAAGAAGCTTTCCAGGAACTGAAGAAGTATTTGGCTAATCCACCGGTGTTAGCAAAACCAGTCCCGGGCGAGCCATTATTCCTGTACATCGCAGTCTCTGATACGGCTATAAGTGGAGTCATAGTCAGGGAAGACAGAGGGGAGCAGAAGCCGATATTTTATGTTTCGCAAACCTTCACCGACGCGGAAACACGCTACCCGCAAACAGAAAAGCTCGCCCTCGCCGTAGTAATGTCAGCTCGGAAGCTACGGCCATATTTCCAGTCTCATTCAATTATCGTCATGGCGCCCGTATCACTCCGAACCATCCTGCACAGTCCGAGCCAATCGGGACGCTTGGCCAAGTGGGCGGTAGAACTCAGCGAGTATGACATCGAATACAGAAACAAAACATGCGCGAAATCTCAAGTCCTGGCCGATTTTATCATCGAGCTGCCAACAGAGAACACCCGAGAAGAGTCACCCAACGCTGTTTGGATCCTCCACGTTGACGGCTCATCCTCAAAACAAGGTTCTGGCGTCGGAATCCGCCTCGCATCACCAGAGGGTGAAATCCTTAAACAATCCTTTCGGCTAAATTTCGACGCGACTAACAACGTGGCTGCGTACGAAGCGCTGATAGCAGGACTTAAGCTGGCTCGGGGACTTAAGATCAACAAGCTGCGAGCCTTTTGTGACTCCCAGCTCGTGGCTAATCAATTCAATGGAGAATACGCGGCTCGCGACGAACGAATGGAAGCGTATCTTGCTCTCACGCAAGACTTGGCGAAACCGTTCGGAGAGTTTGAGTTAACCAGAATCCCACGAGGTGAGAACACATCGGCCGATGCCTTAGCGGCTCTAGCTTCAACCTCCGACCCAAATCTGAAGAGAATCATACCGGTTGAGTTCATCGAAAAGCCGAGCATTGAAGATAATAGCAAAGATCAAGTTCTAACAGCTCGGGAGACAGAAGAACCGGAAGAAATGGACATCGAACAGCTAGACCAGCAAACTACGGACGCAATCGAGCCCGAATACGGAAGCGACGCCAAATGGATCGGAGCCATCCGAAGTTACATCGCCGATGGAGAAGTTCCTACTGAAAAATGGGCAGCTCGGAAGCTTAAGGCCAAAGCGGCTCGATATACTCTGATTGACGGAGAACTCTTTAAATGGCGATTTTCCGGTCCCCTCCTTATCTATGTCGAAGGAAATGAAGCTCGGAGAGTCATGGAAGAAGTTCACGGCGGATCTTGTGGAAACCACTCTGGCGGAAGAGCTCTGGCTATAAAGATCAAACGCCACGGATATTTTTGGCCGACGATGGTCAAAGACTGCGAGAAATTTTCTCAACAATGTGATAAATGCCAGAGGCACGCACCAACCATTCATCAACCCGCCGAGCTCCTCTCTTCTATAACTTCGCCTTATCCATTCATGCGATGGTCCATGGACATCATCGGAACTCTACACAACTCCAAGCAGAAGAAACTCGTCCTCGTACTGACAGACTATTTCTCCAAATGGATCGAGGCTGACTCTTACGCCAGCATCAAAGATGCGCAGGTCGAGAACTTCGTCTGGAAGAACATCATATGCCGCCATGGGATACCTTACGAGATCGTTACAGACAACGGATCGCAGTTTATTTCGGCTCGGTTCGAAGGATTCTGCGAGAAATGGGGAATTCGCCTCAGCAAGTCTACGCCTCGGTACCCTCAGGGAAACGGTCAAGCCGAAGCAGCCAACAAGACGATTCTCGACGGAATAAAAAAGCGTCTCGACGCGAAGAAAGGCCGCTGGGCTGACGAATTGGAAGGAGTACTATGGTCGCATAGAACCACGCCGCGGCGGGCCACGGGAGAAACACCATTCGCCCTCGTCTACAGCGCGGAATGTGTGATTCCCACCGAAGCCGAGATCCCGGGACTAAGAAGACGTTTTCTCCCCGAGCAGGAAAATTCCAACACTCAGATGATGCTGGACGAGCTGGACTTAATCGACGAAAGAAGAGATTCGGCTCTGATCCGTATGTAGAATTATCAGAATGCAATGGCTCGGTACTATAATTCTCACGTTAAGCATCGCCGTTTCCACGAAGGAGATCTCGTACTGCGCAAAGTTTTCCAGAACACCGCCGAGCAGAATGCAGGTAAGCTCGGCGCAAATTGGGAGGGACCTTACACGATCGCAAAGGTAATCCGTCCCGGCGTCTACGAACTCATCAACATGAACGGCAAAGCGGTACCTAGATCCTGGAACGCAATGCATCTAAGGAAATATTACCGCTAAAAACCTAAGGTACGCATGTACTTGAACTACGGGGTGGCTTGATCCCTGAAAAGGGTACGTAGGCAGCTCGTCCTCGGACGAGTTCAGCTACCCCCCCTAATTAAAAAAGGGGGGGAGTGGGTCCGTATACACATATACTCCCACTAAATTTTTCAATCTTATCCACCTCGGAGATTTTACCCTTCAGATTATCAATCTTATCCACCTCGGAGATTTTAACGGTCATCTTATCGACCTATAAAGCTAAAAGTTCGTTCGGACGATGGCCACGTCCTCGGACAAAAAAAGCTCTTTTCACCGCCTCGGTTACAGCGCGCTATATAAACAGTCGAGACGATTCGGTCGGAGATATCTTGCCATAAAGAAATCGTCTTCAGAAAACCCAGTTGACTTCAACACTGGTACCCCAGTTCGCTTCTAAGCACTGGCATCGACTATATCAGCTCGGGTCGCAACCGATAAAGATTAGTCCCATATGACCAAAACCCAGTGACCTTAACACTGGTAAACGATCCATTTCACTTTCAGTTCGGAAGTTGAAACGGTTCGGGAGAATTTAACTTTTTCACGTCACTTACAAAAACCCAGTTATCTTAACACTGGTTCGCTATTCCGAAAGTTAACTCCTACTGAACCGAAACTCATTTTTACCAAAACCCAATTACATTGATATTGGTGTATAATTCGGTTCGGAGGTTAAAACGACTCGGAAAGGATTAATTTATCGATGATTAAATCCAGTTACTCAGCATCAAGTACTTGAGAAAGAACATACATTCTGTGGATAAAGCCATCCAGGCATAAGTTTTACAAAAGAAACTCGAAACATAAAAAGAGAAAAAGAAACGCCTCGGACTTATTCGTCCCGCTCCTCGACATGTGCTGCCACGGGCGGCAAAAATGTGCCCGCCTGATCCGTAATGCCAATCCCCGCGGCAACTCCCTCGATTGATCTGTTTCCGAAATTATCTTCAACAGAATCTGGAGAAGCCGGAGGAAGCCTCAGATCCTCTCGCAGCTCGGTTCCAATCCGCACGAACTCTTCCTCGGCATCTCCGTACTCCGCTTTCCACTGGAGCACCTCCTCCTTCTCATCTTCGACGTTTTTGCCGCCTTCAAGATCGGCAATCAATTCGGCATTAGCCCTGGCCTGGACCTGGAACATGTAGCGCTCGGACGCCTTCCCGTACAGGTCTATCTTTGCCTCTATCGCCTCGATCTTCTTGGCGAACTCCTTCTTGGCCGCTCTCCTCTCCCGACCTACTTCCTTCTCCCGAAGAGACTTCTCCTCGGTGAATAGTCGGTTCAAGCGTTCGACTTCAGCCTCCAACTTCCGACGAAGGCGAAGACCATCCTCGGCCGTCTTTAAACGCTCGACCTTCTCTGCTTTGGCCAACGCTTCAGCTATCCGCCTGGCCTCATCTGCCTCGGCAATCATGGTCGTCGCCTCGGCAATCTTGGCCTCAGCCTCGGCACTCTTGGCATCCGCCTCGACTATCCTGGCATCGGCCTCAGCAATCCTGACCTCCGCCTCAGCTCGGGAGGTCTCGTATTTCCGGTTCGAAGAGTCGTAGGCTCGAACCATGCTGTTCATCGAATGAAAAGCCTGGGACACAAAAGTTTAAGTTAGTACAAAAAATTCTAACTTAAAAGACCAAGGGTGCCTCGGAAATGAACCAATACCTTCAGAAATCCCGCAGCGGTTTCGCGGTAGTTTTGAGCCTCCAACAAGGCCTCGGGAGCAGGCAGTGGTGGACCCGAGCAAGAAGCGACAAAATTCGCCGACGCGATCTTGTCCTTGTACACTGGAGTTTCACTACGACTCCTCTTCTCCTTCCTGGAAACTCCCGAGCCGTCACCTCGGGGTCTTTTTCCCCTAGTTTTGGATTTAGCCTCGGCGGCTGAGGCAGCAATAACCGGAGCCCCTAACACCTCGGGGACATCGGTCGAAGGGGAGATGTGCCCTACCACCTCGGGCACGATTGAGGTCATGTCCCGAGCTTCATTAGTCGCCTCGGCACCGACGACGACCTCAAGGCTGGCCTCGGGAGGAGTAGGAGGTCTGAAATTTGCCTCCAAAATAGCTCTTTCCTTAGCCGCCTTCTTTTCGGCAGCTTTCCTGGCTCTCAGAGACTGCGCGGCGCCTTGCATCTCGATAAGATGATCTAGGCGATGATCGGACGATTCGGAGGAAGATTGACAAGGAGCTCCGTGCAGTAGACGAAGGGCTCTCTCGATTCTTTCCTGGGAGAAGTGTTTTGTCCAATCGCACTTCCGAGCAATTAGTTCGTCGTGGAGATCTAGAAAACCTTCGGGAATGTCTTCGAGAAACGACGGGTTCCGATCTGCATGAACAAGAAAAACGGTTAATAAAAAGGTTAAAGCAAAACAAGACAGCAAATACGGCTTCGGGCGTAGTACCGATTTGTCTCCACTTTCCAACAATTTTCCCTAAGTAGTCCTCGTGGACACTATACTCATTCAAGGCTACGAAGAAGAAATGGTCGGTGTATTTCTCATCCTTGCTCGGGAAACCACCGATAACCCTCCTATTTGGCCTCGGAGATATGTAAAATCTCTCAACAGGGCCCGGTATGCGCCGGATCTCTAGGAGATTCCTTAAGTGGCTTAGGTCTCAATACTTCGGACTAAAATCCCCACTAGATGCCGCAAGCCTCGGGTCGTTATCTGGGATAAAGCAATCTTGTACGACCACAGAAACGCCAAAATCGGCCTCGGGATTGGAAGCCAAAGGTAGCAATGATAGAAGAACCCCTCATAAAGGGTAAAAAACCCCTCGGGTGGATCATCGGCTCGCTCATTTGGAGTTGGAAGTCTCAGTTCAACCCCCTCGCTAAAACCAAATCGAGCCTTGAGATCCCGAAGGGAATCCTCCGTGCATAAAGTAGAACCCGGGGGATCAGGTTTCCTAGCTTTCTTGGCTCGTTTTCTCTTCTGTTGACCCTTGGCTGCTTGGACTTTAGCTTGGAGCAACCTAGCCGCCTGGTCAGAATCGTAGTGAATCTCCTCGGCCTTAATAGGAAGTAGAGGCGCCTCGGGGGCATTTCGCCAGCACGATACTCCAGCTTCACCAGCTGCCGGTGGATGGGTCCTCCTTCTACTCAAAATCGCCTCGGGATCATCAGGCAAATCCTGATCCCGAGCCACATTTGCAATTGCGTCTTCCCGAACGATGAAACGGCTCGGGTCTTCTTCCCGTGAAGCCGACTCTGCATCACTTCCACGGTATAACATGATCTGATGGTCCGCCTCGGGGTCGCTCGAGGAACTCCAGACCATCTTTCTTTTGTAGACGGGGAGATGAGTGTCACCTCGGGGCGAGTCGCTGGAATCAGAGAGAGACATTTTCTGGCTCGGGAGATTGAAGAAATTGATCGGAGGAACAAAGTTTGACAGATCGGAGAAATCAACCTAGATCTAATGACGGTGGCGCTATGACGGAAGTATTAACGGAAAAAGTAGAAAATGCAAGAACTCAAGATCAGAGAGAAGAGAACGAACCTTGAAAATTTTCCTTTGCAATTGCGAAATGAAAAAATGAATCGGAGGCTTAACATTTATAGAGATTTGGGGCGCGTCGGGTACGAACGAGCCAAATAAAACACATCGTATCCGCGTCTGAGGCGCGTCGGGCACAAACGAAGTGAGTAGGATACTTCGCATCCGCACGAATCTCGGGAATCAGCGAAAGGACCTTTCCACTTCTCGAGAAGGAATCCCAACCGTCATACGCCAAGAGAAGATGAAACGACAGAGGAATTCGAATCGCCAAAAACTTTAAAGGGACCGAACTGTTCAAAGTAAACGGCTCGGCCTAACTGTCATAAAGCTCGTCACGCTTGGTTCTCCAGACTAACGAGCTGGGGGGCTAACTGTTGGGGTCGGATTCCACCCTTTGGCGCCGAGCCAGACTTAGAACACTTCGGGAGTCTTTCAGTGATCACCTCAGGGCATCGCATCATTCACCTCGGGATATCCATCTAATCGGTTTAGTATACCCGAGCCCATCGCCTCGGGGATACTTTAACAAGACGTTTCAAGCACCCGAGCCCATCGCCTCGGGGATACCCTGAACAAGACGTCTCAAGCACCCGAGCCCAATTGCCTCGGGGGTACCCGAGCCTGGTCGCCTCGGGAGTTTCTGAGCCCATCGCCTCGGGGACACCCAAAGAAGCCATCCTAGAGTGCCCGAGCCAGTCTTTCCTGTGTACCCGAGCCGATTGCACAAGTTTCTCCGAGGTGAAGTCTTCATCATCGCCCGAGGTAAAGACTTAGCAAATATTCGCTTTCAAAGTACCATTTCCAAGCAAGGTATCATTTCCGAACAAGAAGGATCATTTCCGATATACCCGGAAATGATAAGAGAGAATCTAGAAGGATCGATTCAAATCAGGAAATCTCCCAAAGACTCCAAAAAATAAGGAAACTATCCTAATCCGCGATATTCTGAGCCGACTCCAAGATAAATGGAAATCTTCCGAGAATATCGCTGGAGAGGCGGTTTATCACCTATATATAAAGAGACTCAAGGCTCAAGCAAAGGACAAGCCAGATCGCTCTAGAATTTACACTACGAAAAGCTCTCACAGCACAAACACCTTTTTCTTTTACGATCAAACTCTTGTACGATCAAAGTCATCTTTTTCTTAATAATATCAAGAACACCATCTTTGGTTACAATCGTTTCTGTTGTTCTTTGAGAATTCGCGATTATCGTATCCCTAAAATAAAACCCTAGACAAATCTTGATTGTGTTAGTTTCGACTTCCACATTTGTAAAGATAGACGCTGTCCCAATTTGATCGAGAAGATCATCAAGTCGCGGAATCGGAAAACGATAGCGCACCGTGATCTTATTAATCGCTCTGCTGTCCACACACATACGCCACGTTCCATCTTTCTTGGGAATAAGTAAAGCTGGTACGACACAAGGACTTAAGCTCTCTCGTAAGTACCCCTTGGACAGAAGATCTTCGACTTGACGACGAAGTTCATCATGTTCTGTTGGACTCATGCGATAATGAGGTCGATTGGGCAACACCGAATTAGGTGCTAAGTCGATGCAATGTTGGATGTCTCGTAATGGAGGTAAACCTTGAATTCATTCAATAAATCATGAAAAGCATCGGGAGCAGCAGCAAAAATCACGTCAACAGCAGGTTTGACGACAAGCACAACGGCGACGTCAACTTGTTGAAATTCTTCAAAAATCAATGACTTATTAACCAATAGCACTGGTTGCGTCGGAATTGTAGAAACAGGAGGCTTCTCAATGTCTTCGGTCTTGATAAGAGGATCAGTAGACGATTGAGATGGTAGTAACGTGATACGTTTCCCTTCGTACGTAAAGGAATGCGTATTAGTGAATCCATCATGCATTGTTCGACGATCATATTGCCATGGTCTCCCTAAAAGTAAGTGACAAGCATCCATTGGCAGAATATCACAATAAACTAAGTCCTTATAATTCAAACCGATAGAGAAAGGAACACGACAACGCCTAGAAACCCGTGTGTCAGTGGTCGCGTTTAACCAAGCCAATCGATACGGAGTCGGATGAGATTCTGGAAACAAAGCAAGCTTAGCAACGGCTTCTTCAGAAATAGCGTTAGTACAACTCCCGGAATCAGTTATCATGCGACAAACTTTGCCACGAATCGTGCAAGTAGACTGAAAAATATTTGTTCGAAGCCAAGATTCCTCAACTCCACCAGGCAGAAGGTGATTGCGTCGCAACATTAACATCGTACCCGTATCACTCATCACTTGTTCTGATTCCTCATCTGCCTCTTCATCATCTTGTTCGTAAGTATCATAAACAGGTTCTTCAGTACCAGTTAAGAGACCTCGCCTGTTCGTATGAGGACAAGAAGACTGACGATGGCCCTGTTCTCCGCATTTAAAACACTTAAATGTAGTAGAGCGTTGTTGACTTGAAGACGCAACACCCTTAGTACCCTCCAGAGGGCGAATTTGGTCAGGTGGTTTGCTAGCCACTGTCTCAGCTGAGCGGGTTTGGTTCGCATTCCAAGCAGGTAACTGACTCCGAGGCTGTGTCTCGATCAATAAAGCTCGCTGATGAGCTTCAGACACAGTAAGGGGACAGAATTGGAGTAGTATGTTCTGAATTTGAAGGCGTAAACCACCAATAAAACGGGACACCAATTGTTCTTCTGTTTCCGTCAAAGGATTTCGAGCTAAGAGGGTAAAGAATTCTGACGCATACTCATCCACCGACTTTGTTCCTTGTCGCAAATTCTAAAAACGTGTATACATGGTGCGTGTGTAGTTGTATGGAAGAAACGATCGGCGCATTAGTTTCTTCATCTTCTCCCATGACGTGACGCGTTCTTTACCGGCCTTCAAACGCGTTTCCTTTGTTTGTTGCCACCAAGCTGAAGCACGACCACGCAAACGAGTTTCCACCAAGGGTACTCGCATCGCATCAGGTACTTCTTTGAACGCCAACAGCTCTTCTGTCGTACTCAACCAATCAAGAAACTCTTCAGCCTGCAATCCACCAGAAAATTCAGGTAATTCCAATTTGAAACCAGACTCCCATCGATTGTGAGGAGCTCGTGGCGCTTGGATAATCGCTTGTTGTGGAGCAGCTTCGCGGTGCTGTTGTTCGCCTAACCGCGCTAACAGATTGTTACCAAGGACATCATCTTCTTCGTTATTCTCCTCAAAAGCTTGTTCTTCGTGTCTCTGCGAATTCGGAGCTCCCTGTTGTGCTTGAAAGATAGCACGAACCGCTGTTTCAACAGAGACACGCATCGTATCTCTAAGGCTTTGTTGAAATTCGGTCATCATCCCTCGAAACGCATCGTTCTGCACTTCTAGTTGCTGTTCCAAGTTCTTCTTTGGAGGCATGGTGAAGATCGTTTGGCTCTGATACCAACTGATGCGACAGATAAATACGAAAGAGAGGGCTCAAGTATCGATGGATCAAGAGTCTTCATCCGTAGCTTCGATTTCAAGCTTTCTTGCGTATCAATGGATCGAAAGAAAGAAGAATTCTAAGACTTGTATGAGAAAAGTTTCTCTTTTATTAATCAAAAACAACCAACCTTCTAGAATACAAGAAGTAGAGTACTTATAGAAAAAAACGTCAAAACCCTAACGAAGGCTTGGTGCTAAAGCAACCAAATAACCGACGTAGCAAAAACCAAAAGAAAGCCCATAAGTAAATTAAGACTGAAAGCATAAACGGAAGCCCATTAAAAGAGAAGTAATAGATGTCGCTACATCACTAACTGCACCAACAAAATACTTATGTGCTACCCTGATTAGTTTCTTGTCTGGGGAACATGCAAGCCTTGATCGGTATTGGCCAAAGTCTCCCTTTCCTGCGAACTCATCACTCCACAGTGACACAGTTCTAAAGTTCCAAGAGAAAGAGCAATTCGTGGAGGGACTTTTTTTTTCTTGAGCATCCGCTGGAAATATACATCTAGGATTATACTAGCGATGTCATCGCTAATAAGACCTAAAATCTTTTTCTTTCCGCAATCAACTTGGCATGAATTTTGAACGCTAATCAGACCCGGCCCTAAGCATATACCCAAGAAACATTTGTATAGGACCTCAATTTTTGCTTCAGCTTTTTAGGGCCTATTTTAAAAAAAATTGTAAAGCTTTTTAGGGCTGAGAATTATAAATTGGGGGCCCACGATTCAAATATATGTCAAGAATTTATATTTTTATACTAAGAAATAAAAAACTCAAGTTATTTTTTATAAAAAAAGCTAAGAATTATTTTTTAAGAAACTCCAAAAATGCCTCAAATTTTAGTTTTGTATTGGTCCCCAGATTTTTCAGGACATGTCCTGACGTTAATACAGAAAAACTGTATTTCAATGGAGAACTAAGTCACCAAACACAAATTGAATTCATGTTCATAAAACACCAATTCAAATCTCACTAGCTTGGATCTTAGAAAAAGAAACAGATCCCAAACATAGATGAGTACAAACCCTAACAAATCTCATAGAGAACTAAAGAAGAAGAAGTTTACACAAATGATATTTTTCTGGTTGTTCTTCACAATTGATCATCACTCTCCTTTATAGCTTCAGCTCACGATCCCTTCTAATACTAATTCCAATCATCTTCTTCTATTTCTCCACGTCATTTATGCAACACATTTGAGAGTCTCCTTGATCCATTTTCCTATATCAAACGCCACCAACTGAAACAGAAAAACCAGAAATATTGAATATAATAAAGAACAATAATATTGGCTCAAAAAATAAAGGGTAATTCTCTAAAATACCATCATTTTTGTTTTTAGGGCAAAAATACCACAAAACTAAAATTAAATTTTTAATTTTCAAATTCTAAACTCTAACTCTACCCCCTAAATATTAAACCCTAAATGTAAAATAATCAACCCAAATCAAAGATTTAAAACTCCATACCATTGAACAATAATTTGGTATTAGTGGTATTTTTGGAAACAAAACCAAAATCATGGTATTTTGAGGAATTCCTCAAAAATAAATGAGATGTTTTATTTAAGACCGAAAGGATTTCATATTCATTTAAAAGTAAAAATAAATTTGGATACGAGCTCGTATCGGTTTTTTAAAGTATAATTCATAAATAGTTGTAAAATTTTATCCACTTTCTCAACTAAATTTGATAACTATTCATGTACAAATATTTTCATTTTTATTATATGATAACAGAAAATGTTTTATTTAAGACTGAAAAGAAGATTTGAAACAAAAGAAGATATGCAGCCTATTTTTTTTTTTTTTTAAATTTTTTGTTTGTTCTTCAAACACAAAATAGAGAGAGACATATGCAGCCTAATTAATCTCTTAAGATCAAGTCTCCATCTTTCAGTCAAAAAACCGTTTTGAAAAACTAAAAACTGTTGTAGAACTAATTATTTTATTGATCCTCAAGGGAATATATAGAAGTACATCGGGATACAATATATAATGAATAACCCTGATTGTCTTATTGGGCCCAGTTATAAGTCCAATATGATGTATTATAACACTCCCCCTTGGACAGAGTAACCGGTCCTGATGGTCAATCGGGATCTCGATAATGCGCAGGGGAATGTTGCCTCATTAAAACCTTACCAAGAAAACCCAGTGGGAAAAACCATGGTGAAGGAAAAAGAGTACAACACGCATTACTCCCCCTGATTAGAGCATCACTGTAGATCTCTACGTCTACGCATTCCTATTTATTGGATGAGCTTCCAGAGTGTTGAAGCGGGCAATGATTTGGTGAAAAGGTCGGCGGAGTTCTCGCTTGATCGGACCTGTTGAACGCTGATCGTACCATCCTTCTGCCAATCCGAGGTTGAGAAGAATTTCGGTAGGATGTGCTTCGTCCGATCTCCTTTGATATAACCTTCCTTGAGTTGAGCGATACATGCCGCATTGTCTTCATACAACACCGTAGGCTCCTTGTCTTCGTCCATACCACAATCTGACCAGATGTGCTAGCTGAGTCATGGATCGTAGCCAAACACATTCTCTGCTGGCTTCGTGAATGGCCAAAAGTTCTGCATGGTTTGATGAAGTGGTAGTGGTTGTCTGCTTCATCGATCTCCAAGAGATAGCTGTTCCTCCATGCGTGAACACATAACCAGTTTGAGACTTGGCAGTGTGCGGATCTTGAAGATATCCTGCATCAGCAAAACCAACTAGTCCATCCTTGTTGTGGTTAGTGTAAAACAGTCCTAAGTCTTTAGTACCTTGAAGGTATCTTAGGAGGTGTTTGATACCGTTCCAGTGCCTCTGAGTTGGACATGAGCTGAAGCAAGCTAGGAGGTTCACGGCAAAGCAAATGTCTGGTCTAGTGTGACTAGCCAGGTACATTAACGCTCCTACAGCACTGAGGTATGGCTTTTCTGGACCGAGAATTTCTTCATCGTCCTTCTTGGGACCAAGTGGATCAATGTCCAATTCTAGGCTCCGAACAACCATTGGGCTGGTCAATGGGTGGGCCTGGTCCATGTTGAATCGCTTGAGTACTTTTTCAGTATAAGCCGATTGATGCACAAGGATTCCTCCTTTGACGTACTCAAGTTGTAAACCCAAACAGAATTTAGTTTTACCTAGGTCTTTCATTTCGAATTCTGCTTTCAAGTAGTCGACTGTTTGGGAGATTTCACTAGATGTTCCGAGGATGTTTAGATCATCCACGTAAACTGCTATGATTACAAATCCTTTTTTTGAGTATTTCTTGATGAAAATGCATGGACTGATGGGATCGTTTTTGTAGCCTTCTCTGATGAGATATTCACTTAACCGGTTATACCACATACGTCCACTTTGTTTCAGTCCATACAAGGATTTGTTCAGCCTGATGCAGTACTGATCTCGAGATGCATGCTTATCTTTAAGCTCTATGCCATCTGGTAATCTCATGTATATTTCATTGTCCAGGGGCTCATAGAGATATGCGGTGACAACATCCATTAACCGCAAATCTATATTTTCTCTTATGGCCAGACTTATGAGGAATCGAAACGTAGTTGCATCCACCACCGGAGAATAAGTCTCCTCATAATCGATTCCGGGTCTCTGTGAGAATCCTTGTGCTACAAGCTGTGCTTTATAACGAACGACTTCACCGAGTTCGTTTCTCTTACGCACAAAGACCCATTTATGGCCCACTGGTTTGACATTGAATGGTGTCCGGATGATCGGACCAAAAACATTCCTGAGTTTGAGACTCTTTAACTCCACGTTTATGGCTTCTTTCCATTTTAGCCAGTCTGTTCTATGAGTGCACTGTGTGATAGACGTGGGTTCTAGATCCTCTTGCGTGTTCGCAATATCAAGTGCTACTTTGTATGCAAAGAGTGCATTCAAGTCGACTTCTTTTCTGTTCCATTGGGTTCCAAACATGTTGTAATTGATAGAGATCTCATCATTATCGATCTCTTCAGAACCAAGAGATTCGGCGTCCCGAACCTCTTTCGGTGGTTCATTAGAGTGAGTCTCAGCCGCGGCTATGTCTGTTATATTGGGAATCCCGGTTTCAACTATTGCACCTTTCTTTGATTTCCGTGGATTCTTGTCTTTGGAACCTAGAGGTCTGCCACGTTTATTTCGTGATGCAGACTCTGTAGCAACTTGAACTTGTCCCGTTGGGACAGTTATTCGTACAGGTGCATTGCAAGCTGGTATGTACGATTTGGTTACTTTGTTTGGGTCAGCAAAGGAATCTGGCAATTGATGAGCTAGCTTTTGATAGTGTATAATCTTTTGGATCTCTGAATCATATTCTAGAGTCCAAGGATCTTGCCAATTTAAGGATGTTTGATTCCATGATAGCTCTTTAACCAGCTTGTGTTTCTCTCCACCCAATGTTGGATATACCGATTCATCAAATTGGCAATCCGCATATCTGGCCTTAAATAGGTCTCCAGTGGTCAGCTCGAGATATTTGATGATGGTGGGAGAATCAAAACCAACATATATTCTCATCCTCCTTTGAGGTCCCATTTTGGTTCTATGTGGTGGAGTAATGGGTACATAGACTGAGCACCCAAATGTTTTGAGATGGGAGATGTCTGGCTCATGACCTGTTAATAATTGCGATGGGGAATATCTATGCTCACTAGATGGTCGGATGCGTATTAATTCAACATGTAATACTGCATGTCCCCAAGCTGAGACCGGAAGCTTCGACCTCATGAGTAATGGTCGAGCAATCTATTGGATTCGTTTAATGAATGATTCAGCAAGTCCATTCTGAGTATGGACATGTGCCACATGATGTTCAACGGTCACCCCCATGGCCATACAGTAATCATTAAACGCTTGGGAAGTGAATACACCAGCATTATCAAGACGTATAGTCTTTAGTGGGAAGTCTGGAAAATGGGCTCATAATCTGATGATTTGAGCCAACAACCTAGCAAAAGCTTGGTTCCGAGAAGACAAAAGGCAGACATACGACCAACGGGTCGAAGCGTCTATTAGTACCATAAAGTACCGGAATGTCCCAGAAGGTGGGTGAATGGGACCACAGATGTCTCCTTGGATTCTTTCCAGAAAATGTAATGTCTCATTGGACACTTTTACTGGTAAAGGTCGGGTGATCAACTTCCCTTGAGAGCAAGCTGTGCACGTGAGGTGCTGAGGGAAGACTCAGTTTTCTCGAAGGGTGTGTCCTTGAGAACTTTGGATTAATTTACGCATCATGGTTGTACTGGGATGACCAAGCCGATCGTGCCAAATAGTGTAGTCTTGGAACCGGGCTTTGAAAGCATTATTAGCCTCAATCATACTGACCTTAGCATAGTAAAGGCCAGTAGATAATGCGGGTATAGTCTCGAGGACTTGTTTATGGCCAAGTGTGATCTTAGTGATCAGTAGGGATTCTTTGTTCCCTTCACCCTGGGTTTCTATGTGGAAACCATTAAGTCTGATATCTTTAAAACTCAAAAGGTTTCTTTTTGAGCTGGGTGAGTATAATGCATCTGGAATGTCCAGATGTGTGCCGTTTGATAACAACACATGGGCCTGGCCGTGGCCTTCTATTAAGTTCGAGGTACCCGCTATTGTGCTAATATTCGCGGTTTGCATGATTAAATTTATGAAATAACTCTTGTCTTTGAGGATAGTATGGCTGGATCCACTATCCACCACTATGATATTAGCACAATGTTCAGATGATAGAATCAATCGAGGAGATCTGAGGTCTCGTAGTCCATGGAATCGGTCGGCTCGGTGGTGGTGTCGTCAGCATCAACTTGCTGGGCCATGTTAGCTTCAGCAGGTGCTTTCCCATGTTTCTGATACAAATCGCAATGGAACTTGGGAGTACGACAGTTCTTTGTCCAGTGATTGAACATTTCGCATCTGGTGCAGGCAGACTGATTGGTTGGGTGGGCAGGGCGGTGTGGTTTAGAGATACCACGGCCCTTACCGGAACCATAATCGAGGTTATGTCGGTTGCCACGTCCATTTCCGCGTCCACGCTTTCCACGTCCATTCCCACGTCCATTCCCATGTCTGTTGGTGTCGGATCCCGCACCAGAAGTCCGAAACCAACCAAAGATTGTCACGTAGTCAAGATAATGGCCCATAAAGGATAAAGCCCATTGGACCCGTGAGCCAAAGGAACAGTCGAAGTGGTTATCACCACAAGGAGAATCCGAAGTGACTGCACTTCAACATGAGTCCGGCGTAGAAGTCACGGGTAAGTCGGTTCAAGGACATTTGGGCCAAAAGGCGAGGCCCATGAAGATCAGAGTCAACTCAAATTCAAACTTGAGCATTAAAGTCAAAGATTAAAACGGACACATTTAAGAGAGAATAATTGTACTTAATTATTCATTTTAATGTCGTTTTTCTATGTATAAATAAAGAGGCCAAGGGCCATGTAAAGAGGATCTTTCTTCGAGCAAGAAATACTATAGCAATTTTCATAGTAATTCATAGGCTTTTTGCATATTTATTTTTGTCCCTCAAGAGTAATCTTTCCTACTTAATAAAAATACTTGAGTGTGTGAATCCGACATCCATATTTTGGCGCCGTCTGTGGGGATAGAGGATTCTTGAGTGGTCAGATTTTTTTCTTTACTACATTTCCGAGATAAGCAACAATGTCCGATGGAGACGCCGCTGATTTATCATTGGCCGAAACCCTCAAAGCCATGCAAGAAACCATGTCGGAAATGTCGCAGAAGTTCTCAAATGTGGAAAAGGCCGTCGACACGTTACAAACATCCCAGGTATCTCTCAGTCAAAACATCAGTACTATACAAACTCGTATTCGCTCTTTAAGTGCAGGAAACCCGGTGGGAATCCGAAGAAGGATCTTCAACTCGCCAAGTTCCGTTGCGCGAAATGAAACCAGCGGACAAACGACTCCTGGTGCTACTAATACGGCAGTTCAGCCGTTGGAAGGAGAGACACAACTCGAAGATGAAGAACAACTTGCAGCTCAATACGAGCAGGAGAACCTCGACCAGTTCGAGACCATGAGGAAGGTTAGCCAGGAATTAAAAGAAATGAAATCAAAATTTCATCAAGCTACAAGTTCGGAGCCAGACATCAATCGAGTCATTGAAGAAGCTAGGCGAACACCTTTCATCTCGCGAATTGCAAGTTTGAGAATTAAAGATTCCTAGAAGCTCAAGTTGGACCCTTACAGCGGATTGGAGGATCCAAAGAGCTATCTCGCAGCTTTTCTGATCGCAGCTGGAAGAGTCGAATTGGATAAAGCTGATGAGGATGCAGGTTACTGTAAGCTCTTTTCGGAAAATCTATGCGGCCAAGCTCTAATGTGGTTCACCCAATTAGAGCCGGGTTCGATCAGCAATTTCGACGAGCTATCAGCTGTGTTCTTAAAGCAATATTCCATCCTTATGGATAAAGCGTTTCGGATGCCGATCTTTGGAACCTATCGCAAGGATCAAATGAGTCACTTCGAGTTTTCATCACCAAATTCAAAGGAGTGCTGTCAAAACTCCCAAGAATCTCACAACAATCGGCTTTATCCGCCCTACGAAAGGGATTGCGACATGATTCAAGGTTTAAAGAAGATTTAATACTTCATAAACCAGACACAATTCAGGATGCACTCTTCCGCGCAAACAACTGGATGGAGGTAGAGGACGAAAAAGAAAATTTTGCCAAAAGAAATAAGCAAGAAAAGCCGGCAGTCACCGTCCCTACCAAGAAGTTCGAACCTAGGGAGAATAAAGGACCAAAGAAATTTGGGTCGCAACCCTTCAACAGTACCGTCAGAAAGCATTTCCAAGGGAAAGGAAGATCAAACACTTGGGTCCGTGATGAAAGTTTATATTGCGACATTCATAAAGTAACCGGACATTTAACCAAGGATTGTAGCGTTCGTAAAAGGCACCTCGCAGAGCTTTGGGCCAGTGAAGATCTTTCCAAATTCGATATAAAAGATTTTGTGAAGGAATACCACGAAGCAAAGGAAAATTCCAAAGATCAAAATTCCAAAAGACCAAGGTTAACCAACGAGGAAGAACCAAGGAATTCTAAGGGTAAGATCAATGTTATTCTAGGAGGTTCCAAATTTTGTCGAGATTCGATAAGTTCCATCAAGAAACATAGACGAAATGTCCTACTCAAAGCAAGCTTGAGCGAAGAAGTCAATTTTCAAGGTGCATCATGTCATTACCCTAGACGTTGCCAACTTTGAAGTATCAAGGATCTTTATAGATACAGGCAGTTCGGTCGACTTGATCTTTTTATGTACTTTAGAAAGAATGGGAATTAGTCGGGCGAACATAGTAGGGCCTCCGTCTCCATTAGTTGCATTCACAAGTGAGTCAGCCATGTCTCTCGGGACAATCAAGCTACCGGTCCTTGCCAAAAAGGTATCGAAGATCGTGGACTTCGTTGTCTTCGATAAGCCCGCAGCTTACAACATCATCCTCGGGACTCCCTGGATTTATCAAATGAAAGCAGTCCCCTCTACATATCATCAATGTATCAAATTTCCAACATCAAGAGGAGTGGAAACAATTCGAGGAGATCAAGAAGCTTCACGGACGTGTTATCTAGCTAGCCACCCTATGAAGATTCAATAGCAATTAACGAAGCCTGCAAAAGAGGGATTAAGAACAAAATTTCCTAGCGGGCAGAAAAAAGATGATGTAGTAATCGAAGTAGTGTTGGAAGAAGACAAACCGGACCGGAAAATTCGAATTAGGGCAACTTTGACTGGCCAAATAAAAGAAGCTTTGATCGAACTCTTGAGGAAAAACAAAGCATCGTTTGCGTGGTCAGCGGCAGACATGCCTGGCATAGATCCAAGTATAATTTGTCATGAACTAAACGTGGATCCGAGCTTCAAGCCGATGAAACAAAAAAGAAGAAAGCTCGGAGTGGAGCGAGCAAAAATAGTAAATGACGAAGTGGATAAACTTTTGAAGATAGGGTCCATAAGAGAAGTGCAATACCCGGAATGGGTAACAAACACTGTCGTTGTCAAAAAGAAGAATGGAAAAGATAGGGTTTGCATCGACTTCACAAACCTCAATAAAGCATGTCCCAAAGACAGTTTCCCGCTCCCACATATAGATCGACTTGTAGAGTCCACCGCTGGGAACGAGCTGTTAACATTCATGGACGCCTTCTCGGGTTATAATCAAATAATGATGAACCCCGAAGACCAAGAAAAAACGTCATTTATCACTGATAGAGGTATCTATTGTTACAAGGTAATGCCTTTTGGTTTGAAAAATGCAGGAGCAACTTATCAACGGTTGGTTAACAAAATGTTCCATAATCATCTCGGGAAGACAATGGAAGTCTACATAGATGATATGTTGGTTAAATCGTTAAGTAAAGAAGATCACGTTAAGCATTTAGAGGAATGTTTTGATATTCTCAATAAATATCAAATGAAGCTGAACCCGGCAAAGTGCACATTCGGAGTCCCATCCGGAGAATTTCTTGGCTATATTGTGATAGAAAGAGGGATTGAGGCCAATCCAAATCAAATTAACGCCTTTCTAAACATGCCATCTCCAAGAAACTTCAAAGAAGTACAACGTTTGACTGGGCGGATTGCGGCTTTGAATCGTTTTATCTCGAGATCAACAGATAAGTCATTGCCTTTCTATCAAATTCTAAAAGGAAACAAAGGATTCCTTTGGGATGAGAAATGTGAAGAAGCTTTTGGGCAGCTTAAGGCATACTTAACCACTCCACCTATATTGTCCAAACCAGAAGTGGATGAAAAGCTTTATTTGTACGTATCGGTTTCAAACCATGCGGTTAGTGGAGTCTTGGTTCGGGAAGACCGCGGGGAACAGAAGCCGATTTACTACGTAAGTAAGTCAATGACGGATCCGGAAACCAGATATACAATGATGGAAAAACTCGCACTCGCAGTGGTGACCTCGGCTCGGAAGCTGCGCCCATATTTTCAATCACATTCGGTTGAAATATTAACCAACCAGCCACTCCGAACAATACTTCATAGTCCAAGTCAGTCTGGACGTTTGGCGAAATGGGCGGTGGAATTGAGCGAGTACGACATAGAATTCAAAAGCCGGATCAGTATGAAAGCTCAGGTTTTAGCAGATTTCCTAACCGAGCTACCAATACCTGGAACGATAGAGCAATCGGAGAACCAAACTTGGAAATTACATGTAGATGGGTCTTCATCAAAGCAAGGATCCGGAGTAGGAATCAAGTTGGAATCTCCAACATCAGAAATTCTAGAACAATCATTCCGATTATTATTTAATGCTTCCAATAATGAGGCAGAATACGAAGCCCTAATTGCTGGAATTCGATTGGCACAAGGAGTAGGAGCTAAGGAAATAGTCGCTTATTGCGATTCGTAATTAGTGGTTAACCAGTTTAATGGAGACTACGAGGCCAAGGACTCAAGAATGGAAGCATACCTCGAAGTAGTGAAGGATCTATCTAAAAATTTCTCAAAATTCGAATTAATTCGCATACCTCGGGGAGAGAATACGACTGCGGACGCACTTGCCGCGTTGGCGTCAACATCAGATCCTGAGTTAAAAAGAGTTATTCCAGTGGAATGCATTTCGGAGCGAAGCATTCAAGATAAGAAGGAAACCCTCGTCGTTACAAGATCTCGAGCAGCGGCACGTGACCGTGGCGAACCAGAGGTCGAACCGCCATCCAACAAACGGAGGAAATAAAAAGGATCAAACACGTCTAACAAGGAACCCGTTGTCTTAGCAAAAGATGCGATTCCAGAAACAGTATTAGAGACCGAGCCATTAATCGAGGAGGATATTCTTGAACCAAACGAACATCCTGAACCAGAGCCACGAGTATTTCACAAGGTCGACCAAATTCCGGCTAAAGACTGGGGGGCTGATTGGAGGGAGCCAATAAAGTGCTACATCATGACAGGCGAGCTCCCAAAGAATAAGTTGCAGGCCAGGAAAATGAAAATCGTTAGCGCGAAATTTTGTCTATCAAAGGATGCATTATATAGACGAGGTGTCAGTGACCCTTACCTATTATGCATTTTTGGGCCCGAAGTCGAAATCATCATGAGCGAAGTGCATGAAGGGTTATGCGGGAGTCATTCATCAGGAAGAGCTATGGCTTTCAAATTTAAAAGAATGGGATACTACTGGCCCACTATGATCATGGATTGTGTTAAATTCGCCCAAAGATGTAAGCGCTGCCAACTCCATGCACCATTGATCCATCAACCTTCGGAGTTATTCTCTTCCATCTCCGCCCCATACCCATTTATGAGATGTTCAATGGACATCATCGGACCATTGCACAGGTCAACTCGAGGTGTACAATACCTTTTGGTCCTGAAGCATATGTTGGCATCAAGGATTCGGCGATGAAGACTTTCATTTGGAAGAATATTATATGTCGACATGGAGTTTCGTACGAAATAGTCACTGATAACGGGCCACAATTCATTTCATAAGAGTTTGATGCCTTTTGTGCGGACTGGGGAATCAAAGTCAGTTACTTTACTCCACGATATCCGCAAGGAAACGGTCAAGCTGAAGCCGCGAACAAGACGATACTGAGCAATCTCAAGAAACGTTTGAATCATCTAAAGGGAGGATGGTATGAAGAACTCCAACCCGTCATATGGGCCTATCGTAGAACCCCTAGGCGACCTACCAAAGAAACTCCATTCTCTTTGGTTTATGGCATGGAGGCAGTAGTACCAGCTGAACTCAACGTGCCCGGACTTCGCCGAACGGAAGCACCATTAAATGAGGAAGAAAATTCAGCAATGCTTAATGATTCACTAGATACCATAAATGAAAGGCGTGATCAAGCTTTAATTCGGATTCAGAACTACCAGCAGGCAGCAGCCCGATATTACAACTCTAAAGTCAAAAGTAGGCCTTTCTTCGTGGGATATTATGTGTTAAGACGCGTCTTTGACAATAAAAAAGAAGAAGGTGCCGGTAAACTCGGTATTAATTGGGAAGGACCTTACATTATTACCGAAGTGGTTCGGAACGGTGTTTATAGATTGAAAGATTTAGAAGACAGGCCAGTCAAGCGACCTTGGAATGTGATCAACCTAAAGAAGTTTTATGTTTAAAGCTACATGTATTTTTATGTACATGAACTACGGTGTGGCTTGATCCCGAAATGGGTACGTAGGCAGCTCGGAAACGAGTTCAGCTATTAATAAAAATTTTGTTTTATTTCTTTATTAAAGGAAAAGGTTTGACTGAGCGAACAAATGAAGCAAATAAAGGTTCGGCTATGCGAACATACAAGAGATTGGAAATAGAGCGTTTATTCAAACAAATAAGACGGAATGTTCCTCATCGTACACTTTGGATTAGGGAAAACTTGTTGACGAGCAGAACACTTCAACTCCTTGACCAGCAAGATCGAGGATTGGCATCATACAGTCCGGAATTTGAGCGAAGTCAGAGATTCCGAGCTCGATCCATTCTCCGGGATGAGAGCCAAGGATGTAAAGATTTCTCGATACCGTGGTAAGCCTGCGTTGTATCCGGATAATCCTCTTCCGGAGTCTCCTCTTTTCCAAAGTAAGCTTCCGATGTTGAAGCGCAAGTGCCTCTATGAATGCCATCGCTGTTCCTTGGTCTCTGATTGAGAGATCCCTGATCAAAGCACACGGAGCTCGGATCTGAGACCTGAAGAAGCCGCGAGATGGAAGAGGCTGTCTGTTTGGCTCATTTGGAACATCTTCGTTTATCATTCCGATCCTGGAGAAGTCGGGCATAGATTCTGAACATCGAAGGTTGAACTCCATACCTGCTAAAATAAAAAAGAGTGGTGAGGAGTAAAGGGAGTTGAGACTATAATTTATAGGAACATCATGTCCCTAGTAAACCGCGGATTTTATCCTAGGAATGGAGTGATTCGCGGAGAGATTTTCGCTCTTAAACCGATCCTGCATTAAAAGATAAATCTCCGAGAATATTTTGAAGAATAAGGAAAATTGCGAATGTTTCCATAAATAAAAAAGGGAAATCACAAGCCCATTACGAGTTTAAAAAAAAAAAAGAAGAGTAGAGTTAGGGAACATTTAAGGAAGAGGCTCAGGAACAGACTCCCTCATCGCCGGTTTAACTTTCGAAGTGGACGCCTTGTTCTTGCCATCCACTTCGGGACGATCCCGAACGCGTTTCCGACCGGCGTTGGCCTCCTCCTCGTCTTCTTCCTCGCTATCAGATGGAACGGTATGGACCGGAGCATTCACAGGACCCAGAACTCCTTTAGCACGGAGGTACATCCGAAGCATCTTCGAGATCTCAGCAACAGAATCGAAGTTCCGCCATTCCCATTGAAAGGGATCACTTTCCAGAGCCCTTATCTTCCTCTCCACCCGAGCGATGCGAGCCTCGAGTGTTTGCCTTTTGAGACCTAGCCGCTGCCTTTCCTCACACAAGCGACGGTGTTTGTCGGCGACCTAGCATAAAGATGAATGAATAAAACGAAACAAAAAGTTTTTAATCAAGAACCACGGATGTTAACCTTGTCAATAAAGTCGCAAGCCTCTTTCTTCTCCTTTGAAGGAAAATGAAAGACGGCGTGAGGGAAAAGAACGCCGGCCGGTTCAAAGCCATCGCCGGACAAGAAAAGTGGGCTGCCGGGATCAACGGGGGCTACGTTTTCGTTTTCCATTAATGTGGTGTTTGTTGAATGGATTATGAAGTTTCTTGAGAAAATATTAAAGGCAAACAATCTCCTATTTATAATAGGAATAGGGTTTGTCTTGGAAACAAAAAATCATTAATGATGGCGTGCCCAAGTAACTTAAACCATTTTTGGAAATCAAGAAAAGGCAGTTATTGCATTAAAGACGAGCCGCTTTTCCTACTTTCAAGAAATAAGAAGGGAAAGAGCAACCGTCGCATTAACTACAAAAGTTTCTAAGGCCCAAGCCCAATAAATTTACCGAGTTGACTAAACCCGAAGTGGGGAACTCGCTTTAAGCCGAGCTCAGTTCTCGCATTCTAAAGAGAAAGGTCTGATCAACCTAAAAATCTCGAAAGCATAACCACAAGGCCACAAAGGGTTAAAAGCGGACTTTGCAAACCCGCACATAATTTTAACCAAACCCCCTTGGGGTCAAAACCTAGAAAGGTTTAAAAGCCTCCTCAGGCAAATATCTTGTTCAAAGAAATAATAAAGCCTCCTTAGGCAAAAACAAGTTCGAAATTAAGTTTTAAAATAAATGGGACAATTCCCAATTTAAAGTGGACGCAGACACTACAGAGTGACAGCCACCTCGGACTCCGACTCAATAGTCAAAGTTTCATTCGCCTCCTTGGCTGGTGTTTGGTCAGACGGAGCTCCTGGTCCGCCCTCCACAGTACAACCATCCTCCGGGGTAACCTCCGGTGCCGCAGGAACTTCGGGTGGGACGACATCTTCCGTCTCACTTGAGCCTAGGAAGGACGTTTCCAGTTAATTTTAAAAAATAAGGTGAGAAAAAGGTAGTAAGTGTCAGGAGCCAAGCATTACCTGCCCAGTCTAGACCCGACTCACTTATAGGAGGCGATTCAGTGAAGAATTCCTCGAAGTCCTGCGGGTTGAAGGTCAAAGTGGGAAGAGCTGCCAAGCGACTCCGCTTTTCAGATAGATTAGCCGACAGTTCGGTCCTCTCTCGCACCTCGGAGAAATCTGTGTCATGAATTTGATCCAACATAATCAGGTTGCTCTCGTGCTCCTTGATGTCTGATTCCAAATCTGTCCTAGCTTTCTCGGTTTGAATGAAGCGGATGGCCCCCTGGATCAAATCCATCCCGCGTCCCTTAACCTCTTTTCTGGCTTTCGATGCCGACTTTGCCAACTTGGAATCACGTAACTTAGTGATCGCCTTGTACTTCGCGTTAAGCTCAATAAGTTGGTTATTCAGGGTATCGGCGGTTGATTCGGATTCGTGAAGCCTACCCTGAACACCAGAAAGCTCATCCTGGAGTTTGAAATTCTGGTCGTACTGGTCCTGTAGCTCCCCCTTTATCTTCGCAAGCTCGGATGTTAGACTGTCGACCTTGTCCTCCAGATCGTGCTTGGAGCCGGTAGAAGAGCTTAGTTCAGCCTCAAGAGCATAAAGTTTTTTCTTCCATGCGTCAATCTCCTTTTCCCGATCAATGACCAGCCCCTCATAATGTTCAATCATGTCATTAAGCTCACCGTTAGCCTGGCATTATGCATAAAACCGGGATGGTGAGTCATTTCGAAGAACGGCAGCACAATCGGAAAAATAAAGCGGAACTAACCCGAGATGAATGATAAGCATGAAGCAAATAGCGTTCACGAATCGCAGGGCGCCACTTGTTGATGTCTGGCAAGATCGAACCCGATCGGGTCTTGAAGCATCAGAAGACGCTGCCTTCTTTCTCCATAGCTGCGAAGGAGGAAGAGTTGTAAAAATTGGAATCTGAATAGAGACAAAAACTTTTAAGTATGTGTAAATTACCAAACCTGAAAGCGATTTGACTTGAGGGACAAAAGCAGGCTTTAACCTCGAGGAAGCATCTCGAGATTCAGAATCTCCCTTTTTAGGAGATGCGCTCCGGGCAGTCTTTTCGCTGTCAGGCTGGGAAGAGGAAGACATATCAACCGGTCGAGGAGGACCCATTGGTTCAGTAGGAGGGGATGATCGAGGTGAACGGTCAGTCCGGGCCCTTGACTTCTCCCTTCGCGGGGAAGAATCACCACGAGAGGACTTGTCTCTCTTCCTGCGAACCAAGTTCTTAAGTGGTTCATTGCTAAAATCATCTCGGGAAGGACGAGGTGAATCACGGCGAGGAGATCGATCCCTCCGAGGAGAACGTGCGTCACGACGATCGCGACGAGGAGTTAATCTGAAAGAAGCGATGGATCTGGCCCCTTCGGTGCTGCCATCATCAACCAGCAAGGTCCTACTATAGTCCTTCTTATCTATTGAAGCCGCAAGAAACTCTTTTTTCTCCTCGCAAGCCTCAGCTATCGGCTTGGAGAGCGCCTTGCGCTTGGCCGCAAGGGCCCGAGATGACATCCCCTGAGTTGAGGGAGGAGGCGGGAGTTTGTGAAGTTGACCTGGGGGGCTCATCCTGAGCCTGTGGTTGGCTTCTAAAAATCGTTCAAGACTGAAAGAATTCCAAAGGGTTTCCCCTTCGAGAATTATTTTGAAGAATCAATGAATGCTTCAGATGGGAGAGTCGGAGCGACAAAAGCTGCGAAATGAAACAACAATTTTAGTCAATAAAGATAATAAAACAACCGGGAAAGATATATGCAACCTAATCTCTACCAGGTTTCGCAGACCACTTCGAAGGGAGTAAATCTACAAGATTTCCGATCGAAGCGGGAGTTTTCTTAATCAGAAACCAAGGATGGTGCCAATTTTCATCCTTGTTCGGAAGATGCGAAATGAAGTTTCTGTTGGCGTTTGGATATGCTGAGAAATACCCCGTTTTCTTCGATGAACTTCTCACGCTTAGAAGCTCATTTAGCTCAGCGACTCCGATAACGTATGCGGCCTCCGCCGCGATCGTTATAATTCCAAGGATAGTACGAAGAAGATTAGGGGTTAATTGAGGAAGAGCAATTTTAAGAGCCGCTAGGTATCGAACTAGGGCTTCGGGAAGGGGAAAGGTCAGCCTGCAACCTTTAAAATAGATCTCGTATACACAGAAATAGCCATCGCGGTGGCTTTCTGGGGACTCCGTAGGATCAGCTATCTACGCCTCCGCCATAATTCCCGGTGGGATTCCGCAGAGCTCCTTCAATTGTTCAAGGGATTGAAGGGTGCAGGTGGATCTATAGTGCGGACCGGCAATATCATTAGGGCGGGTGCACTCATCATTACTAGAACGCCTCTCATCGAAAGACGGAGACTCGGGTCTATCGGAATCGGAAGTCATTGGGATGAATGAAAAATTCAAGTTTCAGGAAAAAGAAAATTTGGCGAGAGAAGCAGAAGGAGTTTTAACCACAAAGAACAAGAGTAAAAGTAAAAATGAAAAAGAAGGTTACCTCACGCAAGCTAGGTGATAATGATGGAACCGTCTTGGGAATCGTGGAAGAAGTAGGAAGGTTTTTCCCGCTTTAATAGTAAATAATCGATATACGGTCATAATGGCGACAGATGTCACGCGACTAAATATGGGTAGCGCCGAAATTAAAGGACTGATGGGATCTTGGCGGGAATCAGAAGATTCCTCGGAACGAAATCTTTGGTCATTAAAGCATTTAAAGTCCTCCGAATTAGAATAGCACTTCGAAGAACTTGGGGGGCTAATTGTTGGTGTCGGATCCCGCACCAGAATTCCGAGACCAACCAAAGATTGCCACGTAGTCAAGATAATGGCCCATAAAGGATAAAGCCCATTGGACCCGTGAGCCAAAGGAACAGTCGAAGTGGTTATCACCACAAGGAGAATCCGAAGTGACTGCACTTCGACATGAGTCCAACGTAGAAGTCACGGGTAAGTCGGTTCAAGGATATTTGGGCCAAAAGGCGAGGCCCATGAAGATCAGAGTCAACTCAAATTCAAACGTTGAGCATTAAAGTCAAAGATTAAAACGGACACATTTAAGAGAGAATAATTGTACTTAATTATTCATTTTAATGTCGTTTTTCTATGTATAAATAAAGAGGCCAAGGGCCATGTAAAGAGGATCTTTCTTCGAGCAAGAAATACTATAGCAATTTTCATAGTAATTCATAGGCTTTTTGCATATTTATTTTTGTCCCTCAAGAGTAATCTTTCCTACTTAATAAAAATACTTGAGTGTGTGAATCCGACATCCACAATGTCCACAGCCACGATCTGAGGATCTGTCTCGATGGACATATAGGATTCTTTGCGGGAATCTAGTACTGGAGCCGATTCCGAGGGCCTCTGGGCACTGTTCCTCATTAACAACTCGTTGTTTTTCTCGGCCAAGAGCAAACAAGATAACAAATCTTCGTACAATGTATGTTTCAATGCACGATATTTGCTGCTGAAGCACAATGTTTTGGGTATGGAATGTGGATAATGTTTTCTCGAGGAGATCATTATCAGACACCTCTTCACCACATAGTTTCATGATTGAAACTATCCGAAAGAGTTCGGAGTTGTAGTCATCCACAGATTTGTAATCTTGGAACCGGAGTTCCTTCCAGTCAAACTTGGCTTGTGGCAAGAGGACCGCTTTCTAGTGATCATACCGTTTTTTCAGGACCACCCAAAGTTCGAGTGGGTTCTCAAGAGTGAGATATTGCTGTTTGAGGCTCGCGGCCAAATGATGGTGGATATAAAATATCGCCTGGGACCGGTCTTTATCAGATGCGGTGTTATCCGCTTTGATACACTCACCCAGTCCCTTTGAGTTGAGGAAAATCCTGGTGTCCATGGCCCATTCGAGATAGTTTTCACCGGAGACCTTGAGGGCCTCGAACTCGACTTTCTGAATGTTTGACATCTTGTTTTCATGAAATTGATTTCATTAGGGGTTTGTTAAAATAATAGTTATAAGAATAAAGTTTTCGATTTTTTTTTTTTGGAAAACTTTCTATTTTAGGCAAGTTTCTATTTGAGGAAACTTTATATTTGAGGAAAGTTTCTAATTTGGGAAACTTTCTAAATGAGGGAAGTTTCTATTTCGGGAAACTTTCTATTTTAGGAAAGTTTTCATTCCGGGTCATTTGCTGTTTGAGGAAAGTTTCTAATTTGGAAAACTTTCTAAATGAGGAAAATTTCTATTGGAGGAAAGTTTCTATTTTGGGAAACTTTCTAATTTAGGAAACTTTCTCGGGAATCGTAAATTTGAAGGATACGGTTTTTGGTTATACCGAACATAAGTTCGGTTTAATGGTTTAAAGATGAACCGGAATGTTAGATTCTGGTTTAAGGATTTTTGGTTTAGAATAACCGGTTTGAACCGGTTTACCCGGATTGAGATCCGGTTATTATTTTCGGAACCGGTTTGATAATCGGTTTAGATATATAATCAAAATGATTTTTGGTTTAAATTTATGTTAACCGAGTTGAGATCCGGTTTATTAGTTAACCGAAAGTAAATTGATTTTGAGTCGGTTTAAATGATGAACCAAATTAATATATGTTTTAATTGATAACCGATGAACCGAATTGATATTCGGGTTTAGGGGTTAACCGAGAATGATTTCCAGTTTAGGGGATATACGAAAATTGCGGTTTTGGACATAGAAGCGGTTGAGCCGCGATTTTACAAAAGTAAGCGGTTGAGCCGCTAGGGTTTCAATCGGTTTTAGGGTTTATGTTTCGATGATGAAAACGATTTGAATTCGCGATTGTAGACATGCGGTTGAAAACGTTTGAAAAACGCATTAGGGTTTTCGTTTCTCTTTGAGGAAAACGATTTGAATTTTGCGGTTTTCAAACGCAAAAACGTTTTTTAGGGTTTCATATGGCAAAATCGTGATTGGTATTGAAAGGGTTTTCAATATTGATTTGATTTGTAAATGATTGAATATTGATTTGAAAAACGTTTTTGAATATGAACCGAATTGATGAGATGATGGATCTACCTTGTTTTCACCGTTTAGGATCTGACTGGATATGAACCGGGAGCTAAAGACCTCGGTATTCACAAGCAGATCGGAGAAGAGAGATGGCCGGAGGAGAACGGCGGCAGCGGCGGTTGAGATGAAGAACGGCGGCGGCTGCGGTTGATGCTAGGTCTAGGGTTTTCGAAAAAATGTTTTGCCAGAGCAAAAGTGCTGATAACGTATTGTAGAACTAATTATTTTATTGATCCTCAATGGAATATATAGAAATACATCGGGATATAATACATAATGAATAACCATGATGGGTTTATTGGCCCGGTGATAAATCTAATATGATATATTATAACAAAAACTATGATAAACCAAGATATTTTGCTAAGCTAGCTGTCCTTACAAAAATTCAACTCCAAAATTAATATTCCAAAATATATATATATCTCCAAAAAATAAAATAAATAAATGTACCGAAAACAAAATCATCGTGGAACAATGAATAGATTCTGAGTTTTAAGCATGTCATCATGAGTCATACGTCCTTTATTCTTATAGCTAAGGGACACATTCAATTTTATCTTCATTGAGAGTAACACTGCTTGTGGTACAAATGATTGAAAATAAAGGAATGCAGTTCACTCCCGTTTATTCCACCAAATATATAATTTGTAAACTAGTTTCTTTGCCGGCCGGTTTGCTGATAACCAATATATTTCTTTGAACAATCCCATCTCATAACTTCCACACTTTTAACTTAATATCAAAATTATTCTAATGCATTTCATTGTATAGAAAGGTCGTTTTCAAAGAATGTTGTAGATCTTGTTATATAATACCATTTTGTGGATATATTATCGTAATGGAAAATTGAACGATATGAAGCACTGGAGTCCCAATTGTGTTCATGTGATTGCCTCACATTCACTGAGCTGTCGGCCGTTGCTTTAGCCTTGCTGGTTGTTTCTGAGCATAACAAAGCCATAAGAATACGTTACGAGAAAGCTGAAAAAGTCGACAAGCAAAAAATCAACTTCACAGTAGCAGTGATTGACGAGCATGAAGACATAGGGACAGCTTGTGTTTTATTTAAAATGAGTTTAAATGGAGGCACACACACGTTGTCTCACCTGGTCAAGGACAATGACGATGGAAGAAGGATCACATGGTTCAAGCTAACATTAAATTCTGTTTCTCAGCAAACTACTGGTTCAACGCCTTAGTCTAATGAGGTACAAAGAGAGACAAATTGGAATGATGTTACACAAACAGAAGCTGTTTGGGGTGCAAAACATACAAGCCTCAGTATCAAAATCTCTCTCGCCATAAACCTCACGCTCTCTCGTTCATTTACATCGCTATATGCAAACAAAGTCATGGCAAAATCACAAACATGAACAACAGAAACACATACAAACCCAAGCTAGAATCACAATTAAGATTAAATGACATACAAAACCCAAGCCAAAACTCGATAAGACCAACAGACAAACTAACAAACCCAAGCTAGAATCACAATCTAGATCAAATGACACACACATTGCATTTTGAAACACTTAAGAGAAGAAGCACTGATTTTGTTTTGAAACGTTCTAAAACTAACCTGTTGCTTGGTGAAATTTATATCAGGGCTTGCGACAAGACCAGCAAGATCATATAACGGAACACTAAGTATAAACTGCAAGAATGATATGCCAATCACAAAAAATCGTTTTCAACACCACAAGCTTAAGAACAAGACAAAACAATTCCACATTCTCCACAATTTAGGTCTTAAACTTGAACAATCGATTCCCAAATCAAGTAGTCTCACTTCTCTAACTCTAATGCACTTAATTAAACCAAAATCCCCAAAATTTTCGTTTTGCTCCTTTCTCAAGAACCCTAACATGTGAAATTTCAATCAATCAAGCTCAATTTCAACTAGAGGATCGATTATAATAAGGATATAAGCTACTAGAACTCAATATAAGCAAGATTCGAACCCCAAATCATCAAGCATTCCAAGTTTTAAAACAAGGGTTTTAAGAAGAGTGAGAATAGTGCTTGTTACCTTCAAATCGGTTGAGATAAGAGTGAAAATGGGACTTGGGGAAGGAATTACTCAGTTGGGTGCAAGATTTCGGAATGAAAGCAAGTGATTTCAGAGAATTTGATGAAGAATTGGGAGAGAAAAAAGAAGATCGATTTTTAATGAGTTAGAGGCTTGTTTGCCACTGAACCGGAAATATTAATCCTGCCTGCCATTTTAAAGTCTGAATGCCACCCATAGTGTGGATTATACCTTTATACCCTTAATGGAGAAATTAAATTAATTTTAAAACAAAAAACAAAGAAAAATCGAAATCGAAATCGAAATCCAATCGAGTTCTTTGTCTTCATTTCTCCGGCGACGACAAACGGAAGATTCTCCGGAGCTGCTGAGGTCGGATTCGTTGTCCGACATTAGCTCTGGCGCCGGTTTTGGAGCTTCATTGTTGGATCGAGTTTAAGAGCTCGTCATTTGTTTCGTCTACTCCCGCTCCTCCTCTTAGCCTCGCCGTCGACTCATCCATTTCGACGGAACTCCGTCGTAGGACCTTCTTTCTTCTCCTCCATTGTTGGATCTTGATTGAACCAAGTAAGTGTTTAGAAATTTGTTTGTTTAGGTATTTGCAATGGTAGAGTTTGGCAATAGTAGGTGTAGAAATCTCTAGATAGTAGGATTTATGAGTTGAATCGTGTTGAATCTGAGGGAAATTAGAATGTAGCTCCTCCTTTGTATCGTTAATTGCAGAAGGTCATGGTACAACTGAAATTGAATAATACAACTGGTACATATATGATAGTGTAGTTCGACTGGTACAATTGGTATAACTGTTACAAGTGCTGTATCGAAATTAGTGATTTATTTTGTTCTATCTGCAGTGCGAAGAAGAAGAAGATCCACACAAACATATATTTTGACTATGGAGGGTACTATTCAGAAGAGCATGAGTGGAATTGCAACAATTCACTATATGCTATAATGTTTAAGACAACATCTTTGGAGAGAATAACATATACGGTGTTGGTAGATAAGATCTGTAAGAAGATTGCTATAGACGGAGCGAGAAGGAAGATGAAATTGAGTTACATGATATGTAAAGGAAGGAGAGAGTCTTATATTTTAGATGATGAGGATGTTTGTATATTCTTAACATCATTGGATAAAGAGGGATTTAGACCAGTTTTGCATGTGGAGTTATGCAATCTTGAAAGTAATCAGATGGTGGAGCTAGTACCAAGAGTAGAGAGAAGAAGTTCATGCGGTTTGAATTATGGGGAAGTGGCTGCCAATGATGTAAGGACTGATGATGTAAGGACTGATGATGTAAATAATCAAGCAAACTTGAGTACGTTTAGATGGGGGGAAGGATCAGAACAAGAGAAAGAGCCTGCTATAGTTAATGAACCGATTATTGAACAGCTCATGATAGAGAATGGTGTAAATGAAGATTGTGAGAATGATGTTAGGCATGAATATGTTGAGCTTTCGCGGACTGTACAACCAAGTGAGGAAATAGTTAAAGAATGGGAAGATGGTTTGGAATTGGAAAAAGATCAAGAATTTCCTTCTAAGGAGGCAGTATGGGATTTGGTTAATAGAGCTGCAAAGGCCGAGTTGTTTGGTGTGAGATGTGTGAAGTCGGACCCGGTGCGACTTATGATTGAATGCAGTCAAGCTTCCATGGGTTGTGAATGGTATTTAAGAGTTGCTAGAATAAAGAAATCTGATTTTTGGAGTGTAAGAGTTCACAAAAACATGCATACATGCTCTAGGTGTGAGGAGAGTACTAGCTATTTTAAACAAAAAGGCACACCACGATTAGTAGCAAGTGTTTTGCATGAGGACTTCCGTGGTCAATTGAAAACACCGGATCCTAAAACCATCATGACTCTTGTTAAAGGAAGACTTGGTTTGGATTGTTCCTACTCCACCGCCTTGAGAGGGAAAAAACAACATGTTAGTGATATGCGTGGGAACCCTGAAGTTTGCTACACGATGTTGTATGCTTATCTCCACATGTTGAGAGAGGTGAATCCTGGGACAGTAACGGAAGTGGAATTGGATGCGGAAGAGAGGTTCAAGTACTTATTTATCGCTTTAGGAGCAAGCATTGAAGGGTTTAAGGCAATGAGGAAAGTGTTAGTGATTGATGCAACTTTTTTGAAAACTATATATGGTGGGATGTTAGTTATTGCAACAGCTCAGGATCCTAATCGTCACCATTACCCCATTGCGTTTGGTGTAATTGATAGTGAGAATCATGCTAGTTGGAATTGGTTTTTTAGAATGTTGAGAAAGGTAGTACCGGATGAAGATGGTTTGGTTTTCATAAGCGACAGACATCAAAGCATCATCAAGGGAGTGATGGATGTGTTTCCAAACGCATCACATGGTCATTGTATATGGCATTTGTCCCAAAACCTTAGGCCAAAGTTGACTGGGGACAAGGACGTAGGTGTTGATAAATTCAAGGAATGCGCTCATGTATATACTAAGACAGAGTTCAACATTCAGTATGGTGATTTTAGGAGAAGGTATCCTAGAGCTGCTGAATATTTGGATAATTCCATTGGGGTTGAACAATGGGCTAGGAGTCATGCTGAGGGAGACAAGTACAACATAGATACTAGCAACTCCGCAGAGTCAATGAATGCTGCGTTTAAGGAAGTAAGGAAGTACCATCTTTTACCGATGATTGATGCGATATTGGAGAAGTTTTCTGAATGGTTCAACAAACATCGAAAAGATTCTGCCAATGCATCGAACACAACGCAAGTGGTGCCTGTTGTGGAGAATATATTACATATCCGATGTCCTATAGCTGCGAAGTTGATGGTCACTGAGCTTAATAGCTACCGACGCGAATATAGCGTAATTGGAGTTGATGGTTTAACATATTTGGTGGACTTGGATATGAAATCTTGTACTTGTAGGTGTTTTGATATAGACAAGTACCCTTGCATCCATGGTATAGCCGCAGCCATTAAGCATTGTCGGAATGAATGGAGAACAACGGATGTAAGCATATATGGTCTTTGTTCGCAATATTACTTGATCGAGACGTGGGCATTGACATATTACAAAACAATTTACGTTGTGCCGCATGAGTCTCAATGGACTTTCCCAGCTGACTACGAGGAGAAGATCGCAAAACCGCCGGATTACAAACCAAAGAAAGGTAGAAATCAAGAAACCCGATTTCCATCCACCGGGGAAAAGCGACGAAAGAGGACCCAAAACAAGGCTCGGCCGGGCATTAACTTGGAGAGTTGGTTGCAGCCCCCTCCCAATGATGAGAATGGTTAACTTGCGTTTCTGTGTTTTACTTGTATTTCTCGCATGTGCATTAACAATTCATCTGGTTCAACTGGGTTCAGCTAAGAACATGTCTGTGTCTCGTTTGTGCATTAACAATTCAGCTGGTTCAACTGAGTTCAGCTAAGAACATGTCTGTTTTTTTTAATTTGTATTTGTATTCGTTTATATACTGAGTTCAGCTATTACAAGTAAGTTTCAATATGTTCCATAAGTTTAGCTTTAACTATTCAACTGGTTCAACTTGTACAGCTACGATAGTATTATAAAACAACATATTTTAAAAAAAAAAGGAAATAAAAGAATAATTCTATAATATAATCATAATAGAATTAACTTTTAAAGAAAATTTAAACATTTGAATACAACTTTTAAAAAAATCTATGGAAAATGATGTTCTCACACAAACAACCTCTTCTAGTATAAGGGATACTTACTATAAGATAACCTAAATCATAGTGAAAGACGTGAAAACAATTATTTGGTAAGTATAATATTATGTAAACCTTGAATATGCCAAATAATTCAGAGAAATCATTTGTCCAACTTATATTTAATTATTTAAATACTAGTCCAACTGCAAACAAGAAAAAGTATTAAAAGTCCAACTATGTTGCTTCTAGTACAACTAGACAACTATGAGTATATTCAGCCATCATGGGTCCCACTATTAAATAAGTACAGCCGCCAAACTCATTTTTTTATTAAAACAATTTTTGGTTTTAAATATTTTTTAAAAAAGAAAAGGAAGATAGATCTAGGGTTTTCGAGCCTCTCTCTCTCTTTAACTCTCGAGCCTCTCTCTCTCTTTCATTTGCGAAGAAAACCCAGAGCTTTTTTTTTCTAAAATTTCCGGCGGCGAGAGCGTACATTCCGGCGAACAACTGCTTTCTAACAAGGTTGGTGGTTAATTGATTTCTAATTCCTAGATCTATGGTTTTCTTATTTGATTTCTAAATCATAGATCTAGGGTTTTCTTATTCCGATTCTTCTTGATTTTCTGCAGTGAGAATGCCAATCAGCTATACTCAAAGCTCCGATTCAGAGCCCGGATATGAGTTGGGCAAGAGCCGACGGTAATTGGGGGGTTCCGAGATATTGTTTCTGTGGAACCCTAGTTAGGCTTGTCGTGTGTACCACTGGAGATAATCAAGGAAGAAAGGAATACAAATGTCCAAATTCTGAGGTATTTATAGATTTTTTTGTAATTATAGTGATGATTAATTATGTTCTAATTAATTATGTTCTAATGACTATGTAATTCGTTGTCTTATGTTTAGGATGGTGGAGAACACTTGCATAAGTGGTGGGATCATGCAGTTGATGAGGAGTTTCGTGTGATACATACCAAACTTGAAACTCAGAAAGAAGCAATCCACCACGCTTACCAAAATCCTATGTTGGAGTCAATTCGTCAATCCATACGGGATATGCGTGCTCAAATCGAAGATCTTCAGAAGCGAGCAGTGGAGAGAGAAACCGAGATTGGTAGGCTGAAGGAGTTGCTATCTAAGTGGTAGTAATAACCACTTATGTATTTATGTATTTCTCTAAATCTTTGTAGACTTCTTATGTTTGTAATAACCCTATGTAGACTAATCTCCTTTATTTCCTATTAGTTTCTTAAGTTTGAACTAGTGACCTAGTTTTATTTCTAAATGTTTAAAATGGTAGACTTCTAAAGTTTCTCATTTCCCTATGTAGACTAATTAACTAAAATTGCCTAAACGTTTCAAAAATTGTATGTTTTATTATATTGATTTGGTCTATGTTTTCACCAAATTCACAAACAGTTGTACCGTGAATACCAGACAGTTGTACCGGTGAATACCAGGCAGTTGTACTATTTATACCAGGCAATTGTACCATGTATACTAGGCAGTTGTACCAGGAATACCTAGGAAGTTGTACCATGTATACCAGGCAGTTGTACCATGTATACCAGGCAGTTGTACCATGAATACCTAGTTGTACCATACACACTTGTACCTAATACTTTGTACGATCACTTAAATAGTTTCAAATTACCAAAATATAATATTAAGTACTTAACAAAATAATCCTAATAGTACCAAACACAAACTTGTTCAAAAAACAAAATAATGTTAAGGTTTTTCCCACCAGACAACAACACACCAGACAATCATTACTTCTTTCTCCTTCTCTTCGGCTGCACTTCCACAAATGGTGTCTTAATATGTTGGGAAGCTGCCCTTGTTCGCTTCTGTCCGGTTGCTATTACAGGTCCACCCTCTTGCTGCAACATCCTCTTTATCTTCTTGCCCTTCTTCTTCTCTTTTCCTTTCATCTCTTCCTCATTCTTTTTCTCCTCCTCATTCTTTTCCTCCTCCTCATCAGCTTCATACAATGTACAAAGAAAACAGTTTATTAGTTCACTTTAAAAGTTCAATAAATAACCAAGAAACTTCTACACTCACCTTGTTCTGGAACAGTTGGAGAAATGGGATTATAAAAAACCAATTCCATGGTTTGACTCATCTGCCCACCCTCAAAATCAGTTCTTTTCCCATATTGTGTTTCCAGAGGCGACCCATATGGCGGAAACACCGGACTATGATATCCCTGAGCTGCCACAGACACTTCAAGAGTCTTCACTCTAATCTCCATATCCCTAAACTTCTCCTCAATGGCATGAAAGCCATTGTTCACCACCTCTGTTAGTGAGGCAAGTGATGCAACAACTTTAGCAATATCAGAACTCTCTTTCTCAGGGACTTCTTGCTCAGGGGCTTGTTGCTCAGGGTCTTCATTCTCAAGAAACTTATTACCAATCTCTCGGGA
Source organism: Arabidopsis lyrata subsp. lyrata (assembly GCF_000004255.2). NCBI lineage: Eukaryota > Viridiplantae > Streptophyta > Magnoliopsida > Brassicales > Brassicaceae > Arabidopsis > Arabidopsis lyrata. The sequence goes on from NW_003302552.1 coordinate 1,515,499, forward strand.
CGCCTGGTCCAGCTGGTACATTCCTTCCCACCATATCTTTTTCTTCTTTTCTACTAGACGCTCTCTCCAACTGTCAACAATGATATCAATATGCCCTAGGCCATCATCAACATTATCTTCAATGATTCCAGCCAACAAAGATTTCTCATATTGGTCTGGTACCAAGATGCTGTCAATATCCTGTGATTACACATACATTTAACTTAGACTCTTGATCAAATACATGACACAAACCAAATAATCAAATGAAGCCAGAAACTCTAACCTTGCTAGTCCCAAGCTCTTGATATATTTCTTCCAAAGGGATACCTTTCATGCCAGATTCTTTAAACTTGTGTTTGCACATCTTTGGACAGTCATTTGATGCACGTACAGGTACTCTATATTTCAGTCCAAGATGTGGAATACACTCATAAGGCAGAATCTACAAAAAAACACACACAGTTAATATCATAAAACCATATATACAACTTCAAATACTCAGACATCAAAAACAAAGGCTTACCTCCAGAGGTACAATGAATCCACTAAAGCTAGGTTGAGCTTTAGGTTTGACAGACCCATTCAAATTCTTCATCATATTCCAGATCCCTTTCATACATTCCAAGAAGGAATACCGGCCCCATGGATATGTCTCACATGCATCCAAATCATCAACAATCCTTAAAATAAAGGATTCTATGTTTCCATCACTTTTTGAGCTTGCTTTTACTACCTTCCATAGGAAATACAAGATTACTAACTTCTTCTTATCATCTCCTTTCCAACTCCTCTTTTCCTTCAACTTAACTAATACATCAGACGCCTTTATCTTCTCAGTCCTTTTGAACATTCTCTTCACAAACTTCAGATTCCCCATTTTCTCATGGTTCTTCGGGTATTCCTTGCAATTAAACCCAGTTAGCAACGCATGCTCTTTGATGGAGTACCTAATAGGTACTCCATTAACCACAAACCAGCACTCCCTCTCCATATCTGTCTCAACTGTGCGCAGCATAAGCATCCATATGCCTTGAGTCATGTGGTTTGGCTCCCTAGGCATGTGGAATACATGCTTGAACTGAGGGTGGCTTCTGAACGATCCTGCTTCCTCTTTAAACTCTTCCTCTATCCACTTCACTGTCTCAGTGACATTACACCTAGTTCCTATTTTACACCCTTTGGTGTATTCTGAACTATCTAAATACATTTTCTCTGGCGGCAGTGGCTGGGAATCATCTTCATCATCATCATTACTAGAATCATCATCAGCTGTTATACCAGCAATGTCCTTACTAGCTTCAGCAGCCTCATCCTCTATACCAAAATCCTCTTCGGCCTCTATACCAACATCCTTTACAGCCTCTATACCATCTTTACCAGCAGCAACAACACCATCCTCATCCTTTTTACCAGAATTACGAGCAGCATCATCCTCTTCCTCGGCCTCAAATGTATCCTGCATATTCAAAACACAATCCCTGAGTTTAAGTAGTTGAACTAGTTATATTAAAACACACAATTCAAACATATATATAATCGGGAGAAGTTTAACTAGTTGTATCAAAACACATAAAATCAAACCTATATATACTCCGATTCAATTATACCAACAAATAAATTCAAAACTATATATACTCATATTCAAAGACAACCTAATTCAATAGTTGAACTAGTTGTACTATGACTTTCCTAATCCATTCTCAAACTAATGTATACCTGAGCATTAACGTTCTCTTCCTCTTCCTCTGATGCATCCACGAGTTCCTCCTCTGCAGCCTCTCGTGCTTCAGTACTCGGTTCTATCGGACTCTCATTTCCAACTTGAATATCTGAATCATCAACTGCTTCTTGTCCTTCAGCATCATCCCTTTCCAACTCGACTGTTTCGTTTGCAAGTTGACTCTCAGAATCATCAAGTGCTGCTTCTTATGTCTGATCAATTTGCATCCCGACGCTTTCACTTCCAGGTTTGACCATAGAAGCATCTGGTTCTGTCGGATCTGCGGTTTCTTTTCCAGGTTCGACCGAAGCATCCGCTGTTTCTGTCGGACGCCTCGCCGTCGATTCATACACCCCTTCGCCGTCTCTTACACGAGCCATTGCAAAATTCCCCAGATTTTCGACGGATTTGGATATGAACAGGGAAAAGGGCGATGCGAAATTCGACTTAGAAGGTGAGAATGGAGAAGAAATCGACAATATAGGAGAAGAAATCCAAGAAATCGAAGAAATCGGAAATTTAACTTAGGGTTTCGAAAAATGAAAGAAATGGGAATCGATTCGATTTTCTTCAGAGTGAGAAATAATGAAACGGTTTCGTTTTCTCGTTTTTTACACAGTTGGGCTTCGTCGGATGGGCTTCGCTCGATAAAATCATTGGGCTTGGGTCGGATAAATCGTAACGGATCGACGAGATCTGATGTTGTCTATTTTAATTGGGTTTTTCGTCTTTTCATAATAATTGATTTAAATTCTTTTAAATTTTATTCATCAAATAAAACTAAAATAGAAGGGTGGCAAACCAGCCAACTTTTTCTCAGTGGCAAACCAGCCATTGTTTCATTTTTAATTGGCTTTGGTTCACTTAAATTAGACCGGACTAAACCAGTCAAAGAAGGAGATTGACTTACCTTTGGCATCCAACGGTGGGCATTAAGACGTAGGACACCAAACCGTAGGAGCATAACGGTGGGCTTTTCACCCAAGGCATGATGCCGCGCAGGACATCCGGCATTTAGGCTGGGAAGCAGTCTGCGGTTTACATCAAACCGAAGGACATCTGACCGAAGGATCCCAACAGTGTTCATTTGGCCGCAGCATTCATACCCAAGGGCATTCGCAAATTATGCTGGGATCATCCTTCAGCGACCTTTTGGCCGAAGACATGATGCCGCATGAACCAAACAGTGATCACTTAGCCCAAGTGTGACCCCGAAGGCTCTCCCTGAAGTTCTTCTTGTAACTAATCTCACCCAACAATTGCTCCATATATATGAACTCCATTCACTCAAGTCTTCAAGTTTCTAACTCCAACTCCTAGAGAAAACAAAGATATATGCAAATGCAACCTAAAAGATCCTAAATGCAACGAAAATGAATGGAAAACTAAGCTAAAAACTTGACAAAGTAACCACACATCATCTAGTTGGACAAAACAATACATTTTCATTACTCTCCATTATCATTAAGACAGCACTACTTGTGGTAGAGAAGGCGTTTATTTTCCATCTCTCCAATCAAAGAAGCCCAATTATTAAGACTACATTGTTGACCAAACAGGAGACAAAAGCTAAGAAATTAGTGATACATTCTATCTTTTGAATAAAGCATTATAGAAAACAAAACATTGGGAAAATGTCACGAACGAAATCAAACAATGTTCTGGAAACATACAAAAGCGCATGATCTTGATCTGAGAAGAAAGAGACAACAAAGGGCAACAAAGGGAGAGAGAAGTGTTGAAAATCTTCAATTTGGCAAATATTCCATAAAATTTAGCATAATTTGACATCAAAGAGCAACATAGTTTTGCACACACAAAAACAAAAGCAACATAGTTTAATAATAACAAAAACATAGGAAACTGTTTCACACAAAAGATGCAGAATCAGTGTTGCACCCCCAAATGCAAACGGCAAGCCTACGGCAATGAGGAGACGATTTTTTCAAGTACTTTTCATATAACTTGATAACATCAGTCTTCTTTATCTGTCTTAGTTCAGAGGAAACTTTCTTACTGAAACCAGGATAGAATCTGCACATCAACCAATACTTAGAGATCAGTTTCAAAGTCAAGCACACTTACACAACAACAACAATTATCATTTCAAAGATGTAAAACATACCTTCTCTCAGCAATCTGATCCCACAAATTAGATCCATCGTCGCTTGGCAAATCACCACTCAGTACGGTTTTGCATTTTTCAAAGGCAACACCATCAATACCTTCCTATAAGATTTCAATAGATTTCAAATCTTAATAACGCCGGTTAATTTGAAAAAAATAACTTCCAATAGATTTCAAATCTTAATAAAAAATCATACCAAAAATGCCCCAACGGTGTCCACATAGTTGAATATTCGATCCAACAAATGTTGAGGGTCGTGCTCCGAAGACCTAACATCAATGATGAACCGGTTGATTCCATGGATAGAATGAACCTCAGACTCAACTTTATACCCAAGAGTCTCTTTCACCCTAAAAATAGTGAAATCAACTAAGTTGTATACGTTCTGCGCTACATATTCTACCATAATCCAAACTGCAAACTAACCTTAATTGATTGTATAAGTTGTTGGCTACCATTTTTTTCAAACAGTTTTACAACTGCTGTTTCCCTCGGACATAAGCTTTTTTCCCCAATTTGGTAGCAAACCTAAAACCATAACCAGAATAATTAAGAATGATGAACATTACAAGTTTTAGTTTCTAGAGAATGATCTTAAAAGATTTAAAAATGCAGATCATTCAAACCTTGGAATGAGAATTAAGATCAGTCTTAATTTTAACTTTGGAGTCCTTTATGGTGGTGCCACGAAGAATTATGACACATTCATCATCGAGAGGAGTTTTTACCCTTCCAAATAAATCAGAGATAGCTACAGCTTCAGCTTTCGATAAATCCCCATATATAACTCCCTCAATGAACATCTAAAAGTGAGTTAATTAGTTAAAATGGCAAACATATAATTAGATTAATTGACTAGGATGACATAAATCCAAAAGAGAAACAATTACCTTCGAGCGCATAGCACGGACGAACCGACAAAACTGCTCATAACCAATTGACGAAAGTTCTTTCCTCATGTTATCAACATCATAACATGATTTTGTTATGCATTGTAACATGAGGTTGTCAGAGTGTTTTTGGATGTCACTGTTGCAGTTGCTCATGTGATTTGCCACCACTTCTTTCATCCTCTGAAACGAAATCTCCTCCGGAGAAAAGCTGATAAAGCGCTTCCAGATTTTAGAGATGTAATCTAACATCTTCTCTTTGAAACCACTGATTTCAAATGCAACATCGAGCTTCTGAGAAGCTTCTATAGATGTCTGCAGACAAGCTTCCGCCCCCTGTGAAAATATAACTTATTTTTATATATGATACTACCTTTTCTTTATATAAAAGTAAGGAAAAGCTTGATACTTACTTGGTAAAGTATCTCTGCCAGAGAATCTTTTAGAAGTCCAACATACAATTTTATGCAAAGTTGATTCTTCAAGTCAGAATCGAGATCATGGTGGACACAAAAATTGATTGTTGGCAGCCCTTCTTCTTCTGAACGCCACAGATTCATGTAGGAGTTGTGCACAAACTTATGTGGAAGTTCATCCTCATCCACAGATTCTTCATCATTAGTATCCTCATCCACAGATTCTTCATCATTAGTATCCTCATCCTCAGATTCTTCATCATTAGTATCTTCCTCCATTAAATCATCCTCAACTGTTGGAGATGGAAGGAACCTGTTCTCGGGGGGGGGGGGGGGGGGTTTTTTTTTTTTTTTTTTTTTTTTTTTTTTTTTTTTTTTTTTTTTTTTTTTTTA